>NC_089508.1:158019383-158328247 GCF_036850995.1 Saccopteryx leptura | reverse complement strand
GCATGAAATGAAAACCTCATCCACTAGTCTCCTCCCCCTCCACCAGCATCTTCTCCTGATCTTGAAGGTAAATATACTTCATAAACCAGTTTATTTCTTTACAGTCTTTTTTATTATATATACATATATGTATTTGTTATTTATAAAGTACATTTTATTATTTAAAAGCATATAAAACAAAAAGTTTGTGTGGTTTTTTGGGAACCGGAATGGATTAATTGCATTCCCATTCATTTAAATGGGGAAATTCGATTTGACACATGAGCAAATTGAGTCATAAGCTCGGCCATGAAACTAATTAAACTCGTGGGTCAAGGTACGACTATATAACTAGCCTGGCCCAGCATAAATGCATCCATGCTGTCTCGAAATCCATAAGAAAAATACTGTATTTTATTAAATATTTTAACACACCATTTGGTTCAGAATATTTTTTTTTTCTTATTTTTCTTCTTAAAACCCTAGATGTGTGTTATGGTCAGGTGCATCTTATGGAGTGAAAAATATGGCAAATATATAGTATGGAGAGAAATCGATCAGTCACCACAGGGTATTTTAACATGTCTCTGAAACTGACAAATCAAGCAGACAAAAGAAGTAAGGCAATAAAAGACTTGAACAAGCAAATAAACAATATTCATCCAGCAGACACATCCTACGAATAGAACAAACACATCAAAGAAGCTTCAATCAATCAGTTGATACCAAACACAGAATTCTCTAATGACAAGGCTATTGCCTTACATTATTATTTCTTCTAACAATAGAAATCAATAGCAAAATAACACCTTTCAAAGTCTATACATACAGCTCTCATGGAATTTCTCACGGCTTGCCAAGCTCTTGGAGAAAAACTCAGTAAATGACCTCTCCATGAGAGTTAAACAAAACAAAGAAAACAATCATGTAGGCTATGAAGTCAAACAGAACCAGATGGGGCCCTGGCCAGTTGGCTCAGCAGTAGAGCGTCAGCCCAGTGTGTGAAAGTCCTGGGTTCAATTCCTGGTCAGAGCACACAGAAGTGACAATGTGCTTCTTCCCCCTCCCCCCTCCTTCCTCTTCTCTCTCTCTTGCTCCCATCTGGCAGCCATGTCTCATTCAAGCAAGTTGGCCCAGGGTGCTGAGGATGGCACCAAGGCCTCACCTCAGTCCTTGAAATAGCTCAATTGCTGAGCAACACAACAACAGCCCCGGATGGGCAGAGCATCAGTGAGTATGGAGCTTGCCAAGTGAATCCTGGTCAGGGTGCATGCGCAAGTCTGTCTCTCTGCTTGTCGCCTCTCTCACTTAAAAAAAAAAAGAAAAAGAAAGAACCAGATAGAGATTCCAGCTCCATCACTTACCAGCCTTGTGACCTAAGCAAGTGACAGAGCCTTTCTGTGCTGTTCCCTCCCACTTGGAATGGAAGGGGCTAAGTGAGGATTAAATGAGATAATACACAGAACTTGGTATAAAATAAGACCACATACAGATTATATAATATTTGTTTTTAGGTTTTAGTTTTTATTTAATTTCTTACTTTTGTTTAGTTATTATTATTATAGTAACACTTGGTTCTCGGCATCACAAAGTGTAATTCCCTTAGGTTTTCTGTCCTGGCACAAGGCACTCTTTTTCAAATATGAATGCTCACTGGGGTTCAAACAGCAGTGCAGGGGAAGAGGCCGCCGAGCAAAGCAACTAGTGCCTTGTTTCTCGCGTCCGGTTTCTCTGGGTGTTTATGGCTCCCAGGGAAACTCCTTTTCCTATTTCCCTATTTATAATATCCAAAGAGGTCATTCAGATTTGACTACCTTTACCAAATATATAAACTAACAATTGTTTTTTCTCTATTGTCATTGTCATTTCTTCTTTGAAATCCTTTTTGGATGAGTTGGAGCTGTGGATACCCGAAATGCTGGTGAACTGGCAGCACAGTGGCTTCGATCAGAAATCCTGCCATGTCTCATTCATCTCCTGTGACTGCAGCAAGTCTGTCTAACAGGGAGTCACTTTTTGCCAGGGATTTGGTGAACACTACTGCAGAGCAGATGGGACTTTCAAGGGACATTTTTAACATTGGTTGAGCTTACCAGCTCCTCCTTTCCCCATTTCTCACAGCTACCCGTCCCCCCATGGGGTCCATTTGAGCTCTGTTCCCTATAATGTCATAAAAATGTGAAGGGACAGAGGGAAAGAGGGGCTTGCTTCATTGGAGCAAAGTTCAAGATGTGGGCCTGACCAGGTGGAGGCACAGTGGATGGAGCGTCGGACTAGGACATGGAGGACCCAGGTTTGAAACCCCAAGGCTGTCAGCTTGAGCGCAGGATCAAATGGTTTGAGCAAGGCTCACCAGCTTGAGCCCAAGGTTGCTGCTGGCTTGAGCAAGAGATCACTCACTCTGCTGTTACCCCCCCAGTCAAGGCACATATGAGAAAGCAATCAGTGAACAACTAAGGTGCCACAATGAAGAATTGATGCTTCTCATCTCTCTTCCTTTCTGTCTGTCTGTCCCTATCTGTCTCTCTCTCTCTCTCTCTCTGTCTGTCACACACACACACATACACACACACACACACACACACACACACAAGTTTAAGATGTGGGAAGTGTTACATAAAGTCAAATAAATTAGCACGAGTCATGGAAAAAAGAAAGGGTACAGGAACTTGAAAATCGCCACTCCCAAGATAATGAACATTTCAATCACCCCCAAAAGCTTCCTCCTCAACCCTTTAACAGGTCTTGAGACGGAAGTCTGCTCTCAGGAAAAGCACGGGCGTGGGAGTGAGGGCAGCAGGGCTGGAGACGGGAGAGCTGGGGCTGAACTGTGATGCAGGGAAGATGGCAGCCCCAGCCCATTGGACCCCACATGGAGCTTTTCAGAGTTGCACCACATGAAGAAAGGGAGCCCTTACTGTCCCATCCACCATTCACTGGATACCAGTCACTGGACAAGCTGATCCACAGCAGTTCTCTTTGGCCCGAGCAGATTCCTGGAGAGGAACTCAGCTGAGGGGGTCTGGATTGGACACCACCTGCAATGGGTCAAGTGCAGGGATGACATGGTAGACAGACCTGGTCCCTGCTCTCATGCGGTGGAGAATTTAATACTTTCTGCTTTATAAAGGAGAATCCTGTCCAACCAAATGAAAGTATCTGCCTCCATTGTGCCATGCACTCCACTCAGCATGCCATTGATCACCTCATTACTCCCACAGGCCCACTGGGCCCAGCACAGCAGAGGAGTCAACTAAAGCAGGGAGGCCAAGTAACCACACAATTCGTGGGCTCTGAGCTGACCATCTAAGCGTCAGAACTTTGGGCAGTCTGGTCCTAGTCTACATTTCTAAATGATATAATCTGCTTCCTCTCTGAGCTTACACTTTTATTCACAGGCTTTTGTTATAATTTATACTGTACATCTTATCTTTTTAAAGTTACTATTTTTGTGTGTTATATTTAAAATGTGAAAATTGGCAGTCTGGCACACACTGATTGTATAACTCATTCAATACTTGTATTAGAAATCACCAAAGTGACATTTGCAAAGTTATGTGATATTTTGTCACCACATTAGGAAAGGCTATCATTATAGCTTGTAATCAATGATGGAGTCAAAACACCATCCTAGAATTAGTCTGACTAGAAACAGGAAAAATATATATATATATACTCCACAGGGAAGGAGAACCTGAAGGCCCAGGCCCAGAGCCCCATTTCTTATTCCCCAGGAAATGGTCATCTTGGACTGAATTATCCCAGTAACTGGGAGAAACTAAGCTTGAGCTATGCATCTACTCTGATCAAACTCATTACCAATTGTTTTGACAAGGTTCAGTCAAGTAAGCAAAGCCACCAGGGTGGATTCGATGTTATAAAGAGCTGAATCAGAGGAAGCTGACTTTAGACACCGGTGGAGCAGGTTAAACGGTCCATGTGAAGCTACTCCACCCACTCTGGTACTGGAGTGTGAATCTGCAGACAGGCCATCAGGAAGAGAAGACAGATGTGAAATGCAGGACACAGAGAAAAACTGGAACCTATGTGGATGTTAGAAAAGTCTAGTTCCCGCTGCAGGCTGTCACCGCCTCCAAGCTCCTACTCTGATAATGGAGGTATCCTAGAGGGAAGGCTGGCACCCTACATCACAGAGCCAGGCACTGTCTGGCCCAAGAGTCATAGAAGCTGAAGGCAGACATGCAGCAGGAACTGGAGGTGAGCCAGCACATCAGGCACAGCAGTGACAACACACAGTGGGCTGCAGCCACACCACGTGCCCCACTGACCTGAGCATAAATAACATGGCTGCTACTTCACTTCTCCCTGTCACATCCCCTGCAAAACACCTCCTGTGGCCCAGATGACTCAGAATTATACAGGTAAAGGAATGCTAGGAAGTATAGTTTTTTGGGTTTTTTTTCCTCTGTATTTTTTTTCTGAAGCTGGAAATGGGGAGAGACAGTCAGACAGACTCCCGCATGCGCCCAACCGGGATCCACCCAGCACGCCCACCAGGGGGCGACGATCTGCCCACCAGGGGGCGATGCTCTGCCCCTCCCGGGCGTCGCTCTGTCACGACCAGAGCCACTCTAGCCCCTGGGGCAGAGGCCAAGAAGCCATCCCCAGCACCCAGGCCATCTTTGCTCCAATGGAGCCTTGGCTGCGGGAGGGGAAGAGAGAGACAGAGAGGAAGGGGGGGGGTAGAGAAGCAGATGGGCACTTCTCCTGTGTGCCCTGGCCGGGAATCGAACCCGGGACTTCTGCACGCCAGGCTGACGCTCTACCACTGAGCCAACCGGCCAGGGCCGGAAGTATAGTTTTTTTAGTTAAGTTGACACAATATAAATCTACCACACCTATTTTTGAGGGCAGATCTAGCACAAGAAGGAAGTGATCAGATGTTCTACCTGAAAAAAAAAATGTCACCTTAGATCTGAAAGCAACTCTTGGCATTATATAGGCAAAGACTTAGTTTTGTTTTTGTTTTTTCCAAAGAAATAGTGATCTCAATACTTGACACTATAAAGTTACATCCATGACCTTAGTTAATTCTCATGGCTAGTTCTATATTACTCTTATTTTATAAACAAATGCATGGAAGCTTAGAGAAGTTAACAAGCTTACTCAAAGCCACACAGTAAGCTGCAAATCTGGGAGCCAGGTCCTTCTGATTCCTTGACTCGATTCCTTAATTTAATTTATTCGGCTACTCCTGTGGCACCAGTTAGAAAAAGGCCTTTTGATCATCACCTTTGATGAAAACCTGAGAAGAGCCAGACTCTTCTATATCGCATTGGGACAGCCCTACTTCAGCTGGGTAGCACCGAGAGTCAGAGAGCCACAGAGAATTGGAACTGGAAGGGAGCCAGGAGACAGTCTATTCCAAAAAACAAGGAAAGAGAGGGGGAAAGAAGATTAAAAGTCAGGAAGAAAGTGAGAGAAAGGAATCACATGTCTGTAAAGGGGATATTTGCAGAACTAAGGTGAGAAAAAGCTGCATGAGCACAAGAAGAAAAGAACTCAGGCATTTTCAAAAGAAAAAGGATTTGTTTAGTCAAGAGCAGTTCAAGGTCAAGTGAGGAATTTTATAGTGAGGGCTAGGGTGAAAGACACGAGTCCCACATCTCTCAGTCAAACCTCTGTAAACCCACAATGTCAAGACCAAAAGGGCCTTTTTTATTTGTGACAGAGACAGAGGGAGACAGAGAGACAGACAGACAGACAGACAGGAAGGGAGAGAGATAAGAAGCATCAATTCTTTGTTGCAGCACCTTAGTTGTTTATTGATTTTGCTTTCTCATATGTGCCTTGATGGAGGGGCTACAGCAGAGCAAGCGACCCCTTGCTCAAATCAGCGATCTTGGGCTCAAGCTGGTGAGCCTTGCTCAAACCATTTGAGCCCTCGCTCAAGCCTGTGACCTTGGGGTCTCGAACCTGGGTCCTCTAGGGCCCAGTCCGATGCTCTATCCACTGTGCCACCGCCTGGTCAGGCAACCAAAAGGGCCTTAACATGCCCATGGCTTCACTAACTTTTAGACAGGTCTCTCTTTTCTTAGAGCATTTACTTGGAAAAACAAAAGTATTGTAATTTTTTTCTCTGCTTCTTTGATATGTAAATCTCTAAAAGCTTCTTACTTAAGTTATATGACAATCATACAAAAACAATAATAGCTTGCCAGTTTACAACCCTGTAATGTCTTTCTCAAGAACCTGAGAGTCATCCCTTTAGAATGTAAATATCAAAGAAGCCAGCACCCCCTCTTCCTGTGGGAGGACAGGAGCCTGACTTCCCATGGACACCTGCTTCAAGATGTAAAACTGCCTCCTGTCATGAAGATGCAGGGGTTTACTATCCCTTTGGGTGAGGCCAGTCAGCAAACACAGGTGATCTATGATCTTCCCCACTTACCATACTAGCTCTTTAAAACATCCTAGCCCTTTAACACTGGGGAAAATAGAAGGCGGCACAGAAGAGGGAGACCAAATACGAGATGGATGGACTCCATTAAAGAAACCAGTAGCGTGCGTGCACAGAAGCTGCGCAGGGCTGTTGATGACAGGCATTACAGATGCACATCACTCATTCACAGAGCCATCAGGAGTCAGAGCAGCCTCGGTGGCACGTGATACAGCAGAGAACTCAGACTGGGTTCTGGCCTCTCTTAACTTGGCCCAGTGCAATTTTTTGCTTTGTCACAAGCCCAATATGGAAGTAACAGATATTGAACTTTGGTCTATCTATGGGGAAACATTACTTCATGAGGCAGATGTTAGATTATCCTACTTTTAGAGATGCCAGGTTTGATTACTTGGTTAAAGTGCTGAATATCAGATATACCCACATAAAAGTACATTTTTTCTTCTACTCCAAATAGCCTCAGGGTGATACTTTGAGACCACATATATACCCTCATCCCCAGCAATCTTTCACCCACCGGTTTCAGCATTCACTAATTTTCCTAGTTGGAATCAGTTATTATATTGGGGTGAAAATACTGATTTTCTCATTGTTATTAGAGCTACATTTATTATCTAACATTCTTCTATAAAAAGAATTTTTATTCTCTCTCTTCCTATCTCCCCCCAACTCTCTCATCTCATCACTATGAACTCACAAATTCAGTTTTCACTTATTAAGTATTACCATTCCTTCTGATGTGTAACTTGACCCAAGCCAGCTTTTGTGCTTTTCTTTTGAATGTACTTATTAGTCTTTGTGCCCTGACTTGCTTTCGACAGGACAATTTTCAGGCTTATCTTGTAAATTCCCTGGTCTGGGCCCATTTCTCTAAAAAACACTTTAATGGTGACTGGTATTTAGAAGTCCAAATCTAGGTGCCGACTGTACTCACTGCTACGAAAGTGGTTCTGGTTAAAACCCTTTAAGTAAACAGATCTAGGAAGTGTGCATGTGTGTACAAATTATCTATCAATCTATTTACCTATCTATATATGTATACATATCTATGTATACATGTGTATATACATGATGAACTCAAATTCATACCTCTCACTAAAATCAACCCCATACTGTTTGATGTCACCATGAAAGGAAAAACATCTGCTTTCCCAAAACATAAATATATTTTTTCATTTGCTTTATCCTATTACATAAACAAAACAGTTTCAGAATTACACAAATAGCACCACCAAGAACAAAGCTGTTAGAAAATACAGTTCGTTTTGACTTTATATTTTATTTAGGATGTGCAGTCAAAGCCTTGTATTCAAAAGCTACTTGACAATTCTTTTCTCTGTGTGATTCTTATCAATTTGACATGCAGTTGGGTTATTTTCTCCTGCTTGCATTCAAATTTAGCGTCGGCCTTTTTGTGTTTTTGTCATATTTTGAACATTTTAAATATTTACATGATTAAAATTACAACTATAATAAATGGCTTACTGAGAGAAAGAAGTCTCATACTCATCCCTATACCCTCCACACCATCCCTATATACCCTGTAAATAAACATTTTCATTAATTTCTGGTCGATATATCCTGTTTCATTTTGTAAAAATAAGCAATTTCCCCTTCTTTCTTACACAATAGGTAGCCTATTATATGCACTCCATTATATACAAGATTCATACAGCTTCCTTATTCTTCGCCTTTGGCTTCATTGTACTCCATTGTATAGAGAAATATATTTAATTCAATCATTCTCCTCTGAGTGATCATTTAGAGAGTGACTGCAATATTCTGTTACTACAACTTCCTGAATGAAAACCTTGCACATATGCTTTTGTATGTATTTGTGGAGGCCTGTCTAAGGGGCAAATTTCTGGAAGTGGAATTTCTGGGTCAAAAGGTAAATGCATATGTGATTTTGTTTGAAATCATCAAATCCCTCCAGAGGGGCTATCACTTTGCATTCCCACAAGAAATGTACAAAAGTATCTAAATTTCCACAGCACGGACAAATGTGGTATCTAGACCTAGAACTTTCTACCAATCTGAGGAATGATAAATGTTCTCTCAATAAAGTTTTAATTTGAATTTTATTGTAAGTAAAGTTGAATACCTTTTCTTGTAGGGCAGTTTTAAAATTTTATTATTGTGAACTGTTTGGGGTTTTGGGTCATATTTTGTGGGGTCTTTATTGATTATTAAGAATTCCTTATTTATTAGAGAAATTAATCCTTTGACCATGATGCAAGTCCTCAGATTTTTCATTGGTCTTTTGACTTTGCATGTGGTGTTTTCCTCATTAAAAATATTTTTTCTTTATTTTTATGTAGTTGATATTATCTTTTCTTTGCTTTTTTCTGGAGTTTAGATTATAGTGTGAAAAAAAATTTTTTAAATGAGAGGAGGGGAGATATTGAGACAAACTCCTGTATGTACCCTACCGGGATCCACCTGGCAACCCCATCCAGGACTGATGCTCAGACCAACTGAGCTATTCTCAGCACCTGGGCCAATGCTCAGACCAACCAAGCCACTGGTTACGAGAGAAGAAGAGAGGGAAAGTGAGAGGGAGAGAAACAGATGGTTGTTTCTTTTGTGTACCCTGACTGGAAATTGAACCTGAGATGTCCATATGCTGGCTGATGCTCTATCCACAGAGCTTACCAGCCAGGGTCAAACTTTTTTCATGCACACATCAATCGATAAATCACCCAAGTTTTCTTCTATTATTACTTGGGTTCATTTTTTACATTTAGCTCTCTGATCCATTTGGAATTTGTTCTGGCAATTGTTATGAGATATGCAACTATTTATTTTCCAAAAACCATTTCCACAACCATTTATTTTAATAGTCCATATTTCCCAAAACAGAGGGAATTTGAGGCACAGATTCAGTTTTAGGAGTGACGGATGAACTAAGAGGCAAAACGGGGCAATGGGACAGATCAGAGATTGGCAACCACAGGAAACGCCATCAGCCCTAGGCTGAGGTATCAAAGAGGAGAAAATGCCTCTGAAGCCCAGGTTCAGGGCCACCAAGCAGATGAAGAAATCATGTCTGCACTTGCCGCCTAAGTACTAGAGGTGTGCAAATACCTCCTTTCCCCATCCTCCATTCTTCCACCTTCATTCTTCCAGTATTCCTATAGGCCAAACTCAGAGGAAAGCCAGCCAATGGGGAGCCTGAGAAACGCAGACTGCCAAGTTTAGCACCATCTCAAAATAGAGCAAATATGGGAGAGTGAGAGAATTATTCTGAGGGCAAAGGTAACACAGCACAAAGCAAAAACTTTACAAAGAATTTTTTTATCTCCTCTTTAAAATAAATTCTTGGAATATATCACCTAACTTATTAACACTCCAGTAGCCAAATTCCTGTAAGTAAATTTAAAAGGCATATAATGGATTTAAAGACATTATAATACAATCTTATTAGTTCAAACCTAAAAATAAACCTCATTAGTGAGATTTTTATTATGTATGTGTTTTAGATAAAGAAGTATTGATGAAATCAAGAGTATTGGAGTGGCACTAGAAAGATTTAAAAAACAGAATTATCCCTGCAGAAATCCGAAGCACCTAAGAGATTTAAAGTAATAACTGATAAAAAACAATAAAAAAGATTTAAATGTTAAGCAATTAAATTGAATTAAAAAAAAAAAAAAAGCTGGCCCTGGCCGGTTGGCTCAGCGGTAGAGTGTCGGCCTGGCGTGCGGGGGACCCGGGTTCGATTCCCGGCCAGGACACATAGGAGAAGTGCCCATTTGCTTCTCCACCCTCCCCCCTCCTTCCTCTCTGTCTCTCTCTTCCCCTCCCGCAGCCAAGGCTCCATTGGAGCAAAGATGGCCCGGGCGCTGGGGATGGCTCCTTGGCCTCTGCCCCAGGCACTAGAGTGGCTCTGGCCGAGGCAGAGTGACGCCCTGGAGGGGCAGAGCGTCGCCCCTGGTGGGCGTGCCGGGTGGATCCCGGTTGGGCGGTCTCTCCCCGTTTCCAGCTTCAGAAAAATACAAAAAAAAAAAAAAAGAAAAGCTATGAGCCATATACAATAAATGCAGGAGTTTAGATCCTCAGAGGAAGCAAAATTTTATTTTTATAAATTCTTTATAATTTTATAATTTCTTTATAATTTTTCTTGGTAATGCATTTTAAAGTAATTTTTTAAAAAATATATACTTTAAAAAAAATCTAACATTCTGCTTTATATCTTAAGAAATCCATTACACTAATTATTTATATATTCCTTCAGCAAAATCCAACTATAAACACAGTCTTGAAAGTTTGTTTTGTTGCTATAAAAGAAATACTTTGATTTTTGAAGGAATTTATTATTCTCAGAGTTAGTCCAATGAAACAAGTTCACTTTCTTGTAAGGAAACCAGTTATATATCTCTGTTCAATTTCCTAGAAAACCAAGGGCTCAAAATCAGACACTAGCTGACTCATTACTCAGGTTCCCAAGAAAAATTCTCCACTTGATAAATCAGAAAAAAACTAAGAACTGTATGATTCCATACATAGGTGGGACACAAAATTGAGACTCATGGACATAGATAAAAGTGCAGTGGTTACCAGGGGGAGGAGAAGAGAAGAGAGGGAGGGGTGGGGGAGGGGCATAAAGAAAATCAAATGAAGGGTGAAGGAGGACAATTTGACTTTGGGTGATGGGTATACAACATAATCAAATGTCAAAATGATCTGGAGATGTTTTCTCTAAATCTATGTGCTGTAGTTGACCAATGTCACCCTGTTTAAGTTGATTGTCTAAATAAAACTAAATAAAAAATTTCTCCACTTGAGAGATTCTCTCGGCCCTTCAATGTTACACGTATTTCTTATTTTATTCCTCCCTCTCCCTATTTGCCAGTGTCCTCTCCTGCACTGGGTAGCATTGCCATTGTGGGGAAGGAGAAGCAAAGGGGAAAATAAATCAGCTCAAGCAAAAACATCCTGGTGTATAACAGGGTAAAATGAATAATAGTGTGTGTGGCACCATTGGTCATCATGGTCCTTCATACTTCATCTTCAATAAAACCATTATAACCAAACACACTTGGATAATGTGTTACAATAACTAATGCATGACCACTGCACCAAAACATGAAGAGTATCAGCAACAAACAATAAACCTGTTTAGGATAATGCAACTGACTGAAATTCTATTGGTTAAATATAATAAATGGTGATTGCTATCTCTTTAACCATGTGGCACATTCATAATTGTTAAGGTTGTAAGTTTCATTACACAGGGTCCTTTCTCAGGAAAAATAATCTGCTCTTAAGATGAGGAATTGTTGTCCTTCACCTGATTACATGGCTTCCCCACTGGTAATTACCATTCTTTTGTCTGTATTTCTTTTGTTTTGTTACTTATTTCATGTTGCTTATTCATTTGTTACTTTTTTGTTTTATATTCTACATGAGTGAGAGCATAGTTTTGTCCTTATGCATTAGCATAATAACCTCAATGACAACATTCCATCTTTTTATAGCTGAGTAGTATTTCATTGTGCATATCTCTATCTATCTATCTTTCTATCTATCTATCTAACTAACATCTTCTTTATTCACTCAGCCATCAATGGACACTTAGGTTGTTTCCATATTTGGCTATCGTAAATAATACCACAGTGAATACAGGAATAAATATCTTTTCAAATTAGTGTTTTCATATTCTTTAAATAAATACCTGGGAGAGTATTTTCTGGATCATATGGTAGTTCTATACTTAATTTTTCTAAGGAACCTCTATACTGTTTTTCACAGAGGCTGCACAAATTTATAATCCCACCAGCAGTGTACGAAAGTTCCCTTTTCTCCACATCCTTTCAAAAATGGTTATTTCTTATATTTTGATAATCACCATTCTAACAGGTGTGAGATGATATCTCATTGTGGTTTTATTTGCATTTCCCTAATAATGAGTGATGTTGAATATCTTTCATATGCCTGTTGGCCATCTGTAGGTACATTACTCTGATACTAAAACCAGGCAAGGACATCACACAGAAAAGGAAAATTACAGGCAATATCTCTGATGAACTTGGATGCAAAAACCCTAAACAAAATACTAGTAAATGTAATACAAAATATATTATTAAAAGGACTATAGACCATGAACAAGTGGGACTCATTCTAGGGATGCAACAAGGATGGTTCAACATTAGCAAATCAATCAGTGTAATAGAGCACATTAGCAAAATAAAAGGTAAAAAACATGATCATCTCAATAGATGTACAGAAAGCATTTGACAAGATCCAATACCTTTTATTATTAAAATTCTCAGTAAAATGAATATAGAAAGAAAGTACTTCAACATAAGAAAGGCCATATATGACAAATGCTCAGCTAACATCATATTCAGCAGTAAAAAACTGAAAGCTTTTTCTCTAGGATCAGGAACAAGACAAGGATGCTCACTCTCACTACTTTTATTCAACATAAGACTAGAAGTCCTATCCAGAGGAATTAGGCAAGAGAAATATATAAAAAGAAATTGGAAAGGAAGAAGTGAAACTGTGTTGTATTTTATATATCCCTGTAAGCCATCTGTTGCAGGTTGAGTTCTCTAGAAACAGATCATAAATAGGGTTTGAGGTGCAAGATATTTATTTGTAATCCACATTGTTGAAGAGAGGAAGAAGGAAGTAAAATAGGGCAGAGGGAATACATAGGCCTGATCAAACCTTTGCCAAACTGGCAGGGCACTCGGAAGAGAGTACAATCCTGTACCAGGCCACAATGGCTGGTATGTTCTCCACCTTGATTAGCCACTAGACACAGGCTTCCCCAACAAGGATGTCAGTTCAGACAAGGTAGGCCTCTGGAGTTGAGGTAGATTCTGAAGAAACTGAAATATGGATGCTGTCTGCTGATTATAATGCTTGAAGTTGGGCAGCGAGTTCTTCCTTGAGTGGGAAGCTGGGTGGCATGCCCATCTCTGTTTCTACTTTGATCCCCTCTGCATAAGGATGGAAGAGAAGCTCTTCTAGGTGTCTGGTATGCCTCCCTTCTAAAAATAAGCTTAGAAGGGAACTACCATGCCTGAGGCAGAAGTGGGTCTCAGAGTCCCAACTGATATTTATTACCTTCTTCTTCTATTATCCTTTGTAGATTTCATTTACCATCAGCTATCACCTCTGCTGACCCAGCTACTTACTTGTTAGTGTGACCCAGACTTTCAACCTTGAGGACCTAAGCCTGTGGTCATCATGCCCTTTGGTGGGGTCATTGTGCCAGCCCATTTATAGTCACAACTGTACAAGGAAGTAATAAGATAAGCTCAAGTGCATAACTGAGTTCCACCCACAGTCCTCCTTGCCTCCACTGTACAATAGCAGCCCTATATCTTCCCAATAACCAGAGTTAACCATCCCACCAAAATGTTGACTCCTCTTTTTGCTTTTGGTCCCTGAACATAAGGAGGTTAAAATGTCCAAGGGAAAAATAAAATTTATAATTCAATGGGATTTCTCTGTATCCCCTTGAGAAAGTGTACCCTTTTGGGGAGCAGCCCTCCAACCCAGCAGAACACAGAATTATTACAGGGAAAGGAAACACAATGACCCTCAGTGAATCACTGCTGAATGGACAATAAGTAGGGTCACTACTGTGTCCAACACTTCATTCCTGTCTCCATGGATTCCCTCCTGTGTCCCTCCTGAGCGCATGGCTGTGGTCAGGTGAAGAATTTAACATACCACATGAAGGAGGAGGAAAATGCCTGACCTTGGTATACAGATGAAGTAGCCTTGAAAGTTAAGGGAAATCTCAGTGCAAAGAGAATTGGTAGACTTGGTTATCATTTTTGCATGAACAGAGAACTAACCTGAGTTTAAATATGTAGAAATTCATGGGCAATGGGGAATGGCTTGGCCAGCTGGTGAGGGGAATACAAAGAATGAGAGATGGGTGACAAGAAGGTCTGGATTAGAGGCATCTGGATGGACAATATGGGAGTGGATATGTATTGTGAAGATCTTTGTACCACATAAGACCTTCTTTGTTTGGAATAACTCTTCCACATAAAGGTCATTGACTCAATGTAAATACTGCATTCTAAAAGATGGCACCCATCCATATAGAGTATCACCTCTCAGCCTCCAGTAATCTATCAGACTAACAGTTTCAGAGTGCAACAGAATGTCCTATTACTAGAGCATCTTATGGTCATAGACAACCACTCATGAATTTCCTTTGCTGTAAATGGGTCCCTTGATCTGAAGTAACATTACACTGGATCCCATGCCAATAAATCAAACACTCCATAAACTCTTCAATAGTTATGCTGACCAAGACCATGTGGACAAAAAAGGCAAACACACACCCAGAATACATGTCCATTTCTATGAGACATGTGAATATAAACAACTTCCAGCATGAAATGAACCCAATATAGTCAACCTGCCACCTAGAGGTTGATTAGTCTTCTTGAGTAATACTGTCATATTAATATTGCTCTCTGTTGATGACATACAGAATACTTAGTGAGGACTATAGTAAACAAGCCTCAGTAACTGGGATTTGAGACTACTGGTGTTGTGCAAATCCTTTATCTTTCCATCATTTATATGCCCACTGTGCCAGCACTGAGGGGCTGATGACAAAGGTTAGCATTTGTTAGCTGCATAGCCCACTTTGTCTGATTTGTTGTTTAGTATCACTCCATGGAAGATGCTCTCTGGTAGACATGAAGATGTGGTACAAAGACCTTCACAATTCATATCTAGTCCCATATGTCCATCCAGATGCCTCTAATCCAGACCTTCTTGTCACCCATCTCTCATTCTTTGTATTTCCCTCACCAGCTGGCCAAGCCATTCACCACTGCCCATGAATTTCTACGTATTTAAACTCAGGTTAGTTCTCTGTTCATGCAAAAAGGATAACCAAGTCTACCAATACTCTTTGCACTGAAAAGATTCTCCTTAACTTTCAAGGCTACCTCATCTGTATACCAAAGTCAGGCATTTTCCTCCTCCTTCATGTGGTATGTTAAATTCTTCACCTGACCACAGCCATGCGCTCAGGAGGGAACACTGGTGCCACAGAGGTCGGTACCATGGGGAGATCTGCAGGACCTGTTCATGCTCATGTAGTTCCCTTGTGTTCCCTGGTCCTACTATTACTTAGTCCTAGACATACCACTTCTATTTATAATGAATTGTTCCTGGGCCCATCTGACCTATGACTTATGCATTTGGTAGAACCCAGCTCATGATGAGCAGTCTGGACATATGGTCACTTAGTTTCTCATGGATGAATGGCCCACCTTTTCCAGGACCTGGTAGCATGCCAGAAGTTCTTTCTCAAAAGGTATATAATTATCCACTGCAACTGGCAAGGTCATGCTCCAGAACCCCAAAGGCCCACATTCTGATTCTGTCACTGGGACCTTAACAGAAACTATACATGGTAGCTTTTAGCTTTTCCCTCCAATGATAACCCCTAATACTCATATGTGCCTGATTGTATGGTCCAAGAGCAGAACTGCTTACACTATAACCTGGTCCTGCTTGAGAGTCTTTCCTGCTCTGGCTCCACTGAAAAATGCCTGTCTTTCATGCTTGCTGAATACAGGCTGGAGCAGAGTCATCAGATGTAGAATTTGCTGTCTCCAGAACCCAGAGAATCCCACCAGTTGTTGTGCTTTATTCTCTAAGAAGGAGATCACAAGACACAATAATTAACCTTATACTTTTGAGGGGCTTACTAGCATGCTTCTGATTCTTGGACCCCTAAAAATTTTATAGGTGAAGAAAACCCATAAATCTTTACAGGTTTCATCTTCTGTCTTCTGTAGTACATGTGTCTTACCAGCATACTGACCACTTCTTGCTCATCTGTCTGGTCAACACAATACCATCAGTGTAATAAATCAGTGTGATGCTCTTACACACAGACAGCCTACATCTCTCTGTTCTATATTATGACAGAAATAGGACTGTTGACATGTCTTTGAGCAAAATTTTAAGTGAAAAAATAAAAACCTTTAAATGCATACTGTTGTCTTTTTTATATGAATGATATCTGATCCTTTCTATGATTTAGGATATAAAATAAAATATTTTCCAAACCAATGGCTAAATACCTTAGGCCTATTAATTTATCCCAACAAAAATATATCTAGCACAGTGGCTATGATTGGGGCTACTAGTTGCCTGAGCTTATTGTAGTCAACAGTTATCACCCTGGGGCCATTAATTTCTCCAATTACATGGAGGTACTTTGGGGACTGTTACCTCTGTACCCTTTAAGTCCTGAAAGGTGCCATTAATCTCCACTATTCTCCTTCTCCAAGATTCTGTGCTGTTATTTATTTTACTATCTTGTCTGTGTGGGGTGTGAGGGATAGTTTCAAGAAACTTCCACTTGGTCTCCCATGCTGTGACAATTCTTATCCCACATGACAAGGGCCCAATGTAGAGGTTGCATCAACTGCTAAGTATGTCAAACTCATTTAACATACTGGGACCAGGGAAATAGCCATCAGGGGGGTTCATGGACTCAGCTGACCTCCTATAAGCTCAACCTTGGCCACAATGCCACTTATACCTTGTCACTATATTCCACCACTCTAACATGGGAACGAAGATGAGGTCTTGAGTCTGTGGATATTAATGTCAACTCAGACCCTGTGTCCAACAGATCTCAAAATGTAGAATTTGCTGTCTCCAGAACCCAGAGACAGCAAAGTGCCAGGGCATCCCCCTTTTTCTTTTCCCCTAGTGCAAAGTTACTCAAGTAAATGACAAAAGAACCCTTTGGGGAGCGCTAGAGGAATCATTACCATGTAAAGAATCTAGGTGTTCTTTCTCCTATGAATTGGCCCAACACTTCACTCATTGTGTTCCAGATATAAAATCGGGATCAGATCCAGAAACTGGGCAACAGATCATGGCTTTCTTTCAACAGACTATATCTTTTGAAGCAGTTTTAAATTCACAGCACAAATGAACAGAAGGTACAGAGAGGTCCTGTATACTCTATGGCCCTCCACATGCAAAGCCTCCTTCACTATCAACATCTTCCACCAGAATGGCACATTTGTTTCAACTGATAAACACATTATTATCAACCAAAATGCAAACTTTACATTAGGGTTCACTCTTGGTGTTATGCACTCTTTGGACTTGACAAACGTATAATGATATGTATCCACCATTACAGTATCATATGCAGTACTTCTACTGCCCTAGAAATCTTGAATCTTGTGTGCTCCAAATATTCATCCCTGCCTCCTCGCTAACTAACCCCTGGTGACCAGCTGTCCTTTTACTATCTCCATAATTTTATCTTTACCAGGATCTCATATATAATATTTATGAATCAACTAATATGTAGCCTTTTCATATTGGCATCACTCACTATAATATACATTTAGAATCATAACTTCTTATTGAAGGAACACAGCCTCAGCCTACTGGTCATCCTTTCTTGATTTTCCTACAGGCACAAACTGAATGGTAGCTTAGCTACCCATCTTTTTTGTCTTTAGAAATCCTATTTTCTATGAATCATTTTCATAACTCTATGGCCTATACCCTCTTGGCTGTCCCTCCAGACTTGCTGGTCATTATAATATTGCACAGCCTGGTTTAGGATGTTTAAGCAATGCTACCTGACCTCCATTATTTTAGGGTTCTGTTATGCACACTGTTGTCAGTGGGCCAAGTTCTAAAGCAAGATTACCCTACTGCCACCTCTGGGCTGCAGAGGAGAAACACTGCTGACAATGTTTGTGATACTGGCACCCCTCTAGCAAATGCATTTCCTATGCCCTTGGTAAAGGATGTGTCCTTTAGGTCCCATGAATATAATCATCTCCTAGGCCTTCTAGCCAAACATAATAGATCAATTCCAACATCCCCACATCTATAAGCTTTTTATATCCCTCACCCATCTTCTGCCATGGAAATTGCATCATTTCAACTTTGTGTAATGTGGGCTATTGCTTTTATTCTCTTTCCAGGGGCCATCCTAGGAGTAAGTTCACACCATCACTTGGCATCCTTGCCAAAATGTTAAATTCTGCAATTCAAAAGAGCATTCCCAAGTCAATAAATTCTTCACTACCCAATTTTCATTCCAGGCCTCTTGATCAAACATCCTTAGACTCCAGTCCCACACATATCTCCTAACTCATTGGAGCACATGTTGCCTAGTTCTTGCAGCTCCTTTGGAGCACTATCCCCTTTCATGCCTTATCAGACTCAGAACATCTTCTGCTGTCTTATGAGTCACTAGTTATCATATTAATGCCAACTTATATCCTGTCAACAACTTAACCCCAGTTATAGGCATTGTGGGCAGCAGAGAAGGTGGTGGAGTTCTGGGACAGGCATATGATACCTCATGGGTGAGAGGCCTATACAATACCTTCCAGTGCAAATGGGGGGGTGAGTGGGCCATGTCTGTGGGTTCAGAGGGTTCAAGAGTATACAGGAAGTCAAAGTTTTCAGACATCCATGCAGATATCCACATCCCATCAAAGTCCTACATTTTCCCAACCAAGGTATTGAACTTGGCATGACAATCCTATTTTGGTTGGGCATTTAGTCATCCTTGAAATTCAGCATTCTCAATATTAATTCCTAGGCTTAGACCTCAACTTTCTTTAACCACCCACTAGAATAAATAAAAGCTTTTTTGTATACAACCAAGAGGTCCTTGGTTTTAACACCTGGATTTCAAATGCCTATTACACACCCTCAGCTACTTATTTTATTTTTGCCAGGCATCAGTGGCATTTAACAATAGCTATCCAGTACCACTGTGCTTATCATTATTTTTTCTCCTAATGTTTTAAATGTCTGGTATGTCACACCTGATAAAGAAGTCTCTTCCACCAGTATAGCCTCCAAATTCAGCACAAGTAAAAGTTTAGGACCTGGACCTTCACACTAGCTCAGGAGTTGTATGTGTTCCACATGTGACCAGTGATCAGGTCTATACTGTGACGTGGATGGTGGTGATCCAGCTTCCCTGGAAGCAGACAATGAGGGAGGGTTTCTTTCATGAAAGATACTTCTTAGGGATCAACACTTATGAAAAAAAAGAGAGATGACATAGAATTGGACATAGGCAGAAATCTGAAATCAAACTGTGATAATTTGGCCAATATGGCAGTGAGCTCTGGAGTAAATACTTTCGTAAAAGTGTCCCTAAAATGGCCTATGTATCCCCACCTTGCTCAGTCACTAGGTACAGTCTACTAGTGACCTCAGGTGAGGTGGTGTTTTGCAGCTGAGACAGACCCTAAAGAATATGACAGTAGAGCCTGACTGGGCAGTGGCGCAGTAGATAGAGCATCGAACTGGGATGCGGAAGACCCAGGTTCGAGACCCCGAGGTCGCCAGCTTGAGCTAGGGCTCATCTGGTTTGAGCAAAGCTCACCAGCTTGAGCCCAAGGTTGCTGGCTCGAGCAAGGGGTCACTCCATCTGCTGAAGGCCTGCGGTCAAGGCACATATGAGAAAGCAATCAATGAACAACTAAGGTGTTGCAATGTGCAACGAAAAACTAATGATTGATGCTTCTCATCTCTCCGTTCCTGTCTGTCTGTCCCTGTCTATCCCTCTCTCTGACTCTCTCTCTGTCTCTGTAAAAAAAAAAAAAAAGGAATATGACAGTAGAGTCTTTCAGCTGACTGCCGTCCCCATGCAAGTTTTCCTTGAAAGGGCATCGCCATATATAATTAGCTGTACCCGGCCATACGTTGCTGCGGCTCAGTCTGGTTAAATGGAAAAGAAAGAAAAGAGAGAGCGCACATTTCTAATATGTTTAATTTCACAATGCTTGTGGGTATACAGTATTTTTTGTTGTTCCATTGTCTGTGCAGATATAGAGATTGTCTGGTTTGCTGAGTCTAGAACATGCAACATATAATTGTCCATGTAAGATGTAATCTGTGTGTAGGTCTAAAACGCACAATTCTAAAAATTGGCTCTGAGCTTTGTTGATGGTGATTGCAAATGCCAATCGAATTAGGAATTGCAATCTCTTAAATTGAAATGGCATATCTGTTGGAATCATAGGACTGCGAGGAATGAGGACATCTTCACCTTTGAAAGGTCCTGTCAAGATTGTTGCTTCTTAATGTCGCTCATTAATTTTTTACAGCGCACGGACCCAAACACTTCGTGTTTTACCATGAAATCCATTAGCAATTTCAGCTTCTGTCTGAAAACACATGCTATGATGTCAAGCCTATCCACCAGCAACTGTCCAGGAAGTGAGAGCTGTTGTATATCATCCCAAGCTAGATTGCATGTGAATGTAATGAATAGGTATGAACGCCCATAGTGACAAACATACGCAATTGCATCTTGAGCATACTCATGCATATGACGTGGACTGCCTGTATATGAAGATGGCAAAATCGTTAGTCTTCCAACGTTAGTTGTATTACCATCATTTACAACTGCATCTCGCAAATGAAAGTATTCTTCAGAGCAAAGCTTGGTCTGATTCAAACAGATGAATATCAAATGTTCTGTTTCAATTTTTGCATACATATCTACAATGTATTGGTGAAACAATTGACAGCATTTGAAAATGTGATTGTCTTCATTCTCTCGAATCATTAATCGGTATGAATAATAGTTCATTGCACTGCATTTCATATTTGTTTCTTCACCAATGACTGGATTTATTATCATAACGTTGAAGTGATATCCATCATCACCATCCCAAAAAATGATTGGATATTGTAGGGCATCATAGCATTGATGAGTTTCTGCAAGTTTTGTCAATTGTTTGTTTCTCTGATGAAGAACAATATCTCTAGGTTGGAACTGATCTCCGACTATAACAATTGCCACTTTGTCTATAGTTGGAGCATTGAGTCTTCGCACATGTTCTCCAGCAGCTGTTTTGTCAGCATGAATAACAATCTTGTGTGTATCAGTGGCATCATGTCAATTGCTGTTTTGAACAAATGCACTAAATTGTTTTTTCATAAAGAAGCTCTTGCAATTGAGAAACGATGGACCTTTTTATACTGGTAGAAATTCCACAGCGTGCATTCAATTCATCATTGCCATCACCAATGAAATACATTCAAAGGAATTTATGTTGACCATCTTGGAATGGAAGCAGGGAGCCGGCTTTATGATACATTTGTCTTTTCACGTTGAAAGTTTGCATGAATTGAGCTGTTACGATTTCTGCACTGAACAACGTCATTTGGAAGCATGAGTTCTATTTCCTGATGTTAGATAGGAAATGCTTTGATTCAACGGTATATCCAGCAAGCAAAGTTTTTAATGGCTCTGGCGGTTCTCCAAGTCGAGGCAGTTTAATTTTTCCTGCAGTGCAACACATTCCTTTCATTTCTCCATTAAATTTCAGAGCCTTGCAATAAGGATACACTGCAGTCATAGTGCCCATGAGAACATGCCAGCTCAAACTATAATCATCAGCTGGGTTGTACCGGAATGCAAGGCGATTGTAATCGCGTGATTGCTGAGCATGGAGTCATGTTTGATGCTGATCTGCTGTTTCTCGTTGATGTCTTTCAGCCACTCTCAGCCTATCACATTCATTCTGTTGAGAACAAAGCAGATCTGAAGCTGCAGAACACGATCACCATGCTCTCAACAGTGCATCCTCAAGTCTGGCTGCACGTAAATGGATCGTAAATCAGAAACATTGAAATGGAATCATAAAATATTTAGTATAGCATGTGTTTCTTTTATATCCAACAGATGGTGCTGTTTTTCAAAAAAGCATGTTTTTACTTGTCACAGGTGTGACATCAATATCTATATAATAGTAGGTATATAAAAAAGAGCATGCATTCGAATGCAACATTGTGTCAAAATTTCAAAGCAATTGGTGAAGAACTTTCGGAGATTTAAGATTTTGAACAAACAATCATTTACATTTTTATTTATATAGATTATTTCATATTAATTTCTGTTTGCTTTTAAAAGAAAAATTTAATAGGTGACTGGCCAATCATAGCTGACATAAATCTTACAAAGCCATAACCATTGAAATCCACAAAGCTACAGCCCGAACTGGAAGATCAATAATTCTCCATAAAACATATAAAAATGAATAAAATTAAATTAGCATTATTCTTAACAACTTGAAACATGGGCCATTTCTAGTCACTCCCCACCTATTTGTGAATAAAGACAATTTTTCATGATTTGAGAGCAATAGAGAACAGGATTTACAACAGATCTTGTGCTCACTCAGGAAATGTTCTGCAGTGATATTGTAATCAACCAAGATGACAGAGATTGGCCTACTCCTTTTGAATATGACGCAGTGGATTCTGGACATTTTGTGGAACTTATTTGCATCATTTTATCAAATCACAAATAGAAATCTGCTTAATACATCGCTGTTTCTGTCTAGGAGAAATAACCAGGTCTGTTCAGTAACTGAACAAAGCAGCACAGACTATTAGAGAACATTCTGGGAGTGGAAGAGAATGAGCATCTCAGAGGATTCAGTCACTTGAAACAGACTTTCACACTCATGACTGCAGTTTCTAAAACAACTTGGTTTTCTGATAAACAAGAACAGTGTCGCCTCCAAATGTGACTTATCAATCACCTGCATCAGAATCACCAAAGTTCTTGGAGGAAAATATGCAAATTCTCTGGGGAAGGAGTGCCAGAAATTTGTATTTTCATATTTTTTACAGGCCAACTAGGCAATGATGGAGTATGCAACGTCTAAGAAGCACAAATCAATAGTTTTGTTCACCGTTCAGTCACAGACTAAGCTGTGAAGCAATTATGAAAACTAACATATGCTGAGCTCTGACTACATGCCAGGCATTGCTGCAAGCACTTTATGTAAGTTGTCTCATTTTATCCCCACTATAATGCTACAAGTGAGGGACTTTACTACTTTCCTTTACAGTGAGGGACACACTTGAGGAATGGAACATTCGAAATTACAACACAAGAAGTTTGACTAGAAGTAGTACACACTCTACTGCAAGCCTACAAGAAAACAAAAGTTCAAGACCTTACTCATGAACCTTAGACATCTTCTAGTCCAAGAGTTGTCTTCTGAACTTGAACTGTTGATAGTAAGGAGCTAATAACTGCTGTGTCTTACATATTGAAAATATTTTTATATGTATGCAAGATTTTTCAGATTACAAGTATTCACACAAATGTCATGGATGATATCTTCTAGAAGTGATAAAGCTCTCTAATAATGTAAACACTGAAAGTTGAAACCTTCACTAAACATCATCTAATCTTACCAATTTTGAAGAACTGCCTGGCCTGATTCTGACCTACCTTCAGTTAACATACCTGTAAAGTAATCTGCTCACTTCTTCCATATATATAACTACCATCATTGACACAGTTTTATAAAAATATGGTTTGTTTTTTAATGAGCTCATCATGAGTGGAAACAAAAACATAGTTCATGTCAGAATTTCATGAAAATATTCTCATTGGTTATTTACTAAAAACAGAATATAGGAAGTCCTTGGGCTACAATGGTTTGAAAATGTTTAAGTATTTATATGCATAGAAAGGTAAAAATAAATACTGTTAAGATAAACATCTGTCTAAATTGTATTTAATAGGCAAATATCTTGTTCCACTTACATACAGATTCAACTTAGGAACAAAACTACAGAATCTATCTCATTTGTAACCCAGGGACTGCCTGTATATAAGACTCCAGCTCCATTGTTATCAACTAAAAGCTACAACACAGTTTTTTGGGGTTTTTTTGTTTTGTTTTGATTTGATTTGATTTTTCTGAAGTGAGAACAGGGAGGCAGAGAGACACTCCTGCATATACTCGACCAGGATCTACCTGGCATGCCCACGAGGGGGTGATGCTCTGCCCATCTGGAGTGTTGCTCTGTTGCAACCAGGGCCATTCTAGTGCCCGAGGTGGAGGCTATGGAGCCATCCATCCTCAGCACCCAAGCTAACTTTGCTCCAATAGTGCCTTAGCTATGGGAGGGAAAGAAAGATAGAGAGAAAGGAAATGACACTTCTCCTGTGTGCCCTGACCAGAAATCAAACCCAGGATATCCACACTCCAGGCCGATGCTCCACCACTGAGCCAACTGGCCAGGCTACAACACAGTATTTTTAAGAAGCATTTTGTAATTAAGAGTACTTTTTCTATACCACTTCACTAATCATGATGATGGGAATCCCAATCAAAAGGAAATTATCAGTGTCATAGCAAATCTTCTAACTTTGTAGTTGTGTAGGACACTTTTGTTTAACTCACATATTTTGTCCTACACATCAGTGTAATACAAAATAGCTCTTACCATTTTCTTCAAGTAAGTTAAATGTATTTTTGCTGACTCTAATTTTTAAAAATTCCCCTGCCCTTCAAGACTTAAATTTTTTAAAGAAAAAGTGTTAATTTTGAGAAAGTTTATCTTGAAAAGGTATTTTATCCAATAAAGCACAACCACTAACATTGGAAAGCTTATATAGAAGCTTATAGAAATAAAAGTAGTTTGCTGTCAAGTTTCCTAGAGAATTTTAACTAGAGAATTGTTTTAACCTCTTCTGAGCAAGGAGGGGAGCAAGAACACTCAAACTTACTCTGCATCTCTTAATACTCTTCTGGGTGCTTGTATATGTTATTTTGATTATTACACCATGAATTTTGAAAAAAATATTGTTAACCACCTTTTACATAGGAAAAGACTGAGATTTGATGAGGTTAAGTATTATACCAAAGGTCATCCAGTTAATAAGTGAGTCAAACCTCCAGGGTCTTTCCCCACATACCACATTGTTTCCAGAGAAAAATGCTAGTAGCATATTAGTGAACCATGAAATCTGATTTGCATATAAACCTAGAGTGGCATTGTACAAAATACATTAGAGCTAACTTTTTTATTCTAAATACTGCATTTCCATAGAGAGACAGTCTTTATAGACTGTCAGTTGTTAATCCATGAATTGATTTGAAAGAACAAACATTCTGACATATTGTTCAGTGACCCAGATAGATGCTATCCAGGGAATAATTCTGGTTTCTCTCACACAGGCAATATCAAGTGAGGCAAAAGTGGGTTTACAATTGTTTATGCAAAGTAATATAATAATTAATATATAATACAAATACAAACTCTGTTTTCACTTACTCACAGCTGTAAACCTACTTTCATCCTACCCTATATTTCAATTAATGAGTTTTCTCTCCAATGAGACCATCACAATACTTTAATGTAAAAGAATAGCAGACCAGCCCTGGCCAGTTGGATCAGTGGGTAGAGCATTGGCCCAGCATGCAGACATTCCAGGTTCCATCCTGGTCAGGGCACATATGAGAAGTGACTATCTGCTTCTCTTCCCCTTTCTCTCCTCCTTCTTTCCCTCTCTTCCCCTCTCGCAACCAATGGCTTCACTGGTTTGAGCTGCAGCCCTGGACGCTGAGGATAACTTGGTTGATTCGAGCATCAGCCCCAGACAGTAGTTGCCAGGTGGATCCTCATCAAGGCATATGCAGGAGTCAGTCTCCCTATCTCCCCTCCTCTCACTTAAAAAAAAAAGGAATAGCAGACTGCTTATTAATGTAGCAATTGGTGTGAACTGGGACTGTGCAGGAAAGGGGGTTTTGCATTAGGAATTTCCTTTAAAAAAATGAAGTTACAAATGAAAACAAATCCTGTTCAAGTCTTGTGACTAACATCACACTTGAGCTACGCCACTGACCTCTTCCTGATCCTAGACAATGCAAAAAGACATGAAACAATAAGGTAAAGTTAGGAGATACATCACTCACTGAAGACAAAGTGGGGTGTGTCATTAAAGCTTATTAAAGGAAACTACTATTGTCATTATTCAGGTTCCTCTGGTTTTAGTTTTTTAAACCCACTCCTCTGGGGGTTTAAAAAATACACAGATACACAACAGGTAAGAAACCAGTTCATTCCTCATTTTTCATTTATTTAAACAGATGAATATTCTGCCTCAGGAGCCAGAATCTGCTGCCTTATATAATTGAGGTAGAGGGGTGTGTGTGTGTGTGTGTGTGTGTGTGTGTGTGTGTGTGTGTGTGAAAGAGAGAGAGAGAGAGAAAGAGAGAGAGAGAGAGAGTCTCTCTGTGTGTTATGTACTGTTCTGGGTGTGAGAGGGGGCAGGTAGAAATCCCGAGGAGCTAGGCAGAGTTGCTACCTCCCTTACAAAGCTACTGTCTGGGAGAGGGGGTGGGGACTAGACCAACCCATCACCCCACCGCATGCCAGCCTCACACACGAATCCTTCTCCGTCATGTTCCCTGGGAAATTTCCCCCAGATTAGGAGAGGGGAAACTGTAAGGCGGGTCTGCCTCGGAAGGCGAGTTTGTAACATTACATACAGCACAAAGGACTGAAGAGCGCGCTTTCACATCCTCAGAGCTCCGCTCACTTCAGCACCACGGAGAGCGGCACCTCCCTGGCTACCACCCATGGGGAGTCGGATTCCCAGGACTCAACACCGGATTCCGGTCATCTAGAGGAGGGACAAGCCTGTGTATTTCGCCCTCAATGTAAGCAGCTATGATAATTCTTTCATATTGATTTCTTTCAGTAGAGGTCCTTATCTCGCTGAAATATGGAATTAACTTTTACTTATTAGCCTTCTCCCTCCTGTACATTGCTTAGATTTTTAGATATAAACCTGGATCTGAAATCTTTCTGATTTGTTGGGTTGATAGAGGAATGTTTTACTTCTCATTGAAAGTCTTAAGTTTACAAAGCCATTGAGAAATAGGCAACTCATGCTGGTAGCCCAGTCCTTTTGTGCTGGAGTGTAGTATTAAGCCTAGAAGAGAGTATTGTGTCGTCTCTTCTCCTAGTTCACTTACAGGCAGTTTCTTAATTTGATTTTTTTTTTTGTGGTTGCATTTATCTTAATGTAAACAAGAGGGTAGGATGAGGAGGAAGTCTATATTCTAATAAGTAGGCACCATTAAAGAACAGATGAAAAGAAAGAGATTTTCCTTTTTCTTTCCTTTTCTTTGTGAAAATATGTCTTTTAGACATCCATTTCAACATAATGAATGTGCTCTTAATAAAAGATCTAATCTGGGTAGGGTTTTGTCACAGCTTTGAAACTGTGGAACATAAAATCTTCCTCTTTAAGTTTGAATTTGTAAATCCATTTAAGTACGGCTGAGTTGACATAACCAAGATGTGTTTGCCATTAATTGTAATTTAAAGGCTTAATGGATTCAGGGTAGATTTGAAAGAGGCAATAATGATTGACCCTGTCTGGTGGCACTCCATGAATTTTTGCCTCAGAATGCCACCTGCTGGTGGGTCTTATTTTTGAAGCACTGGTCACACATCAAGTTTATGAATGAATTGACATTAAATTCAGAATATTCATTATGGGTATGATTCAAACTCATTCTCTAAGATCTTTTAAACAATGACATTGATTCAATTATTTAATAACTTTTGAAGGTTCTATGTCACAATTAAAATTTCATAGATATTTATTTCCAAAAACACTTGATCCTGAGCTTAGGGGATGTAGACTAGCTAACTCCTTTAGGCAGTAATTAACCCAGAAAAAATCAGGACTACTTGGAGCATCACTGAGACTAATTGAAGATGCATGTGGTATCCTGCAAGAGAGCTGCCAAAATCTCTTGCTTAGAAAAAGCAATCAGCATTTATCCCCAAATAAATATTAAGCAAGTTACATTTTTCAGGATTGTCATTTCACAATTCAAGAGCCTCTCTTACTTTTTTGGATTTTTACTTCATACTTTCTTATTAAAGAGGTCAATGAAACAATCAAAAGGTTTCACATGTTTATTTTATTATAAGACAACTCTTTGATGGGGGTGGAGGACATAACTATTAGAACATATTTCAGCTCTGTCTGGAGCTATACATAATGAGATTTAAACATCCAGGTTCATAATTTCCCAGTTCCAAATAGATAAATATGGATTTTTTTAAAAAGTAGTAGTAAAAACAAAAGCACACACAACACACTAGTTATACTTGGATGGCTAACATATATAGTACTATGAAAATACTGAGATAACCTCTTCTGCAAATATTTAGAGAAATGATGATGATTTGGTGGAAAAAAATATTGTTGATAAAATAATTTATTAACATTCAGGAATACTAGATAATATTTTCAATCCAAAGTACAATAGAAAAGAAAATCCTACATTAATAGAATTGCTTGGAAAGCATATTTTGATATAATACATAGGACCTGACTTTATCAGTGAATTCACATATTCATGGTAATAAATAGGTGGATATCTTTTTTTCTTTTATTCAAAATACATGTGTTATACAAGCAGATTATTGTCTGTAGCTTAGGGGCAACTTGTATGCTTTAGATCCACAATTATTATAATTGTAGTAAACTAAAATACTCAATATTATCCAAAGTTAGTAGAGCACTTACTAGGCACTGTAACTTATATACATTATCTTATCTTGACTTCAACAAATTAAGAAAGATAATACTTAGAAATAAATTGGATGTCTCTGGAAATACATACATTAAAAATTTTAGGAGTATAATGCAGAAGTGAAAATACCTCAGTTTTCTGCCCCAGTCACCCACAGGACTTAATACACACTCTGATATTAGCTGTCACATGCAGCAACATATGGATTATTATTTATAGTGCAGCTAATTGGAAACTAGTTTTTGCATTAGTACTCAGTTATAAATACAACAGTAGTTAAAGGATTACATGGCTCCTGTATTTGTAAGAATTAAACCACTGGTAAACATTAACACCTCTATTTTACTGGTTTTCTGTAATGACCAACCCAAAGCCAAGTATTTAACAATGCCCCATAGGCCAGGCATCAGGAGCACTAGATGCCAGGTACATATACACCATATCAAATAATTTTATCAGCAATATATTATAGTCCCCTGTCCTCAAGGATTCTGAACTCTAATGGAAAATTTTACAATCTAAAGAAACAGAAAAATGCAGGAGGAAGATGGCTGGCAGCAGTATAGCAGCCAAAAGCATGGGTGTTCAAGTCAGATGCGTCCTACTCCTGCTAGTACATCTGCTACTCACAAGTTGTGTATCTTTGACAGAGCGGTTAATCTATCTGAGCCCCATTTCATTATCTATTGAATGGGAATGACATTAGCACCTATGTCATGCAGTAGTTTATGAAATTTACAACGATAATGTATGTTAAAGCACTCAGCATGGTGCTTGCAATATGGTCAATGGGCCATAAATGCTAATCATTATTATTGGTCAATGATAAAAATAGCGAAGCCTATCATATGATTTGTATAAATTTCAAATAATAATTCATATAAAGCATTTAGTACAGTGTCTGGCACATGGCAAATGTGTAATATATGTTCATTACCATCATATAGTCATTTAGAAAAACAGTCAAACTAAAAAATAACAGTGTAGAGTAAAATGTTATCAAATTTATAATCATTTACCTAAGTGTACGGATATGTAAGGGTTTGATCATTGCTGTAATGGACATTTGTATATGGATTTATAGTACTCAGGATATTTAATGTTCATATATACATTATGTCATCATCTCTGTGGCTGAAGCACACGGAGGATAGATTTTATGGTTCTCTTTCCACTGGCAAGAGAGCTAAGGTTTGAAAAAGATTTCAAATCACTTGATTTAGTCACTGCTGCCCTGGACTAAAATTCAATATGCACACTTGCACAGACCAGAGCTGGGTTTTCCCGGGTGACTGGCCTGACTCTTGGATTTTGTGTGCTTCTATGTTCAGTTATGGAATGTTACAGACTGAATTGGTTTCAGGCTTGAATAATTTCCACAGAGACCTGTGGTGCATGTACCAATTTTAAAAAGACAAATAACAACAAATATCTCTTTGATTAAGACACTTTGATTAAGTGGCCTTTCTTCATCAGTAATTAACAACAATCCCTGTCTCAGAAAGACTCTGTGGTCATGCTCACTGCAGCCTGAGTTAGGGTGCAGAATTCACTTTCCATGGATCGCTGGCATCTAGCTGCCTGGACTGGCTGATGCATCTGTGAGAGCAGCTTGATAAAAATAGCCACTGAGAGATTAAGAGGGAGTTTAATAATCAGTCCTCCTCTTAAATATGGTTTTGTTTCCACTAGAACCCTCTTCTCAATGACATCAAATGTCAATGTATGCATTTATGAAATATGAAAAACACTATCTTGAGGTATTTGATCAGTTATTATCTCAATAATACATGCAAATAAAAAGGTATTTGCATTCAAAGTTCATTTTTAAGAAAAATATTAAAGTATGGGCAATCAAATGCTAATTTCACTTTAGGGAGAATCCTTTTGCTCTTTACTGGCCCTAAAACTGCAACAAGATGCCCAGAGTCCAGCAGAGAAGCATATTGATCCCTGCGTGTGCATTCTGGCTACCAGCTATTGTGGACCAAAGAAGCTGCTCTCACTGACGTATCTTTTGCAGATTTTTTCCCCATGTGAAACATATGGCTAAAGCCCAACTAAAGTCAAGATTAAGTAGCAAGGATGTGGTAGCCTAATATATATATTAATGGGTCTATAAATGTTTAAGTAGGGGAAATAGGGGGAGCTGGTAACAGGGTAGAAATTTTCAGCTGTGAGATGAATAAGGTCTGAAGATCTAATATAAAACTTGGTGACTATAGTTGTTAACACTGTATTATACAATTGAAATTTGTTAAGAATAGAATTTAATATTCTCATATATACCAATATATGTATATATTCATACATACATACATGGCAATGAATATATTATGGCTACCTGATGTGATTCCTTTCATGATGTATACATATATAAAATCACCACCATATATGCTTTAAATATTGTACTCTTTTATTTGTTGGTTATACCAGAGAGACTGGAACAAAATTTCTGGAGGCTCAGCATTGGTCCATGGACCAGCATTTGAAAACCACTAGTTTATACCTTAAGAAAGCTGAAAAATAAATGTTTAGAAAACATCATTAGAGGGATATCAGGGTAAAAGGTCTCCATCAATATCGGGATCAATTCATGTGGCTCCAGGGTCTGCTGTGAAACCCCTATGTTGGAAGCAACCTCATTGAGCAGCATGGCCCATTACATGCTTGTATGCATACATGACTTGAAGGCCCGTAAGGTTTCATCAGTACCAAATTCTGCTAGGAAAGGGGAACTGACAATTCTGTGTGCATCCTAATGGATCTCAACGTTGAGGCTTTAAAAGCTGGGAAAAAGAGGCTTGTTAATTTACATCTGGGTGTCTGCTTTCAAGGTCATTTGAAAAAACACATGTCAACTGGGAAGGACATTTTAACTTCTGACAAATACTAGATATACATAATTATTACAGAAACATCAAGATATGTATGATGCTGTGTTCTTGTGCAGAAATTATTTGCCCTAAGGTTTCGTCTTTTTTGCTTCACCTACCACAGAGTCTCCACCTAAAAAATGAGATCTTGATAATACCTTGATTTTTATGGTTATTTGTTTAATCAGAGTAATTAACAAATAATACTTTAACATCCTTTACATTTGTAGGCTGTAGAATCTATGATACTCATGTGGACTGTGAATTTAGATTGGGTACTTATGTGTTCCTTGTGAAATGGTTCAGTAGTTATTATATTTCCTTTGAATTAATCTCCCCACGGCTTGTTGCTGTGGAACAGCGCACACCCTTGACCTTGGAGTCTGACCTAGTCTCCCTCTTGAGCAGACCTCTAATGGAAAAGTGATGTGGAGTCGAGCTCAAGCTCCTTCCAGGACAGCTGCCATTTCATCTCTGACACACTGTCAGATGTCCTTGGGTAGAAACTGCCTTTTCTTGGGTAGAGTTGTGATGTTTAAGTCCATAAGGGTGCTCCTGAGAGGGACAGAAGTGTCATCACAGGACAAACTGAGTAATTCTATGAGAAGGATTATTAGTCTTTTGTGGCTCAATCCCCACCTGAGTCTGTGTATCCAGATGACAGACCTTGAAACTGAATTCATAATATCCCCTGAACCAAGGCCCCTTGGAAATGACAATGAGGTGAACGCTTAGCTTTCAACTCAGTCACCCCCTCTCCTTTTGGAAAACCTGTAATAATAAATCCCTGCACCCTATGTGTGACTCCCACCTCTGCAGGACTCCCAACCTATGGCCTGCTCTGGCATCATTAAGAGCCTCTCTCCCTGGAATGACAGAACTGTTGAGAGTAATGGGCTCAGAAAGAGCTCATGAACTTGAATGCTAAGACTCTTTTCCCCAGTAATCTTCTACCAAAGTGCTCTTTAGAAAAGAACATGACAGTTCAGACGTTCTTCCTAAAGGAGCACAGAGATCCCTATTAGGGTGTATCACCCACAGCTGCCTTTGGAGGGAGTTGCCTATAATTACTCCTTTCGCTTTTTGCAGCTAAAGAAGCTGCTCCACTGAATAGTTGAACAGCTTTTCCCAAGAAGTGTGACTAGGCTCAGGCAGGATGAGAGTGCAAATTCTGACCTGCAAGATAGGGCTTTATACCTTATAGGGCTTACCCTTAAAGACCTAAAATCAAAGGGTACAGGTAAATCAAATGGTGAAATGAGCAGAAAATGAAATAAAGCCCCAAATGTTTAATTGATGAGGGTGGCACTTGTTACATCACCATACAGGTGTCAGGACCCTGCTCTATAACACAGCTCTACACATACCATGTGTACATTCACATCTTCATCTACTTCTGGAAAACTCTCAAAACATTAGGTTTAATTGAAAAGCCTTCCTCTATGATTACTTTATTTTTCACTAATGGCTTAAGTGAAATACTGAGTATTCTTAATGCACCGGAGACAGGACCAATAACAAATAGTCAGGAACATGGAAAATAGTTCAAAACAAATCCCCAAGTTCTTACTGTCTAGAACAAATACTCTTATTGAAATGTATGCCATTCTAATATTACTTGAGTAATATGAGTGGGGACAGGTTAAAAAAGGAGAATAGGAAGTATGGTAGGGCCAGTGAGAGAATCAGAAAAGTTTAAAATGTTTGTATAGAATTAGGAAACATCTGGCCCAGATCCTCTATTTTATAGTTAAAGCATCTTGAGCTGGGACCTGCTCATGATCGGAAGGCTAGCTGGAGAGGAGGTATCTGGTTCAGGCTCAAGTCACACTACAGCTGTTATTCTCTCTGGCCTACTACTTTAAAACATTAGGTCAATTATCCAAAGTCACAGTGCTAGCAAAAGTGAAACCAGGATTCTGACTCTGGGCCTTCCGATCTCAAAGCCTGTCTCTCAGCCCCACTGTCTCAGGATCTTCATCTGAATAAAGAAATAATACTATCTGCCTCAAAGGGTTGATGCAAGAATTACACCAATAATACAGATGACGTATAGTAACTTCTTAGTATAGCTCCTGGCATATAATTGGTGCTTAATAAATGTTAACTGGTATTACTAGTAGTATCAATATTAACCTCTGCCACAATGGAAAGAACAAGTTAGAAATGAACCTAGCATGCAAACTGACCTGTTGTTCTCCCATCCATATAAAAACCCAGGTTCAATCCTAAAAAGTTACAGCTAGATTTTTTTCAGGAGCGCTGCTATGTGGCCATCAGTAAGTGAACTAGTGCTCCCTGCCACACCCTGCTCTTCTATAAGGGCTCAGGCTCCACAGGGACCAGAATGCAAGCACAGTCCCCACACAGGAGAGCAGACTACAGAACAGGGTGTGTGGCCAGCTTGCATACTGTTGCAATTTGTCATTTGAAGCAATATAACTGAACCAAAGGCAGCAGCCTCCACGGTGGCCATCTCTATGGCACAGCCTTGGAGAACTGGGCATGCCAATAGGCGGGGGGGGGGGGGGGGGGGGGGGAGGACACTGAACCAACACTGACAGTACTTCCTACATGCATGTTATCTCATTCATTCCTCCTATGGACCCTACAGCTCACAAAAAATTATTCCCATTGTATCAGTAAAAGTGCAGAGAAGCATTGTACTAAAGCTCAGAGAAGTTATACCACATGCTCAATGTTGCATAGACAAAGACAGAGCTGACAGCCTTGCCCTGTGTCTGCCACGTCAGTCCCTAACCCACCACATCCATCACCATCACAATCCACCTAACCCACATTTCAGCTCGGCCACCGCTCCTCCCCCAAAGGGGCACAGATGCTGGATAACTAATTCAATACTTCCAGTTGAGTAAGAACAGTTCAGGTTCCAATCTGTCTTCATCTCAGTGGCAAAACAATTATTCCCATAAAATTTCATAATTTCTCCTAAAATTCCAATCCCAACATTCTTTTTTATCTCAAGCATGTGTGTTTGCTCTGCCCCTGGGAACCCACAGGCCTATGGGAGACTAACCGAGCATCTTGGCCTTGTCACCCCTCAGGTTGGGGAGCAGCACCTTCAAAAACATGCAGCGCCGGCACACGACACTGCGGGAGAAGGGCCGCCGCCAGGCCATCCGGGGTCCGGCCTACATGTTCAACGAGAAGGGCACCAGCCTGACACCCGAGGAGGAGCGCTTCCTGGACTCGGCCGAGTATGGCAACATCCCAGTGGTCAGGAAAATGCTGGAGGAGTCCAAGACCCTCAACTTCAACTGTGTGGACTACATGGGGCAGAACGCACTGCAGCTGGCTGTGGGCAATGAGCACCTGGAGGTCACAGAGCTGCTGCTCAAGAAGGAGAACCTGGCGCGGGTGGGGGACGCACTGCTGCTGGCCATCAGCAAGGGCTACGTACGCATCGTGGAGGCCATCCTCAGCCACCCGGCCTTCGCGCAGGGCCAGCGCCTGACACTCAGCCCGCTGGAGCAGGAGCTGCGCGACGACGACTTCTATGCCTACGACGAGGACGGCACGCGCTTCTCCCAGGACATCACGCCCATCATCCTGGCAGCCCACTGCCAGGAGTACGAGATCGTGCACATCCTCCTGCTCAAGGGTGCCCGCATCGAGCGGCCCCACGACTACTTCTGCAAGTGCAATGAGTGCACCGAGAAGCAGCGGAAGGACTCTTTCAGCCACTCGCGTTCCCGCATGAATGCCTACAAGGGACTGGCCAGTGCTGCCTACTTGTCCCTGTCCAGTGAAGACCCTGTCCTCACCGCGCTGGAGCTAAGCAACGAGTTAGCCAGACTAGCCAACATTGAGACTGAATTCAAGGTAATTCACCACTCACCACCCTCAGGCAGCTTGCGCAGTGGGCTCTTCCAGGTGTGTCCAGTGGCCAAACGAGTGTCTTTGGTCTCACACAGGGTGAAGCTGGGGGTCTTGTCTTTCAGGCTGACAGGGAGGGAGGGCTCCTCCTCAACCTGTGTCAGATGTAGGCCTGAAAAAAATAAAACAGAGCCCACAAAGTGGAATATTTGAAACCACATAAATGCGGTGAAGAGATGGCACACAGAAATCCACGCAGGAAAGACCAGCAGCATGCAGGCAGGGCACACTGTGGCTCTGGTGTGCAAGCCTTGGCTCTGCCCCGGGAGCTCAGGGGAGCCCAGAAACCCTGGGCTGCTTTCCTGGTCCAGCGCTTGGTGTTCTCACCTGCACGGTTTTGATGTGCCCTGTTCATATCTCTGTCCCAGCCAGACTGTGCTGATCCTAGGCTGTCTCATAGCTAATGCTAGAAAGACTTGGCTGCAGCCTTTGTCAGTCTAGCAAATTATTGCTGTTGTCCTGTCAAAGCGCTGAGGAGAAGGTATGTGAAAATAAAAATAACACTGTAGAGTTGGGCTTGTCCCTCCAACAGATGAGCATGGGGCCAAGCCCTGTAAATCAGCCACCCTGATAACAGCTAGGCCTACCAGGCTGGCCCAGGGGATGGAGAGCCATCTTCAAAATCCATTATTCTATACTGGACCTGTGTCTCTCCCATCAACTGACATTCCCCTGAAAGAGAAGACTGAGACCTAATGCTTTTGGCAGTGTTTAACAATAATTAAAAGCAAACATTAGTGAGCACTCACTGTGTGCCAAAGACTAATTGCCTTAATATGATGTTGTTAAATCTCTTCAAAACCCATTGATATGGATACCATTATTATCTTCATTTTATATGAGGGCACAGAGGTAGAGAGATATCATATAGCCAATATGCAGCAAAGCCATTAATCTAATCTAGGCACTCGAACATCAGAACCAGCTCTTAGCCATTATGGGAAATTGCAAGTCAGAGGCCTTTTCCATGCACCGGGCTTCTCAGTTTTATCTGTCTTTCTCTGAACGGTGGGGAAATTCTCCACTGCAAAAGGTAGGGTTGGAAGAGGAGGAGCTACAGCTGAGCCCATAGTTCTCACCCTGCCCTTCCATCAGAGCCTCTGATGCCATGCAGCATATTAAAGATGGGTCACATGTGGGGCTGACAGAGAACTGGGAAAAGAGTCCCCTGCAGGAGACCAGTTCATTGCCCAAACAAGATGTCAGTGTAAGAGCTGCCCCTGCACAACCACAATCAGATGACTGTGGGTGGGTACCAACCCACAGCAAGGGAAGCCCCGTGGACCGCATCACTCAGGGGGATCTCAAAGACTGAAACAACTGGGCAGGGCCTTGCTGAGCAGGAGCAGCTGGATCAGCAAGGAGAGAGGTGAGCACTCGGAGGAGGCAGGTGAAGGTGAGGTCCAGAGCGGCCCACAGTGGGCAGGAACTGATGAGAAGCCCCAGAGGGCCAGCCTCCTATAGAGGCACGCAGGGCGGCTGCGGAAGAGATGAGTGGGGGCAGACACCAGAGGGCCCTGGGTGTCAGGCTGGGCACGTTGGCTGCTATCGTGTAGGACAGGGAAAGCCGCTGAAAGTTTGTGATTAGGGGACTAAAGTGATGAAAGCTAGAGTTCTGAACATAAACTTGACTGGGGGTGAGATGGACTAGAGGACCTGGAGTGTGGGGCACTGTGACTGAAGAGGGGCACGACTTAGCTGTGCATGTACAAGGCCATGGGCCTCTCTGTAGGGATGGGACTCCTGCAGCCAGGGCCAGAAGGACCAGGCCAACAGGAAGCTGCAGGGCACTAAAAATTGTAAAGAATGCTACCAAATTAACTAATTTTATTTCATCTGTCCCCCTATCTTGGACCCATCTACTGAACTGGAGACAGTTCCCTAAATCCTGCCTCTTTCATAGCCTCATCTAGAATAACTAGTGGATGCAGATGTAGAGATTCCCCAAAGAAGCTCACAAGAAATGTAGCTATTGCCTCTTCCTTCCTTGTTTCTATACAATAAACTCCACCTACCAGCAATAAGGCCTATGATGCCCCAAGGAAGCTTGGTGGAATGTTACTCTACCCTGGGCTTCTGACTGAATCTGCATATAGGTCGCATAAAAGAAACAGCTAAGCCGTTTAATTAGACATTTCTGGCCAAGAGAAAAATAAATTCAAGGAAAAAAATGGTTTGAATCAGATTATCTGGATACTCGCACAATTCTCCTACAGTCCTGAAACCCAGGAGCATGCCAGTCTTACTAAATTAAATGATGCTAGAGTAACCTTTGACATTACATCTGGGCCATTTGTTTCCTTTCACTAAAACCCAAAGTCTGGCATATTTTAGCATATATAGTATCTAAAATTAGAAGTTTGCTAGAAGTATTTACTGTGATATTTTGATTTAAAAAGTAAATTTTATGGACAATTAAGAACACTACTAACAGGAAGACACATCCTTTCTACAATGCAATGATTTGAGCAGATAAGAATACATACAAATACACATTCAATGGTTATTAACATCCTCCTAATTACCTTTGTCTGAAATAATGTCTGTCAGATTGTCGACAAAGGGTGCATTATAAATTAATATAAATGTTCCTTTAGAACTTTATTACTTAGTCAACTATCCTTGCATGTGCATTCCTGGCATCATACGTCTTCTCAGAGAAGTAAGCAGCCTAGCAAGAGGGAAGTCAAAGTGTAACAGAAGAAGAAATCATGTGGTCTAAAATGCCCCCTTTAAGAGTCTGTACTGCTTCAAAGGGACTATGCATTACTGACTGTCGCCATCGGATGACCCAATGCCATCACATTATAAAAATACTATCAGATTCTCAATGGAGATGTCATATGTCATCCTCCAGAGCCTCTAAAACACTCACTCTGGGAGTGACTCTTTCTGATTAACAGTAGGCATAAACACCTGGATTCAGCTGCCAAGGCTACTGTTTTTGGAGTCATTTTAATTCACCACCTGAATAGAGTCTCGTCCTTAGCAAGAAGTAGAGTTGATGTCAAGGTCTAAATTGTGGTTGGAGTCAGAGGCCTACTAGAAAACCACTATTGTTAATGTGGAGATGATATAGCTATTCAAAGATTTCCTTCTGCCTCTCTAATCTTCTTCAGTCCACAAAAATATTAAAGCTCAATGTGGCCACTGAGGCCTTCCCAGTATCTTGAATGGTGTCCAGTATTCTAGTAGGCATTCCATAAATACTTAATGAAGGAAATCCTAAAAGGATAATCCTTTCAACTGATAAAGCAAGCAATTACATTTATCTATGGTTTAAACCAGGGGTAGTCAACCTTTTTATACCTTCCGCCCACTTTTGTATCTCTGTTAGTAGTAAAATTTTCTAACTGCCCACCGGTTCCACAGTAATGGTGATTTATAAAGTAGGGAAGTAACTTTACTTTATAAAATTTATAAAGCAGAGTTACAGCAAGTTAAAGCATATAATAATAATTACCAAGTACTTTATGTCGGATTTTTGCTAAGTTTGACAGAATAAATCTTTATAAAACAACTTACTATAGTTAAATCTATCTTTTTATTATACTTTGGTTGCTCCGCTACCGCCCACCATGAAAGCTGGAACGCCCACTAGTGGGCGGTAGGGACCAGGTTGACTACCACTGGAACTTTAAACTCTTCCTGCATATATGGATCTAATAGAGGTTTTAATGGACATGGTGAAATGAGAAGCTCTAATGGTTACAATGTGGTTGAAGGGATAAAGCAAGCCATGTTAAATAACTAAAGAGCAATCATTTGCTACACTGCCTGGTGCCAATGACCACTGAAGTCCTGGAGGGCAGAGTGTGTCTTCTTGGTCTGGCCTATACAGTACCTACCCCATGGAGTCTGGGAGCACTGCCCACAAACGACAGTTTGGTTGACGGGTTTGTCTATGCAGTGGGAGACAGAGAAGAGGCAGACCAGCATGGGAAGGACTGTTTGTTTGGAGGTGTTTCACTGATGGAGTAGGCTCTCTCTAAATAGAGGCACCTGGTAAAAAATAAGGAACTTGTCTATCTCAGCTGAGTTACAACTTCTGCCATCAAGAACATGATAAGATCTCTCCATTTCTCCTGAATGACTCTGCTTGGTTTGCTTTACTGGTCATCTTTCTGATAAAATGCTCAGATATAGCTATTGTCTTCCCCGTTAAATTCCAGGCATTCGGCCTCTGTGTGTTGTTTATCCATGGCGCTGTTGTTTCAAAAGGATTGTAGGTACTAAATCTTTCTTCCAATTTAGAATTGTGCCAACAGCAAAGCCTCACAAGGGTGGGAGGGGATGGAGAATGAAAGGACAAAAGGACAAGAGAATATTGTAGAACAAGGTTCGGGCTTTAAAAGGAGGAAGCAGGATGGCAACTGGATGTAACCTCTTGCTCTGTCATCTTTTGCTTAAATTGAAAAGTACCCCGTGTTCCCAAGTCAGGGAACCGTGGAAGCCCAACACTTTACCTTAGTTAAGATTTAGTCAATCTGAATAACAACAAGCCGCAACTGAGAAAGCATTTCCTGTTGACAAACACCAGCATGGAGGCTGCTGACTGGGCTTCAGTCACATGCAATTTATTCTTACAGACTGCAGAGGGGAGAGCAGGGCAAGAGAACCAGAGCTGAAACTGCTCGCTGGAAGTATTGATGAATTTTCTGTTTGTCACTGAGTTGCTAACCACATGTATTATGAAAAATAGATAATGAATTATGTATTAATGTTTGTGTTGCCTTTTTAAGACCCATAAAAAGAACTCTGTGGGCTTAAAATATCACAAATTAAAAATGCAAATAATGATAAATCAGATCAATTTGCCACCTGCTAGGATCTCCAGTGAGATCCCATTGTGGAAGGTAAAGATGTTGAGATGACAGTTTGTAATCTGCTTGCAAACTTATCAAAATGGAAAGGGGAGGGGTGACTCTGCTGTGGTGGGAGCTGGGAGCCCATGTGCCCCTGGCTTTCTGGAGTCAGGTGCAGGAGGCAGGGAAGGCCCATCAGGGCCTGAGCCGGAGCCAAAGGTTGAATAAGCCCGCTGCCTCTAGTGGAATCTGTGTTTGCACCTGTTTCTCACGTGCTTTGAATATTTCTAGGATTTTTAAATTTTATAGACCAACACCTTGGGAATACACATTTCCTTAAAGTTTGAAAGCTTGGCTGGTAGTATACACAAATGCCTTTTTAACATGCACGAAATAACTTGAAAACTTTCCTTTTCCATTGGGAAAATATGTGTTAAGCTGTGGAGGCTGCAGATCCTAAAAGCAAATTGTTTTTTAAGAGGCTGGCAGAAAACTCCTCAATGCATGTACTTATCCATCATCCCCCAGTACCCTTAGGGATCTGGCTGGGTCACCCAGGTCTCACCTGAGTCCCTAGTGATGCAGAATGGAAGCAGAAAAGACAAAGACCACAGATGTAGGTGATGAGCCATGCCAGACGGCCCCATAAGCCCACACAGGGAAGGTGCGGTCAGAGCACGCACACATGCCAGTCAACAGGTCCACACTGGGGCCAGGGTCATCAGCTTTCATGTCTGAGAGTAAGATCCAGGAAATGGCTTATCTCAGGAAAGGGACACAGGTGACCTCTGCCCACATTAGCTTTGTCTTTTTCTACTATTCTATCTAAGTGTCTGCAGGAGCACTTTCACCAGAGCATTTATTATCAACTGTAACAGGAAAAAGAGCTAATCAATATGCCCGTTAATGACAATTTTTCATTGGGTCAAATCTAATGCCTAAAGTTAAATGATTTTCCTCTTCTGGGATTTATACCAAGAGTACCAGCCTTTAAATTACAGGGAAACAGTGCACAGGTGACAGGTACTTAGGTGGCATACAGGAGGCCACTTTGCTGGGTGAGGACAGGGCAGTGGACAGGCTCTGGTGAGCAGCAGGCAGCCACACTTCACTTCCTCAAGGCTCTGGAGTAGAGAGCAAACACTTGGCTGTGGAATCAGACTGGCCTGGGCTCCAGTCCCAGCCACTTCCTGGCAGCCATGCAATCTTGGGCATCTCCTGACCTGGAGGTTAGTTTTCTTAACAGAAATGGGGCGGGGGGTGGTGGTGGGGGGGGGTAGGTATTAGGATTGTAATATGTCCGAAATGGAATGCTTGTTTCCCCCACCCAAACTCTTGCCTTTACCTTAATCTCTGTAAATGACATCACAATTCACCCAGTTGTTAAGGGCTTTCTGTAGCTCGTCCCATTCAACCTCAGAGAAGTCCTGGCACATATTAGGTTTCAGTACCTAATATTAGCTCAGTAAATAAATGAGTTGGTAAGTGAATTAAGGAATGATGACCTCTCAGGGTATTGGTAAGGATTAAATGAGATGAAGAATATAGAACGCTTTGCAGAAAACCTGACCCCCATCCCCCTACCTCATCCACAATCACAGAGCTCAGTGGGGATCCCTTTTTGTTCCTCAGTGGATTTTTAGTGCCACAACTTTTTCTCCCAATAAACACAATTTAAGTTTCAGCATTTCCTCTATTCGGTCTCCCTGGTTTTGCTAAGCTTTCCTCCCTCCCCACCAAGAGGTCTTTCCAGAACAAGAGAAAGCATGGGGTGTGCAAGTGAGGTCCATGGTGAAAAACCAAGCAAAGGAGTCTTTCTCCCCTGGAGACGGGGACAGGAGATGGGGACAGGAGACAGGAGACAGAGACTGCACGGGCTAGGACTGCTGACCCTGTGGTTGGGAGAGATGCGTGAAGCAGGAGGAAGCGGTGCAGGCCCGGCTCCTGCTAACCACAGACACAAAGTATTCTTAAAAATGTCTCTCTGGAAAAGATCATCACTACACACAAAAAATTGAGAAAAATAATTTCCTATACAAGCACAACTATCAGGCTGAAATATCAGAGATATGGACAAAATGGAGACATTCTTAGAGAATATTAGTCACAATATAGCACAAATTACATCAAATAGAAATGATGAAAGTGCAGGATTTTGCTCTGAAGAAAAGTTACCATACTACAGAAATTACTCGTACTAGGGTGACATTAGTCAAAAATGTGTACCACCACCAACATGGAGGCAAGTGTTTTACTAGTGAATTCACAGCTTAAATGTGGGAAAGACGTCAGGAAGGTGAAGCGGGAGATGGTCACAAACTCGCAGAGTATTAGATCTGAATGGACCCTCATCACAGGGCTGCAGATAAGTGAGCTTTCAGCATTATTAGGCCTCCAGCAGGAGCCGGACTCTGGATTGGGTCTGGGATGAAATGGTGAACAAAATCAAGTTCCTGCCTTCAGGGCCCTGGAGTCTAGTGGAGAAGGCAGGCATCCTTCACACAATCACACCAAAAAACATAGCATTATTGATCGTGCTACACCCAACAAGAACAATTTTAAAAGAGTTAACTTGGTGGGACAGCTGACTGTGCATATGTTTAAAAATAAGCACGTGTTTAAAGATTTCTCAGAGGAGAGTGTTTGCAGAAACTCTGAGGGCACAGAAGAGATAAACAGACAGCATAACATGGGAAAGATGGTGCTTGGCACAGAAACTGCACAGAAATAGCCCAGTGCAGAGAGGGGAGAGGCCAATCAGAGAACCGTGAGTAGCTTCCCTAGTGCAAGGAGTAAAAGGACAAGGTGGCAGGTGATAGAGGCCTGAAGAAGAACCCGTCACCCAGGACCTTACCATTGGCAGCAATGGTAAGAAATTGGACTTCATTTTAGGGTGATGGAGAGCCACTGGAAGGCTTCAGCAGAGGAGGGAGTGATTCTCTCTACAGGTTAGAAAGATCCACTCTACTGACTGTGGAAAATGGATTTGAGGGACAGACTGAAAGAGTGGGATGACTGCTGTAGGAAGGGGAGGTCCACCCAGGAAGGGGTGAGGGCACAGGAGCGCAGAAGGACCTGTACATCTCAACCAGTGGGTGATTCACCACAACCAGAAGTAAGCACAGTCAGAGAAGGTCCCTTTAGAGGCAAAAAACTCATCTCAAGTCTGGCAAACTTCCCACTGCCATGCACAGCCAGCATAGAGGCACTGGAAAGTGGGTGCAGGAGTGATAACCCAGATTTTAAAAGGTTCCACTGGACTTTGACCAGCCTACTACATTTTCCAGATTCTGGAGATACCTTTCTCCCTCTATTGGTTGTATGAACCAAGTAAATTTTTCATTAAAGTAGAGGAAAATGGCTAAATTTTATCTCTGATATTTATTCAACTGGAGCTGGTTTTAGCATAAATGAAGGTATGTAGTAGACCTCTCTTTCTTCTCTCTCCAAAGCTTTGGATAGAAATGCGTTCTCTCACAGTGCTGGAGGCCAGAAGTCCAAAGTCAAAGTGTTATCAGGCCCATGTTCTCTCTGAAGGCTCTAGGGAACGATCCTTCCTTGTGTCTTCGTAGCTTCCACGGCGATCCTAACTTATAGACATGTGACTCCCATCTCTACCTCAGTGGTCACACAGCAATCTCCCTGTGGGTTTCTGTGTCCCTTAGCCTCTTATCAGGACATTCATATAAAGACCAGTTATTTTAGATTAAGGGCCCACTCTACTCCAGTAAGACTTTGTCTTCACTAATAACATTTGCAATACACTATTTCCAAATAAGATCCCATAATGAAGTTGCAGGAAGGGTGTAGATTTTGAGGGGACACTATTCAACCCAATACGATGGGGCAGCACCAAGTAGAGATGAACTGGAGAAGGACAAGACCAGGAATCCAGGCAAACCCTTTCAGCAGGGCAGGACAAAAGGCCAGAGGTCATTTCTTCTGGGAAGCCAAAGACAGTCCTAAGACCAGGAGTCAGTCTGGAAGAAAAGAGATTTCTGATGCTTTCCATTGACCAAGACACAAGTGCAGACACAGATACTGGAATTCTGCATGTGTGTGTGCGTGTGGTGTTTGGGAGAGTTGGGCGGGTAAGTGGGGTGGCAGCTGACAGAAGGAATGAGGGAAACTTGGTATTGGGGAACTGCCCTTCTCAAGTATGAGAAAAACAGTTTCAAGTGTTGGGTTTGGGGATAATGAAAATAAACACACTGATTATAGAATCTTCAGAAAATATAGAAAAACAGAAAGTTCAGCATTAATCCTACCTTCTAAGAACAAGTAATATATTTCTTCCTGGTGCTCCCCCTTCCCTCAGGTACAAAAATGACTCAGTTGATGGAATATTGTCATATTTCTCTTTCCCTTCATATTTTATCCTCATTCCCATTCTCACCCATCCCAAAAAAAACACTCGCACATATGTAAGTATGTATATAATGTGTGTATATGTATGTCTCTCTGTCTACATTATTCATTCAAGAAATATTTCTTTTGTGCCCCCTATGTGAAAGCTGTAGAGGTTGGGAACACTTACATAGAGACCATCGATGCCCTGCACTCTGCTTCACAGAGCTGACACACTAATGGAAACAATGGAAAAGCAGACTGTTGATTTTTGTGTTTATAAACTATGTAGAAGGGATCATACTATAAAATTATGAGCTTTCTTACTCTTTCACTCACCACCAAGCTTTTTATACTCTCTCCACGTTGCTGTACATACACTAGCCCATTGCTTCTGCCTGCTGCCTAGCATCCCATTATCTGTATCTGCAGCCTTCCGCTAGCTCATTCTGTAGCAATAGACATTTAGACTGCCTCTCATTTCTTGTTGTCACAACTAATGCTGCAAAGAACATCCTGTACCTGCTTACAATCCCTTTTTAGTATTCTTGTGTGAGAGACCCAGGAAAGTCTGCCCATGGTTCATTTCACTCGGCGCCACCCACTGCTCCCCAGGAGGCCTGCCCCCAGGGGCTTTGGTTTGCCATGTGCTGCAGCTCTAGTATTATCCTGCTCTCCAAATGTTTGCCAGTATGAGTGAGGAACACACAGTTAGTCTAATCTGCATTTCTCTAATTGATAATGAAGCTGACTGCTTCATATATTTTTCAGCCATAGAGATTTCTCTTTTCAGTGACTTGCAATCATTCCTTCACCCCCTCTTTTAATGATTTTAGAGAGAGAAAGAAAGGAAGGGAGAGAGCAAAACATAAAATTGTTGTTCTACTTATTTATGCATTCGTTGGTTGATTCTTGTATATACCCTGACTAGGGATCAAACTCGCAACCTTGGCATATCAGCACAATGCTTTACTAAACCAAGCTACCTGGCCAGGGCTTCTTCATCCACTTTTAACAGGCTCTGTTTTAGGGTGTTTCTGTATTTTCTTTCAGGAGTTCCACACATATTCTAAATACTAGCTCCCTGTCTACTTCAGAGAGTTACCTTCTTCCAGTCTATCACTCCTCTGGTAAATTTGTCTACGGCACCCTTTGTTGAACAAAACCCCTATTTTCCAAAGGGTTTGTGCATTTAGTCTTTCATTAAGAAATCCTTCCCCACCCAAGGTCACAAAGATAGTCATATATCATACCACCTACATTTTTATTTATTTATTTTTTTACATTTTTCTTCTACTACCTTCAGAGTAAAAGAAATATTTACTTTTTCAATTTTTATTTTATTACATTTATTGGGGTGATATTGGTTAATAAAATTATGTAAGTTTCTTCAAAATTTATTTATTAATTTTAGAGAGGAAGGAAGGGAGACAGAAACATTGATCTGCTCCTGTACATGTCTTGACCAAGGTTCAAAACTGCAACCTTGGTGTAATCAGGATGATGCCCCTGGCCAGGGCTGTGTTTTTGTTGTTGTTTTGTTTTGATTTATTAATTTGAGAGACAGAGAGAAAGGCTGGGGGGAGGGGAGGGGTAGGAGCAGGAAGCATCAACTTGTAGCTGCTTCTCACATGGGCCTTGACCGGGCAAGCCTGGGGTTTTGAACTGGTGACCTCAACATTACAGGTTGCCACTTTATCCACTGCGCCACCACAGGCCAGGCAGACAATGTGAGTTCTAAGTGTACAATTCCGTGATGCATCCTCTGGCTACTCTACTGTATGCTCTTCACCCAAGTTAGGTTTCCACATATTTGACCCCCTTCCCCTTCAACCTCACCTCACCCCACTTCCCTTGTTGTCTCTGTCCACAGGATTTTTTTGTTTTGTTTGCTGCTTTCTATTTTGTTTGTGGTGGATTTTTGCTTTCCTCCATGAGTTAGTTTCCCAGCACTGTTACTAGACAATCTAACTGCTCCCCACTAGTCTGTGAGGCCACTTCACAGACCCGCATACTCCCAAATACACATTTCTCCTCCTCAACTTTCCATTCCATTCTGGTGTCCTATATGACTATTCCCCGCCCATTCCTCCAGTTTTATTCCTAAGTTTTTGTTTTATGACCTATTACCAGGTATGGAGGTTATTGGTCTCTGTGCGTGGGTTGTTAGTTCTGTGCAATAGTGACAAGACTGTATGGACAATTTGAAATCTGCATGTTCTAATTAAATATTGTAACTTTAGCATTTCCCCCGATGTGATATCAATACTTTATAGGTAAACAGTTCCTGAAAATTTTCAGTGTCACCTATCAGGAGGAAAACTGTTCCTCCACCATCTCAGGCTGCAGTGGGGGGGGGGGGGGGGGGGGAGGGTTGTGATGAACAAAGATTAACAGGAGAAAAGACAAGACAGTTTATTCATATGCATGTAGAACTACCTAAAGGCAGTAGCTACCTGAACAGTAAGGACAAGAGTTTATATACCAACTTAGTGGGAAACAGAGGAGGGAAAACAGTTTCTAAGGAGAAAGAGGACTTTTAGGAAACAGAGGCTTTTAGGGAAACAAACGGAAGGCATGAGTTTGTGATATTTGCTCTCATCTGGGTGCATGGGGTCAGTCTTCTTTCTGGCTATAACACCCATGCCCATCCCCCCACTTTTAGCAGATTTATGATGGTTACATTTTGGGGAGGTTCTATTAAAAAGTTCAGCTGCTGTTTGCTCAGATGTGTTTAGCTTAAAATAATCTTTGTGCCACGCTGACAAGAGTCCTACATATATAACTAAATGAATATAACTAAATCTCTGACAACTCAGAGTCCCAAGCAACCCCTTTGGTCCAGTATAGGGTGATTGATGGTGGGCCCCAGGACTGAGGAAGGGCCATGTGGGAAAGGGTTTCTGAGCCCTTAGCCAGAGACATACAGACAGGCCCCTGTAGGGAAGGAAAATGATTTTCCCTCCACCCTTCTGAGTTCATAGCTTTGGATTTTTTTAGTATTTGGTCTTTAGGCTGCATAATGGCAAAAAGTCATGATTCTTTTCTTCCTCTATTAGGCTGGAGGAGAGGAAAAAATATTTTTACCTCTACTCTCCTAGGTTCCCTGGGTAAAGCCCTATAGACAAGCAAAAGACAGATTAACAAGAAAAAAAATAGAAGTTTATTAACATGTACATAGCACAATAGACAGAAGAACTCAGAAACACGTAACTCAAAGGGGTGGTCAGGATTGGGCTTATATAATAACTTAAAAGAAAAATAAAGTTTCAGAGAAGTGACAAGACAAAGGAAAAGGACTCTGAGCTTCTAGAGGCATCAGACCGTGGGAAGGTAAACATATGGGGAAACTAATGGGAGAGGAGGATAGTCTTAGCCCGGCTTCTTACGCAGACTCCTCTAGTGCTGTCTCCAGGCTGATATGGGCCTAGACTTGTTTCTGATGATTCATTTCTGTCCCTGGTAGAGAGGGAAGGAGGGACACTCTTACAAATATGTCTCCTGCTTGCAGACAAATAGGGGGAGGGCAGAGAGCTCTTCTTTTACCTACCTCTTTTGAATTGCCTTCAGCTCAAAATAATCCTTGTGCCAAAGTGACATATTTGGGGGTGGCATATCATGCTACCCTTCAAGTCCTTGAGTCATAAGAAGCTGGAAAATGCACCGCAGCTCCTGGATCCAAGGTAGAGCTCTATTTAACACCAATCAAGAAAACTGAGAGAAGGGCACTTGATTGCAAAGTGAAAAAAATTCTCCCGCATTCAGAAATCTCACTTGTCATTGATGAACTAAGTGTCTCTCTCTTTCTTTTCCATTTCTAAAATATGTAATCAGTACCCACCATGTTATACACTCAAACACAGTGTAGGGTAAGAAATTCTGTAATAAACACTAAATATCCTGGCACAAGCTTAATTTTATTTATTTATTTATTTCCTTTCCTTTTTCTTTTCTATTAAGTGAGAGGCAAGAAGGCAGAGACAGACTCCTGCATTCACCCTGACCAGGGTTCACCCAGCAAGTCCCTACCAGGCGGATACTCTGCCCAGCTCCATTGCTCAGCAACCAAGCTATATTAGCACCCGAGGCCAAGGCCATGGAGCCATCCTCAGCACCCAGGGCTAACTTTGCTTGAATCATTTGAGCCATGGCTGCAGGAAAGGAAGAGAGAGAAAAAGAGATAGAGGGGGTAAGGGGGGGAGAAGCAGATGGTTGCTTCTTGTATGTGTCCTGACCAGAACTGAACCCAACCCAGGACTTCCACATGCCAGGCCAACACTTTACTGGTGAGCCAAGCAGCCAGGACCACAGTCTTCCTTTTAAAACATATGTTACCTGGCCCTGGCCGGTTGGCTCAGTGGTAGAGCGTCGGCCTGGCGTGCGGAAGTCCCGGTTTTGATTCCCGGCCAGGGCACACAGGAGAGGCGCCCATCTGCTTCTCCACCCCTCCCCCTCTCCTTCCTCTCTGTCTCTCTCTTCCCCTCCCGCAGCCGAGGCTCCATTGGAGCAAAAGATGGCCCGGGCGCTGGGGATGGCTCCTTGGCCTCTGCCCCAGGCGCTAGAGTGGCTCTGGTCGTGACAGAGCGACGCCCCGGATGGGCTGCGCATGGCCCTCAGGTGGGCGTGCTGGGTGGATCCCGGGCGGGCGCATGCGGGAGTTTGTCTGACTGCCTCCCCGTTTCCAGCTTCAGAAAAATAAAATAAATAAATAAATAAGTAAAATAAAATAAAATAAAAAAACATATGTTACCTGAACAAAAAGAGGCCATGAACCTGTCCACCAGCTCTCAATAAAATAGATCAGGCCGTATAGTACAATCTGCACATTTCTATCAACCTCAGGAGGTCTGGAAGTGTTGGGAGGTACAATTTCTAGTCACACTAGGGGCACTATGATGTAAGACCAAGAAAAACTAAGAAAATTAAATGTATACACCTAGTCCTAAAATTACAGTGATATAAGAATAAGTGAGACAAAAATTGTCTAAATACTATCACTTCTCAAACAGAAAAGGGTTTTCCAAATGGCTAGTAGCATGATGTGAAATTAATAATAATGACTTGTTATTCTGGGCTCAAGAGAAGACTTGCTAATTACTCATGGTTAAATGTTTTGAAAATTAAGAAGGGCCATACTGAAATGCTAAGGACCTCTTCTGTCTCTCTCTGACACACACACACAAACACATACTAGAAATAGTACACACTTCACATTTACTAGTACTTCAGTTGCTTGGGTGGGGGGAAAGGTGCAAAGCTCAGTTCTCACTCTTGGGAACACAGCAGGCAGGTGCTGACCTACTGGGCAACGAAGACCAGGGCGCTGCCTGTTCAGCTGATACTTCTCTCCAGCTCCTCCCACATGTTATTTGAAAACAGTGGCCCAAGAAATCTTTCTGATGACAATCTTCTCTGCTGATTATTAACACAAAGCATTCACCCAATACTTTCACAGCACATCAGAAACTTCATGTTTCATGTGCTTAAACCTGATACTTCAACATAAACCTGGCAATGAGCTCCAGGAAATGCACAGGAAGAGGGAAAACTATTTCAATTCAGCTCAGAGAACGTTAGGAGCAAGGTTTCTTCTCTAAGTGGTATCTCTTTTCAGATTATAAATATGAACCAGAGTTTAGAGAGAGATTTTTTCTTCACCTAAAGAAGATATTTGAAGAGTGCTCTCGTGGTAATGAGCTTTTGAGATTACTTGAGGAAAACGAACAGCTTGGAGCCATATGGTCGCACTCTCCCCAGGACATGGTATAGGTCACAGTTGACATGGCATCCCAGAAATCCTTCTGGGCCATGCTAGCATGGGGCCTTGGCGGGCCAGCCTCCCACTGCAAAAGGAAAGCCCAAGTGAGAAGGCCCAGGCTCCTGCCGTGCACAGCATGGGACTCGGCCTGTCATTCACATCATTCACTGCTCCGTAGTTCACCTTCCTCATTCATAAAGCCAAGAGCTTGGACTGGTCACCTCTCACTGAGTCCCTACTTCTCCAGCCCCTTCTGCTTCTCACTGCTACTCAGCATTTTGATAAACAACATTTAAGCTGAGGTTTACAAAAAATATTATTATTCCCATTTTACAGATGAGGAAACAGACTGAGATGGTTAAATGACTTCTCAGCAAAGGGCAGTGTTCTTTGTGTGTGCAGGAGACCACTTGGCAGGTGATTATTCAATCAGCTCCTTAGGATAGAGGCTGGGGCTGGCGGTACAAACCTGGGACTATCAGCACACAGATAACAGTGGAAGCTGTGGAGATAAATGAAATCATGTTAAAACCTCAGTCTTCTTTCTCATGTTACCAAATAGGAGTAAGTCTTACTTCCAGCTGTCATTCAGTCATGCATTGGATACATCCGTTTAAGAAGAAAAAAAAAAAACTGGAATCTGATTTTCTTAATGAGATTTGAACTTATTTAAATGCAATCACTTACTCATCTTTTACTCACGTCTTCCGGGACTTTTCGAAAGTGATGCAGTTGTCTAGCACAACATAATGAGCCCTTAGCAGTTGGCACTGGCTCTGAGGCATCTCTCCAAGTCAGGCATACCCCCCTTGCTGTTTGTTTCTAGCTCAATTTCCTGGTAGCCACAGGCCAGCACTTACTTGCTCCTCAGCTTCCTACAAATAGAATTCTTAAGTCAGAGTATATGTATTAAATCATTTTATGCAAATTTATGAAGTCCTGTAATGTGGTTCATCCTGGGCTGGAATATACACAAATGAACAAAGTTGATTAGTTAAGTATGAAAATGTCAAAAATACAGAGAGCATTTTGACAGGACTAGGGAGCCCTAGAATAAAATGCTGTGGTGCCCAGAGTATGAAGCAGTGGGAGTCCCAGGACCACAAGGAAAGCCATCCTGCAGCATCAGCCTGGACCCGGGAACACAGTGCACAGAGCACTGCAGTGGGAAAGACGGAGCCTGCTCCTCTCCTGCGGGAAAGCATAAGCACAGCAGTCTCCCCCATCCGCAGGCTCACTTCTGCAGTTACCCACAGTCAACCACAGCCCGAAAATTTCAGAAATAAACAATTACAAGTTTTAAATTAAGCACCATCCCGAGTCCATGATGAAATTTTGAACTGTCTGCTCTGTCCTGCTGGGGAGGTGGATAATCCCTCTGCCCAGTGTATCCACACTGTATACATGAACTGCCAATTAGTCCCTTAGTAACCGCCTTGGTATCGCAGCACCTCTGTTCATGTGAGCCTTATTTTACTTTATAATGGCCCGAAAGCTCAAGATTGTGATGCTGGCATTCAAATATGCCAAAGAGAAGCTGTAAAAATTCTTCTTTCAAGTGACTAGGTGAGTACAATAAGATATTTTGAGAGACAGGGAGAGTACATTTACATAACTTTTATTACAGTGTTATAATTGTTCTATTTTATTATTAGTTATTTTTGTTAATCTCTTATTATGTCTAATTTATAAATTGAACTTTATCATAGGTATATATGTACAGGAGAAAACACAGTATATATAGGGGTCAGTACTATCCAGGGTTTCAGGCATCCACTCAAGGTCTTGGAAATTCTCTCCATGGGAAGGGGATCTTGTACTGATTTGCCTAGCTTGGGTTTTGTTTTCTAATTAGGAGGACTCTACGTTTTTCTAATTGCTACTTTGCCATCTAGTTATTAGTCTCTCTTAATAACATTTTCAGCAATCACAAGCAAATTTTTAAAGATTACTTCTATACATATTCAAAACAAGTCTCATGAACATGTACTTCTCTGAATCCATAATGAGGTGAGTCATGACATAATTCTCTAGAAGATGCCAATTTTAAATTAGTGTTTCTTTGAAATGTTTTCACAATATACAATTAGTACAAATACAATGCATAGGTCATACTTGCTCTAAATCTTTTTGAACTTTCTTTAATTTGATATAAAAGTAAAATTTAAAAAGTTATCAGGTAACAAGCAAAGAAAACTGCAGCCCAGGCCAAGATGGTGGCAGGAAGGGTAGGTACCTCTCTCCAGCCTTGAGATTTAAGGGTCAGCAAACTTTATCCAAAGGAACACAGGCAGGTTTAAATATCAACACACTCAAATTTTCTGTGTAGTTCTATTGGCAAAATAGAAAATGAATTTGTGTATAAGAAGAAACATTATCTGAAACCCATCAGATGTTCAAATGTCAAGGAACTTCCTCCCAGTGTTAGATGCCCAAGTATACTACTACTGAGCTCTCAGTTTCTCTCTGTATCTTAAATCCTGCAGGTATTAAAATGTAAATGTCTCCTAATCAATTTCCATCTCTGCGTCTGGACCACCACTGTACTTGACCAGATGAGTACAACAACTCCCACCCTGATTCTACATCTAGGCCACAACAGTCCCCTGTCCACCAAGAATCAGACCATGCCATTCTCCCACATTAAAAAGCTTCACAGCTTCCTTCTTCACCAACTTCAACTCTCTATCCAAAATCATGTCCTCAGGGAGTTCCTGCCTAACCATCTATATAAAGCAGCCAACTGCAGTCTCCATGCCCACAGTAAAATATAAGCTCCATGAGGGCAGGACTTTCTGTTTTGCATATGGCTGTATCTCAAAGATTAGGACCGTGTCTGGTACCGAGTCGGTCCTCAATGAGTAACTGCTGAAGAAATGACTAGCACTGACACATAACAGTCACACGACTGGGTCATGTGTCCTCTCCCCCTGGGCAGGCAGTGACCCACCTTACTCTTTGCACCGCCAGTGCTGCGAAGAGCTTCTAGGACACAGACAGTTCAATAAGCTCATGCTGAACGAGTGGAACATCTTTTTAAGGGTGGATTATGGAAAGCACTCAAACTTTCAATCTAATAGGCTCATACCAATTGGGTTCACTTGAAAGAATATGTTTTCCCAGGAATTACTGAGATTGGATGTAAAGAAACTCAGGTCTAATACGCACAGAAAGGAGAGATCCTCATCACGCTTTGCCATAGGACCCGCATTGCCTCCGTTCCCTCTGGTCTGTCAGCCCCAGAACAGTGACCATGCCAGCCTCGCTTGTCAGTCTCTCCAGGGCCTCACCAGAGCTGGGATTCAAATAACTTAACCACTGGTTCTCTGCCCTAATGATCATTTTAAGTATAAAAAAAGGTACACCAAAAGGTAGTTTATTATTTTATGCATTTAATACTTAAATATGAATAAAAGAGTTACAGAAAACTAGATTGTTATAAGTTTTAAAATATTAATAAAATATATAATACTTGACAAAAAACAATAAAACTGTTATTTAAGATATTTTCATGACAGCTTGTCACCCCCTGGTTGTTTGGCACTTTTTCTCTTTACATTATATGTTTGTTTACTGAAGTAACAAAAGCGAAAGAATTAAAATGTAGTATTTCATCAAATATATAATAAGTTTTCTAAAATAAATAAATAAATATTACAAGCATAGTTCAATCAGATTTTTTTCACCTATAAATGAAATGAACATTAATTACTATGGACGCTTAGAATACGCTGTTGTGCAGATGAACATTTAAAAAGAGTAAGAAACATAAATTTATGATTTCCACAGATTTACCTTAGAGAGAACCCTGATTATAACTGCCATTTTAACAACTGGTTCACCGAACTCAACAAAAAATTAAGTCTCAGTTCTGCCGAACCTGTGTGAATCCCACTACTGGCCCCAGCAGAGTGCTCACCACATGGCAGAACTCTATTTATTTCTGATTAATGAAGTAATGATTAATGAGCATGAGTTCTTCCGTGAGCCAATCCCTGGACCAAAGTGGCTAAGTATGCTTGTGGATGAAAGCTGTGGAAGGAACCAAGGTTGGGTGTGTTAACTCAGTACTCCTCTGCAGCTGCTTGGTATTTATTCTTCAGCTCCACAGGACAAACAGCTCCCAAATGCTTGCTAAATGCCAGTGCACTGTGAACAGCAGTCACCATGCTGTCCCTCTGGAATTCAGCTGGTGCAAGCAATGCCACCTCTCCTCACCTCACTCAGTTTCTCCGTGTACCTGCAGAATGAGCTGCAAGGTCCCCAAGCCACTGCAGAGAGGAAACTGCAAACCCGTGGCTTTGCTCCTATTCTCATATCTCCTTCCCATGAAGACAGTGATCCTGGATGAAGCTGGGGAATCTATTATGGAATAGAAAGAATAGAGAAGGATGACCCCCTGGTGGGAGTCATACAGCCAAAAAAGATGTGAATAAGTAGACAGACTAATACCTTGATAAGATGCTGGGGGCCTTGGGAGGAACAGGATTGGCCCATCTCAGTAGGGATGACTCTCACTCTGACCTCAGTTGAGAGCAAACCTGCTGGTAAATTAGAGGGTGGGTCACATTCAGCTGAGCCCAGCCAGCCTCACCTCCCTGCCTGCCTCCCTGTGGGTGTGGACACACAGAGGACTGCCTTACTGTTTGAGGACCTCTGCTTCTTAGCAACAGGCCCTCCTCTCTCTCTTCCTCTTCAGCAGGAAGGACTCTGAACCTGCCCCTTCAGGGTGCTGCTTGGGGTTTTAGAGCACTTGTCAAGAATGTTGGTATTTTTAGCAAATGAGTACTTCCCAGTGTTAGGATTATAAAATTTGGAGTCAGACATACCCAAGTTCAAATCCCAGCTATCACTGAAGTCTCTAGGCCTTTGTTACCCTGTCTATACAAAAGGAATGAGGACTGTATCTACCGCCTAGATTTGTCATGAGAATTCAGTGAGCTAAATACAGTGTGTACGTAAAGTCATGGTGCACTTTTGACCGGTCACAGGAAAGCAACAAAAGACGATAGAAATGTGAAATCTGCACCAAATAAAAGGAAAACTCTCCCAGTTTCATACCTATTCAGTGCAGTTCGAAGTGGGCTCACGCACAGATTTTTTAGGGCTCCTTAGGTAGCTGTCCCGTATAGCCTCTACAGACTCGTCACTGACTGATGGCCTACCAGAACAAGGTTTCTCCACCAAACTGCCATTTCCTTCAACTGCTTATCCCACCGAGTAATGTTATTCCTATGTGGTGGCGCTTCGTTATAAACACGCCGATATTCACGTTGCACTTTGGTCATGGATTCGAATTTAGCGAGACACAGAACACACTGAACTTTCTTCTGTACCGTCCACATGTCGACTGGCATGGCCGTGGGCTGCTCCGCTGTATACACGGTGTTATGTCATCATCTGCGCATGCGCACATGCTACCACATCATCCTACAGAAACTGGGAGGGTTTTCCTTTTATTTGGTGCAGATTTCACATTTCTATCGTCTTTTGTTGCTTCCCTGTGACCAGTCAAAAGTGCACCATGACTTTATGAACACACTGTATGTAAAGCGTTCAGCTCAGGGCCAGGCACAGAGTACGCATTCAGTAAATGATAACTAACAGTAGTAATAACTATGACACTCTAAGTTTTAAGAATGTCTCCCATTCTAATGGGTACAGAAACCAACCAACCATGCTTTAGGCTAGCCCCATGTGGGCACAGGGCAGGAGGGCAGGAAGAAAGGGGAAAAGTGGGCGTGCTTCTATGTCCATGAAGCATGGGGCTTCCTGAGAGTCCTCTCTCTTTCTACTCACACAGCCTGATGATTTCCTGAGTCACAGCTTGAGGGCATCGCCCCGCCATAGAGCTGTAGGACCTTCACTGTCTCTCTTCCCCTCTGAGCTGTCAGTTCCATGAGGGCCGCCATGCCTGCCCTGTTCTTCACTGACTCACAGTGACCTATGATGACAGAGTGAGGTACCAACATTTATGGGAGGGAGAGAGAGAGGAAGAAGGAGAGAGGGAGCTGGGGACAGAGACAGACGGGTGGAGGGCAAGGGCTAGGAGAACCGAGTATTCAGAGAGAGAGAAGCATGCCCTGGAGCCTCCGGGCAGTGTGGGCAGGGCCAGGCTCACGCAGGCTGACCTGCCTCCCAGTCTTGGTTCCCTGCGGTTCCCGCAGAAAAAGCAAAAGGCTGAGGAGAGAACTTAGCGAGAGAGAACCAAGCAGCATCTTTAATCTAAAGAAAGATGTGCAGAGAGTGTGCGCGAATTCCTCTCTGAATTCAGAAAAGCATTCGTGTTTATTTAATAGTTAGAAATGTAGTAAACATTGGATGATGTGCATAACCTATGCACATAACCATGCCATTGTTAAAGGAGTTGTAACCGTACAGGTCTACAGGTCAGAGACTGTCTTTCCCCTGTGGGCCTTCATACTCGCAAGCCTCTCCTCCTGGAATGCCCACTCCATTACTTCTCCTCCCACCCCTGCCTCTTACGCATCCTCAGGCCTCAATGTATACCCTTCCTCCTCTTGAAAGTCCCCCATATCTGGAGCTGGGTGGCATATCCCAAGGCACTTATGTCACCTTATAACCCTTCCCTGGTTACTTGTCATGCTGTCTAGAAAGACCCTGAGTTCCTCAAGGATCAAGCCTGTTTTACTTAGGTCTGCACCCCAGTGTTGGCACACAGTGGGGGCTCAAATACTGTGCTGAGCCAGGGAATGAATACTGGAGTTGCCCATTTTCCTGAAAAATGGTCACTGGCCTCCTTCGGCAAGCTTCAGCCTCCCTCAGAAAGGGCCTGTAACAGAATCAGCAAGCAGGGCAACCCATTACTGCTGGGACTTCATAGTGTCATGGTGACAAATTAAAGAGCCCCTTGCAATGTCAGGAGCTGCCAGTTAGGTAAACCAGAAGCATGGTGGAAACCAAAACATCAGCAGAGCAAGTCAACACAGGCTGGCTGGGAGGGTGGCGCAGCCGCCTTGGACACAGGCTCAGCCCCCGGGGTGGCCCCTGTGTGTGGCTATCAGGACTCTGCTGCAACCCCAGCTCCAAGTTGCTGCCCTGCTGTGCTGCCTGCACCAGCCACCTGACCATGGCACAGAGAGAAGCTGTGGAGCTGAATCTGGCAAGGGCTGTCAGCTTGTTAGAAAAGGCACTCGAAGACCCACACCCCAAAAGAGAAAACATGCAGGTTTCCACCCTCTTCTGAAAGCCACAGGTATCATAACATTGGCTAATACTTGTCACGCACTGTGTCAAGTGACTGAATGGGTTATCTCATTTAGCTTACTCCTTGTCACAGCCTTCTAAAGTAAGTAGCAATATCAGCCCCACTGTACGGGTCAGAACACACAGGGAGATGAACTATTTACTCAGCATCACAAAGCCAGTGTGAAGCAGGCTGGGATCTGAAGCCAGACATTCCAACTCCAGAGCTCAAGCTCTAACCCAGTCATCCTCAGGTAAAGACTGATCAGGCCTGTGCCAGAAGCTTCTGAAAGCACCAATGGCTCACATGTAATCAGCATTCCCAAATCCTGGAACACTTGGGATGAGTCCCTGTTGGGAAAGGCAGGGAGTGTGAGCTGAATAAAGAAAGGACTCCTCAGAGAGCAGATAATAAATTCAATGAGGCAGTGGGTGACCAGTGGCAGAGTTACAGACTTGGCCTTTGAGAGGTCACTGGAGCAGGGAGCCAGCCCTGCCTGCGCCCCCACCCCCGGGGGGTAGAACCCTGGACTCTGAGAGCCCAGGGGGCTAAATCCTACGAGGAAAGCCTACGAGAGAGAACCAAGCAGCATCTTTAATCTAAAGAAAGATGTGCAGAGAGTGTGCGCGAATTCCTCTCTGAATTCAGAAAAGCATTCGTGTAAAATGCTTGCACTGGCTGTCACTGGTAAAAAAAAAAAGCACTGGCTGTCTGACTCATGTACTGAACTTGAATCACCTTCCTTGGATCTGCATTCCTAAATGAAGATTAAATGCTAAGGGTATTTATTTGCCTTTTACAGTACTTTAGGGTATGGGCTTATTGATTCAGTGAAGGTTAATGAAACAATTAAGTGTATTCATGAAAGCTAAAACATGGATTGAAGCTTTTCAATTTTCATCTGCAATAATGAGCACTAGGCTTGGGTTCTTATCCAGCATTTGACGCCCACTAATTATTTCAGTGATTCCAGTTACAATTAATAAGGACTCAGCCATGTGTGTTAAATCTTAACATTCCATTCTGTCATCCATCAACTGAGTGGGGGTATGCAGAAGGTAGTGCTGGAGCACAGGACATGTCTTTAAGTTACTTTCTCACCTAAAAGGTACTCGGTAGGACCTGTGTGCCCACACTGAGCTATGCACTTCCCCTGATTTCCCCCACTGACTCCTCACCATATAATTCAGGTGTTTTAGTCCATCTTGGGGTCATCACCATCTGTCTCCTGGGTCATCCTTCAGAACCTGCAATCAGATCCACATAGAACTCCTCAGATCCCTGTTCCATCCTCATAATCCTGCTCCGTAACCACATACCTCCTTTCTTCCCATCTCCGGACACCCTCCTACTTCACCATCTGTGAGTCACAGCTCCTCCTCAGTACAATCCCCACCACTGTCCATCCTCTTAGAAACGCATCACCTTCCTGCCCTTTCTAAAGCCTGGCTCCCAGAGGACACATTCCCCGGAAGTGTGGGCTGCTTTTGCTGCCACAGTCCTCACACCACGGGCCGGGCGTGGGAGGTGCGTCTCTCTTGCTGTTCTTTACCACTGCCAGACCTTTCTCTTCCGTGCCTCCCTAAGAATACTCGGCATTGAGTCATATTTCCTCAGATTATACTACCCATTAGCCCTCATCATTGCAGGCTGCAACAATGGGTCACTCTGTCATTTTTCCATGGTTTCAGTCCCTATTTAAATTCTTGGCACTTTAATATATACATAGATCATCCTTTCAACACCCTGGCTCAGTTTTAATGAACTCATCTCCAGTGGTCTTACTTTAGTGACCAAGAACCTACTTGAGCCCACAACTGTCATGATCAGTAAATGCAAACTCTCCATAAGCATCACACCTCACACTACTCCCTGACTACCTGCTCAAAGTTACCACCTCCCTATAATATCCTCACTCTGTCCATCTTTTGCCTCCCCCCAGGACCTACCCTCCAAATCACTAATCTAACCATCTTTTTCTAAATAGACCTTATTTCTAGAGCACTTTTAGGTTCACACCCACACTGAGCAAAGGCACAGAGTTGCCATATAGCCCTCCCCTCACACATGCAGCTTCCCCCATACTCACCATCTCCCCCCCCTGAGTGGCACATTTGTTACAACTGAAGAACCTGCACTGACCATCACTATCACCCGAAGTCCGTACTGTGTATTAGTGTTCACTCTTGGTGTTGTGCATTCCATGGGTTTGGACAAACATATAATGACATGTATCTACCGTCACATATCATACAGAGTAGTTGCACTGCCCCTAAAACCCTCTGTGTTCCACATGTTCTTTCTTCCCTGCCCACTAACTCCTGGCAAACTGTTCTTTTTACTGTCCCCATAGTTTTGTCTTTTCCAGAATGTCATATAGTTAAAATCATACAATATGTAACCTTTTCAGATTGGCTTCTTTTACTTAGTAATATGCATTTAAGTTTCTTCCATGTCTTTTTCATGGTTTGATAACTCATTTCTTTTAGCACTGAGTAATATTCCATTGTCTGGATGTTCCACAGTTTGTTTATCCATTCACGTACCAAAGGACACCTTGGTTGCTTCTAAGTTTTGGCAATTATGAACAAAGCTGCTATAAGCATTCATATGCAGATTTTTATGTGGACATATTTTCTTACTCCTCTGAGTAAATACCAAGGAACATGACTGCCAGGTCTTATATAAAAGTATGTTTAGTTTTATAAGAAATTGCCAACTTCAGGTTTAAAGTGGGTTTCTTGTAGACAACATATACTCGGGTCTTGTTTTTCTAGCCATCTTTCCACTTCCCTTCTCCCCTGGAAGTCCTGTCTCCATCCATACAGCCTCAATTCCACGGACTCTCATTATAATCTCTGTCACGCATGTCTCAGTTCCTCTGCCCTTCTCTTGACTTGTTGTATTCATTGTCAAAAATACAATCATGGTACAATCTAATTCTCTACCTCCTCCATGCCAGCACCCAGGAAGGTGGATGTGGTGAGAGAACATCAACCATATTAACTGGTCTCATTTTAAATTTCTCACCATGAACCTCTAATGGGCTCATATTATTCTCCAGCAATCATATCCTGCCTTCCTAATCCAATCACTCTTAAAATTCTCCTAAAAACTATTCAGACCTCCTCTCCTCAAACTTCTATCACTTCCTCCCCAATTCTTACTCTCAGCTGACAATTCTTCTTCCAATTCACTGAAGCAGTAGAAAGAAAATGTCTAGAGCCCCACCACCAATGCTAGCATCCTCACTCACATAGTTGGCCATCCTCCCACTATAGATAAACCATATGCAATTCTATCTAAATCCATGACTAATCCAATCATCTATGATATGCTATTGAGCTACTGATTTCCAATTCAAGGATCAGCATAATTATCTACTGCAAAATTTCCATCAACATACAATATATTATGGTTTCTTTTATCAAGAGAAAGAAGGCAGGGAAGGTAGAAGGAAGGAGGGTGAAAGGGGGAAAAAGCTGTTCTTGACCCTACTTCTCCAATCAGCTACTTACCCATTTCTCCAACCTCCTTTGCAGTAAAGCACCTCAAAGGAGCTGTCTATAGAACTGGCTCCCACTCTGCCTCTTCCCCTTCTCTAATCCTCACTGACCATGCCCTCTACTCTCCCAAATGTGCTCCCATCAAGGTGGCCAATGACCTCCAAGCTGCTGACATCCAATGGCCAATTGTCAGTCCTCCTATTTAGAAATAATGATACCATTAGCTCTATAGGGTGTGACCATTTAATGAAATACTAAAATGCTTAGACCACTTTTATTATAAACTGCTGTTGACTCATTTCTTAAACAAACTCAGCCTAAATGTCATAAGCAGAAACCTCCCAGGTTTACCGCATGCACACCTGTGGTGATTTATCTCCCTCAGTATTTCAGTTGGGGTTGTCGGTGAACACTCTTCTCCGTAACTGGGTCCCTGAAGGGAGGTGGCAGGGGTGTGGGTGTGAGGCCCACACTCTTACAAATCTAATTTCTAAGGTCTCCACTGAGGAATGAGTGTTAATTATCCTGTATTGTGTGGGTGCCTCCACAGCATCAGTCTGAAAAATTAATTTAACTTTTGACCAATGAAGTAATAAGCTTCTCTCTCTTTTCTAATTTAAGTTTGACAGTAGCTTGGAAAATGTTTGAGTGTTGGGGTTCTTAACCAAAGTCAAGCAAATTAATAATTTCCTGAAATCAGTGTTGTCAAAACAAAAGCTTCAGTATTAAAAATTCAAAAATATCAACATATCATGTTAAATGGCTTTGGCTTGTCCTCTGTGGTGGAGCCACAGACTTATCTCAATAATGAATGAGTTCATGAAATTTATAGACAAAAAAAAAAAAGAAGAGGAAATTCTGAACCACTTGAAAATCAAAGAATCTCTGTAAACATCTGCACTGAGCAGAGCACAAGACATAAATGCTAGAAGAATATCAAAAACTGTTCGACTGACCAAGCAGTGGCGCAGTGGATAAAGTGCTGGACTGGGACACGGAGGAACCAGGTTCAAGACCCCACGGTCGCCAGCTTGAGCACAGGTTCATCGGGTGGGTTTGAGCAAAGCTCACCAGCTTGAACCCAAGGTCGCTGGCTCGAGCAAGGGGTCACTTCAACTGCTGTAGTGCCCTGGTCAAGGCACATAAGAAAAAGCAATCATTGAACAACTAAAGTGCCACACAAAAAAAATTGATGCTTCTCATCTCCCTTCCTGTCTGTCTGTCCCTATCTGTCCCTCTTTCTGTCTCTGTAAATAAAGAACAAAACAAAAAAAACTGTTCGATACACCACAAGTAATATTTGAATGGAGATTTGAAGGAGCTGAGAAAGTTGTCCACGTAGACACCTGGGAAAGAGCATACCAAGCAAGCAGAAAGAATGCCCAGTACAAACTCTGGCTCCATGTCTAGTTTATTTAAGGAACAGGAGAGGTCAGAGTGGCTAGAGTGAGGGAGGAATAGAACCACAGGAAATGGAGAGACTAGATAATATGTGTTCTTGGGGGATAGTATCATGACTCTGCTTTTACTCTGAGTGGATGGGGAACCACAGAAGAGTGAGAGAAAAGCAGTGCCATGATCTAACTATGTTTTCCAGTGTCCTTCTAACTGATGTATGGAGAATACATTATAGAGGCCCAGGCCAGAATCAAGGAGACTAATTAGAAGTCTCTTGGATTAGTCCAAGTAAAAGATGACAATGGTTTAGACCAAGGCAAAAAGAGCAGAATTGGTAAAATATACATAAACATAAAATTATATACAGTGGTACCTTGAGATACGAGTTTAATTCGTTCTGTAACTGAGCTCGTAAGTCAGTCAACTCGTATATCAAACAAATTTCTCCCATTTAAAATAACTGAAATAGATTTAATCCATTCCAGCCCTGTGAAACATCCCCAAACCATCCTAAATTATGAAAAAAGACATGTTTTTAATTAAGAAACACACATGTATACTTTACCAGTGCATAACAAAACATATGAAATAAAAGAAAAAAGTGTTATTTAGTACTGTATTCTTACCTTGGAGACAGATGAGTGCGGCTAACGGAGGTGAATGGCGGAGGAGGAGGGAGGGAGGAAGGGATGCAGGCACTGTAGACACGTAAACTAAAACTGCACTTTCTTTACTTTAAACAAAACTAAAACTGCACTTTCTTTACTTAAAATGAAACCACAAAAACTTAATTGTAAAAAAATGCACTTTCTTAACTTTAAACTTAACCTAAGCTTAACATTACGTATTTTTCATTTAATCATCACCTGTTATTTCCTTTTTGGCTGCACTTTCAGCACTTTCACTTGCAGGACTTTTGAATAAAAATCTATCCAAAGAGGTTTGCTTTTGCCTGCCTTTTAAAATGTTATGGAAATGTGACAAGTGTCATTAAAAAGTGCTGAAGCACTACCAGTTGAAACTTTTTCTGGGTGTTTCTTTTCAATGAAACTTGAAAGCTTCTCCCACATTGCCAGCATGTCTTTAATTTCACTTCTAGAAATCACTTCCTCCAACTCTACCTCCTCCTCACTACTAACCTCTTGCAGAAGCTCCGTATGTTGCATCATCTGTAGCTCCTTCAACTCCTCAGTTGAGAGTTCCTCCTCATGTTCCTGGACGAGCTCGTTTACGTCACCCTCATCTACCTCCAGACCCATCAACTTTCCAAGGGACACAATCTATCTCCTCCAACGTTTCTATCTCGGTCTTGGTCTCTGGTTCAAATCCTTTGAAGTCCCTGTCTGCAACAACATCAGGCCATAACTTTTTCTATGCCGAGTTCAAGGTTCTTCTTATAAACTCTTGCCATGCCAAGGCAATAATGCATAAACATATCACAATGTTGTAGTGATCTTTCCAAAACTCTCGAAGGGTTAGAATTGTATTCTCAGTCACCTCAAAGCAGTGGTGGAACAAGTGCTTTGTGTAAAGCTTTTTAAAGTTGGAAATGACCTGCTGATCCATAGGATGCAAGATTGAAGTTGTGTTGGGTGGGAGGTAGAGGATTTTCATAAATTTGAACTTATCGAGAATGTCATCTTCAAGACCAGGTGGGTGGGCTGGAGCATTTTCAAGGATTAGTAATGCTTTCATCGGGAGTTTATTTTCTTGAAGATACTTCTTCACTGCAGGGCCAAAGATGAGATTTACCCATTCAATAAAAAACTGCTGGCCCTGGCTGGTTGGCTCAGTGGTAGAGCATCAGCCTGGCGTGCAGGAGTCCTGGGTTCGATTCCCGGCCAGGGCACACAGGAGAAGCGCCCATCTGCTTCTCCACCCCTCCCCCTCTCCTTCCTCTCTGTCTCTCTCTTCCCCTCCCACAGCCAAGGCTCCATTTGAGCAAAGTTGGCCCAGGCGCGGATGATGGCTCTGTGGCCTCTGCCTCAGGTGCTAGAATGGCTCTGGTTGCAACAGAGCAATGCCCCAGATGAGCGGAGCATCGCCCCCTGGTGGGCATGCCGGGTGGATCCTGGTTGGGCGCATGCGGGAGTCTGACTGCCTCCATTTCCAACTTCAGAAAAATAAAAAATTAAATTAAATTTAAAAAAAAACTTCTACGTAACCCATGCCCTAGCATTGGCGCGCCACATAACCTGCAGGTTTTTTTTTAAGAATCTTGTGAGTCTTAAGGCTCGAGGATTTTCAGAATGATACACTAGCAGTGGCTTTACTTTACAGTCACCGCTAGCATTTGCACACAATGCAAGGGTCAGACGGTCCTTCATGGGTTTATGGCCTGGCAGCTTCTTCTCTTCTGCGGTGATGAAAGTCCTCCGGGGCATTTTTTTCCAAAACAATCCTGTTTCGTCACAGTTGAACACTTGTTGGGGGATGCAGCCTTCTTTAGCAATCAGTGCAGCAAAACGTGTGATGTACTTCTCAGCTGCCTTAATGTCAGCACTCGCAGCTTCACCATGCCTCACCATCGAGTGGATGCCAGATCTCTTCCTGAAATTTTCAAACCAGCCGTGACTTGCCTTAAACATATCTTCTGCTGCCTCTTTTGAGATTGATGGTTCTTTCTTCTTCAAGTCGCCATAAATAATACGTGCCTTTTTGCATATTACAGTCTCTGTCACTGTATCTACTGCCAGCTCTTTCTCTTTCACCCACACCAGCAGAAGCTTCTCCATTTCTTCATAGATATTTGTCTTTAATTGGGACAGAACTGTAGTTTTTCTTCTCTGGATTTGCGCTTTTGATGGCATCCTTTTGTTTAATGATGGTACAAATTGTAGATGAATTGCGGTCGTATAGCCTTGCCAGTTCAATCACTCATATACCATGCTCATGTTTTTTTATTATTTCTTGCTTTACTTCTATTAACATTGTTCTCTTCTTCTTCTCACCACTGTCCTTTACACTCACTTTCTTTGGCCCCATGATAGCACACAAAAATAGTTAGTAAAAAATGATGCAAGAACGAGTACAGCGCACAAGATTCTACTTGATTCTGTGGGTAAAACATGAGAAAGAACGAGATGCTGGTGTTGTGCTGCCGATACTGGACCCGTGCACCAACATGCCAACTAGCGGCAGCTTCCCAAATCACAACTCGTATCTCGGAATTTTGCTTGGATCTCGAACAAAAATACGGACCAAGTCGCAGCTGGTATCTTAAAAAAAAAAAAAAAAAAAATATTGTATGTTGGTCTGTTCGTATCTCAAGGTACCACTGTATATGTAATCTGACCTCTTTTCAATATATAAATATTTGGATGGTAGAGCAGGCAGGATCTGCTACTGAATTACATGTTGGAATGAGAGGAAGAGAAGTATAAAAAATAAATCCAATTATTTTGGGTCCTGAACAACTGAAATAGTGGAAAAGACTAAGCAAGTGGAAAAGACGAGATCCAGAGTGAGTGTGGTCAAGTTTGAAATGCCTATTTAGCATCTACGTGGAAATAGCAAGTTGGCAATTGGATATATGAATTGAGTTCAGGGGAGACTGCTGGACTAAAGATAAATTTTGAAGTCATCAGCATATGGATGGTATCTTATGGTCTTAGATAAGATCACTAAGGCAATGAGTATAAATAAATAAAAAGAGAATTCAAAACATTAGGCATACCTTTGGGCATTCCTAAATTAAGACATCAGGGATATGAAAATGAATCAAAAATAAATGCCAAAAGAAGTCACCCTGGATAAAGAATAGAACAGCCTGTTATGCTGGAGGCCAAGTACGGAATTTGTATCAAGGAGGAGGAAGCGATCAGCTATGTTAAAGCACTTGATAGACCATGTAAGATGAGGACTGCAAACCAACCACTGGATTTAGCAACACTTGTGACATTGGTAAGTTCAGTCTCAGTGGAGGCAGTGTATAGGTGTGAAAGCCTTAGTAAGTGGGATATGAAACAGTACATGGAGAGTAACTGGAAATACTGTGTGTAAACAGCTCAACTGAGGAGCTTTGCTATAAAATGCAACAGAAAATTAGAGTAGTGATTGCAGAGGGAAGTGGGGTCAAGAGAAATTCCACTTTAAGACAAGAGGATAGCACGTGCTTGTATACGGAGCTAGTAGGAAAAGAAGAAACTGGTGATGCAGGAGAGAGAAGACGACTGCAGGAGCCACCTTCTTGAGTAGGCATAATGGTGATATCCACGTGGAGAAGCTGACCTTAGACAGGAGCGGTGGCAGTTCACCCACAGTAAGAAAAGGGAAACAGCTGTGAACGCAGATGCATGAAGGTAGAACAGATGATGGTGTGAGCAGGTAGCACTTCCCTTCTGATGACTTCTGTTTTCCAAGTAAATAGGAAACTAGATCCTTGTTTGAGACTTAGGCGAGGGAGGAGGTGTTAGAAGACTGAGGAAAGGGAAAGGCATGCCATGCTTGTATAAATTAAACTTTATCATAGATATGCATGTATAGGAAAAAACATTGCATATGTAGGATTTGGTTTCAGGCACACATTAGGCATCTTGGAATGTATCCCCTATAAATAACAGGGGACTATACAAGGAAAAGTTGGTTCAGCCTATTAATTTAACTCTTATATGTCTTCGTTTCCTCCTTTTTGAGTTGGAAATGCTGCCAGTCCTTCTATCATGAGGTTTTTACAAGGTTGAGTGAGATGATGCAGGCAGAACATCTGTCACCCATTGGGACTGGCAGACTTCAGACTGTAGAAATACTATTTTTAAAAGGGAACCTGGCCCTGGCCGGTTGGCTCAGCGGTAGAGCGTCGGCCTAGCATGCGGAGGACCCGGGTTCGATCCCCGGCCAGGGCACATAGGAGAAGCGCCCATTTGCTTCTCCACCCCTCCGCCGCGCTTTCCTCTCTGTCTCTCTCTTCCCCTCCCGCAGCCAAGGCTCCATTGGAGCAAAGATGGCCCGGGCGCTGGGCATGGCTCTGTGGCCTCTGCCTCAGGCGCTGGAGTGGCTCTGGTCACAATATGGCGACCCCCAGGATGGGCAGAGCATCGCCCCCTGGGGGGCAGAGCACCGCCCCTGGTGGGCGTGCCGGGTGGATCCCGGTCGGGCGCATGCGGGAGTCTGTCTGACTGTCTCTCCCTGTTTCTAGCTTCAGAAAAATGAAAAAAAAAAAAAAAGGGAACCTGTGAAGTCTTGGGTGTGTGTCACAACTAAAGTTGAGGAGTGTGGCTTGGAAGGCTTCCCGAGCTCAGGGATAACCAGGGAATCATAATCATCATAATTCCTCAGTATGCTGTGATAAGCCTGGGCCGGACCCTGCCGCTATCCTTGTCCATGTCACTTCCACTTCCAGGCAGACACGGCTTCTCTCTGTCTCTTCCAGCCATCTACAGGCAGCAGGCTTGCTGTTTTCCAGCCTGAGTGTCTAATGCAGATGGTAAAAGCTAACTACTTTCTCTGGTGTGTCTCCGTACTATGACCAGGCTAGCTGAACGAGCCTAGGAAAGTGAAAGTCTCTAATAAAATGGTGCCTTGTGTTCTCAACTGCGCTGAACCCAGGAGTGTGCGCAGTACCAGCTCTAGAGCAGTAGAGTCAGGCTTGCTCCTAGTATAAGGACGTTGGGCCAAAGCCTGGGTCAAGCTCTTTCCACTGCTTTTCTGTGTTCATCCATGCATTCAGCTCTAGGCAGGAGTTTCCACCAAACGAAGAGGTCTTGTCCAATTAAAAGGGAAGTCTGTGTCTTACCAGGAACAGGTAATAATATTCAGAGACTCCTTGTTCTTGAGAAAGTGACATTAAGGTTTGTGGAGTAGGGGCTGGAAAGTCAGGGAAAATGAGTTGCAGCAGAACTGCCAGAGCTGAATGGGTCCATGCGATGAGGCAACCCCTCTTGTTCATTTCTTTGAGCTTCCTACCCCTGGCTTGTCAGAGCTCTCAGGTTATCTTAGCTGGGACAAGCCCAAGCAGGTTGTACTCACTCAGCATTGCTCTTATGCAATCCTCAGAGTGGATCCTAGCCTTCTGTCCCCCACACTACCCTGTGACTGCATCTGCCTTGTTCACTGCCAACTCTTCATTACTTAATACACCCAAGCATCCCCAAACTACAGCCCGCGGGCCGCATGCAGCCCCCTGAGGCCATTTATCCGGTCCCCGCCGCATTTCCGGAAGGGGCACCTCTTTCATTGGTGGTCAGTGAGAGTAGCAATGTACGTGGCGGCCCTCCAACGGTCTGAGGGACAGTGAACTGGCCCCCTGTGTAAAAAGTTTGGGGACCCCTGCGAGTAGGCTCTCAATAATGAAGGGGAAAAAAGGAAGGGAGGGAGGGAGGGAGGAAAGAACACAGCCTGAAGCTCTTCATAATACTACCAGCTAGCTCCCTGGCTTGTGTGCCAAAAACTAGAACACTCCAAGTACCTTTCCTGAATTTCTTTCCAATGACCATCCGCCTGAACTGGGCAGTCATTTCTCTATCCCGCATTTCCTGTCTTCTCCCTAAATTACACACACATAAAGGGAGGCCACCGTTATCTGAAAACATTTTCTTGATCCATTGCCTTTTCCTAGCTAATGAACATTTACTTACCTCTTTCTCGAACACAAAGAGACATGTGACACAACAGCGCTGGGAGGAGACAAGAATCATTAATTCAGGAAAGCGGCTGAGCTCCTGCAGTTTGCCCAGCTCCCACCCTGCTGAGGAATCGGGCTCTGGGAAGTAAAACTGCACTCCTGTTCATCAGCAATCCTTTACCAGGCGAGGCTGCTGACTGGTTAGCACTGAAAGTGATGTTTGTCTCTTGTGTCCTTTCTGACTAGACTCTGAATAGACTCATTCCAAGTAAGAAAACAACAAGGAAGCCTCTAGGGGAGAATATTTAGGGAGGGGAGCGGGGAATGGTGGGGAGAGGGTGACATGAAACATTCTCTGTCCAGCATTTTGGATCACTATCTGGACTGAAGCAATCTGTCTGGGGGAGAGACAAGTGGCATGTCACTAGGAAAGGAAGCCAGCCTCCCGGAGAAAATGCTGAAAGGATGCCTAGGCCAGAGAAGCGAGAACTCCAGAGGCAACCTATTTAAAACACAGAACAAAAAGAAAAGTCAAGATCTAAAATTGTTTAGTAACAGGCAAGTAATTTAAGGAGCCATGATTTGCCACACAAAAGAATTTGTGGTAAGAGAGAATCCTGTTAGAGATAAATTACATTTGCTTTTTAAATTTATAATTTAAAAACAAGTGTTCCAGCAAACAGGAAGTGCGCCTGTGTGCACCCTTTCCAGCTGAGCGCAGCAGTGGTGCCTTCCCAGTAAGCCTCCGGGGTGGTGCGGAGCCGCTGCCGGCCCAGACTGGTGGGAAGAGTGAGTGGTAGTGCTGCCAGCCTCAGAAGCCCGCCTCCTTATCACTCCTGCTTCAGAGCTGGGCGCAGAGAGCTGCTGCTGTGACAGAGACAGGATGGGCTTTGGCAAGCATCGGAACCACTTAGCGAACCAGGTTAAAAGGCAGATTCCTGGGCCTCATCCCCAGGAGTTCTGACTCGATATGTCTGCAACAGGGCCCAGTGTCTGCAATTTTAGTCACCCAGGGTGACTCTGGTGCAGGTGGCTCAAGCACACCTGGACAAACCCTGGCTAGAGAAGATGTCCTCTAGGTCGTTGTGTCAGAGAAACTGCCCTGCCTTCTGGACCCAGCACAGCCCTAGTTCTAACACTCTTCATAAGCTCCTACTTGGTGGACAGTGGCTGACCGACACTGCTGTGCTGGGCAAGCCCTCTGTGGGCTCGGTGTGCGCACCCCTGATTTCTCTTTATTCTGTTAGAATGATTACAGGAAGTTATCTATGCAATGCAAGGATTTTGTGGTGGGCGTGCTGGACCTATGCCGAGACACAGAAGAGGTGGAAGCGATTTTAAATGGTGATGTGAACTTTCAAGTCTGGTCCGACCACCACCGTCCAAGTCTGAGCCGGATCAAACTCGCCATTAAATACGAAGTCAAGAAGGTAAGCTGCCCCACCTGTCCTGGCCTCCCCTGCAGGGCTGCTGGCCTAGTTTTATGCTCATGTGTGCTTTATCTTCCCGCAAGGTAAAAGCAACACCAGCCATTACCCAACTTCTCTCTAGACAGGGAGCTGCTCAGAGTCCTCTCACCAACCCCCTCCCCTTCACCCCAGCCTACCAGGAGAGAGAAATTATGATAGCCATTTCACCAACAGGCTGTGAGCTTTGAGAACAAAAGAGAGGACTTGCAGCCTCCAAATCACGGACAGGGATGATGTCACAGTGAGTGTTCCCATCAGCAAGCAGGCCAGTTCACAAGTTTTCATAAGAAACATATTACTCAGGTTTTTCAATAGCATGTATTGTGCTTTCTCTGTGTGCCTGGGGACTCTGTAGAAAATGTCTATGGGATCTATGGGATCCATGGTTCTGGGGGGCTAAGAGGAATCTCACTCCCCAGGCTATGAAAGTCCCCAGTACAAAGCTCCAGTCGACTTCCACAGAGCAAGGTTGACCGACCTCCTTCATCAACCTGAAGATGTGTTTCGTAGCCGCTGGCACACAGTAGCCCTCAGACCCACTGTGGCTAGACAGACTGAGGTCCTAGGAAGCAAAACACAACCATGGTTCCAGTTTAGATGTGCTCTGGAGTCTTCAGAATCTGCTCTTACGTTAGATGATGTCATGCATCCTCAGGGACACTGCAGAGCTCAAAAGATCAAAGGTCCAAAGCCATGTTATGTATCAATGTGCTTTCCACACAGCAGGCTGGCTGCTAGTCTTCCAGGGGTCCCCCCAGCTTCTTCACAGGTTCAACACTGGGAAGATCTTCAGTGCCCCCAAAGCAGTCTCTGGGCATTTCTCTTCTAGTCTGATTGTCTTAATTTGTGTGGAGTAAACCCATCCTTCAACAAAACACATATATCTGTGGAATTCATCTAGAGATAGCTTCTAAGTTTGATAAAAACTTCCTGCCTTTTTACGTTTAATAATAATCAAAAATTCTATGAAAAACAGCCCTTTCTTTTAAGACTCTGAGTCCCAAATCTAAAGTGGATAAATCATGGAAAGGGCGGTTTTGGCAAATATTCCAAGTGGTGGGAGGGGAGGAGTCAGGCTACAGTGTGAAACACAATACTATTTTTTTTTTTAGCTCAAGGAAGCTAATTTTTTAGCCTGAGGCTTTTCATCAAAGCCCCACAATCCCTTCCTGAAGTTGCTGACATATTCATGGCCTTGAAGTTCAAACAAGCCTGCTGTGGAGACTGGGAAGGGTAAAGATGAGCCTGAGCTTCCAGAACCACGAGCATGACCTTCCCTCACCGAGCCAGAGCACCCCTACCTCCAGCACAGGGTGAGAGGTGAGGAAGGCTCTGAAAACCCAAAGAACAGAAGCTTAGCACTTGCAGACTCACATGCACAGGTGTGGCCATTCAGGAGCAGTTACAACAGCCCAGGAGATGCACACATTCACTATTTTTCTGTAACATAAACCCAAGTACCTTAGCAAAACTGTCACTGAAGGTAGATCAGTCAGCTAGTTCAGAAGTCTTTCTTTGTCAACTACTAAGTACAAAACAGCCGAAGTGATGAGCAAGAAGAAAAAGTGAAATGCTCCAGGCACATGATGCTCCAGTCGGAATAAAAAGGCTTTAGGGGGGCAATCATTGACAGTAGTAGTATCTGCTAATTAGGGGGTCATAAATGTCTCAGAAATCCCCATCATGAATGTCAAGTTTCTGCTGCCATCCATAGGTGGGCCAGCAAGGAACGAGCTGCATGAAATGCCAGCCTTGCACACTTGAAGACCCCCAGTGGGGAGATTCTCCCAAACACACGTCATCAGGCGATGGCAGGCAGACTCACCATTTTCACTGACATTTATTCTATTATGATTTACCAGTGAAAATATCTAATATTAAAAAGATTTAATATCATAATGAGATTCAGTTTTGATTTATGAACTTTAGCATGCTTGCCTGGACACAATCTAATCCTGAGTCTTTTGAGTTATGAAATGACTAGCACCAAGGCCTATTTACAAATACACGGCCTTTTATACCAGATATGTAGTCTTAAGGCTAAAATATACAACCTCAAAAAATTCCTATGGCTCTGCCCATGTGATATCAAAGCAAACCTTAAATTCAGTGATTAAAGCTAACTAGCTGTTCTTGGCAGTTTCATGGGCTGCTAACAGGTATTACCATAAGAAAGCTTACATGTTCAAATAAATAAGGTAGATTTAATTGCTTAAAAACATTCTAGAGCCTTTAAAATGCACTGCTACTCTAAAAGAAGGGAACAATATGTATTATGTTATCACAGAGCTCTATTTCTTACGAAGCATCTGATGAAACTAGTTGTCCATATAACAGTCTGGAAAACTCGAGCACAGAATATCAACTCTGAATAAATATTTAGAAGACTTCTAGACCCACCAACCAGGAGGACCCAACAGTCTCTGAATCTGTTTAGGTTTGGCTGGGCCCAGGCTGCACCTGTAAAGGGAACCCAGTGTCTGGCACATGGTTACTGCTGAGTGACCAGCCACAAAGACCCAGGCGCAATCCTCACTGCTCTGTCCAACCAGTCTGAGGACACACACCTGGGCCTTCATGGTCACCCCTCCCTCTCTGCCCTTTACTGCTTTGTCTCTAGGCTACAGGGCTGACCCCCCCCCCCACACACACACACACACGTCATCTCTTCCTTCTTCCTGACTCCAAGTCTGTCTTAATGAGGAGCTGGTGAATCTCCTAGTTCCTCGAAGAATTTTTTAGGCATGAGTCCTCCAGGCTCAACTACCAAAGAAGTGCAGGACAAAGAGACCCAGAAGGTCCTGTTTTGCACAATGAGGGACTTAACTCTACCTTTAAAGGAGATGCAGGCTTCTTTGGACATAACTAAGCAAAGGTCTGATACAAAAAAGAAAAGAAAAACATATTGTAGATATCTTGTCCACAATTATGTTACTCCTACTGCAGAAAGCACATCTCTCTCAGTCAGCATCACCAGTGAGGGTCATTACTTCCATCTGACTAGTTCTTTTAGCCAACACCTATGAGCTCCACAGACACCGATTAGCCTGCTGAGGCTCCTGAGCAGAATAAGACACAGTTTTGCCCTTTAAGAGCCATCAGAGCAGCAGGTATGCTGCAACTGCAGCAGCAGTAGCCTCTGCTCTTCACTAGCTAAGCAAAGTAGAGTTCATAGCAGTTAGCTCTTTTGGACTTCCAGGTGGCCCCGGTTCTAGCATCTTGGCATGTGGCTTGATTTGGGGAATCTAATCATGGTGCCAGCCATCTTTCTTTCTAGCAGATGAGACTCCTCACTTTCCTCAAAAACCTGCCCCTCGCCTGACCTGTGGTGGCGCAGTGGATAAAGTGTCAACCTGGAAATGCTGAGGTTACCAGTTCGAAACCCTGGGCTTGCCTGGTCAAGGCACATATGGGAGTTGATGCTTCCTGCTCCTCCCCCTTCTCTCTCTCTCTCTCTCTCTCTCTCTCTCTCTCTCTCTCTCTCCTCTCTATAATGAATAAATAAAATCTTAAAAAAAACAAACAAACCCTGCTCCTCTCCACCAAGCCTTCCATCTCTAGGAGTTCAGAGGTGCCATTTCCTGACTCTGCCAAGCTCCTGGTGATTCCTGGCTCAGAAAGCTAGACTCACAGGAAATAAAAGCCTTGGGACAGGACCATGGGAGGGGTGAGGACTTCAGGGAGAAACCCTCACTAGCCCTACTCAGTACCACAGTTCCCTTTCTTCATACTGTCGTATTAAGAAAATAATAGCCCCTATGAATTCCACTCATTTACTCACTCATCATTTAACATTCACTGCTGTCTACTGACCCCTCCCCTCTCTGTGCTGAGCACGGGGGAGACTGAGTAGACCAAGACCCAGCCTTTGCCCTTGAGGGGTTCATGTAGCAACGAAGAGAGAGATGTTTGAACAAAGGGTTACAATCCTATCCTACCAAAGCAAACAGGAATGGGAAGGGGTCCGCATGAAGGCCAGATGAAGCACTGACCAGCTCAGTCTGGACCCCGAGGCATAGAGAGCTGAGGAAGGACAACTCAGGCAGAGAGAGTGACAGCTAAAAAGTCACAGACACCTGAAGGGTGGCATGTGTATGGAACATGTTTAGAGGGGATGTTTCCCTGTCGCTGTGTCACCACGGGAAATAAACCAGATCCTTGAGGGCATTCCATGCTATGCATAGACATGTGGCCTTTATCCTGCCAGTGGTATGCAACAGAAGTTTGTTATGATGGAAATCTTCTATTTTTCACTTTCTAATATGGTAGCCACTAACCTCATATGGCTAATTAGCACTTGAGATAGGCTAACGTAATTATGAACCTGAATTCTTAATATGTTTAAGTTAATTTAAATTTAATAGCCACATGTGTCCAGTGGTGACCTAAGTGAACAGTATGGCTGTATATGCTCATTCATGCATTTAACAAGTATTTACTGAGTGGCTACAAAGTGTGCTATGCTAATTACTGGGGATGTGGTGGTGAATAAAAATGGCATGATATCAGCCACAACAGTAATCAAAGCATCACACTAATAGATTATAACACCGCAACTGAAGTAAGCATTATAAAAGGGGAAAAAATCATATTATAACTCCCAAAAACAGATGTGACCTGATCAAGGAGGTCAATGAAGGTTCCTCTGAAGAACTCATGCTTGCTCTAAGAAAAATTAACCAGAGGTGGGGAGGACATTTTTGGAAGAAAAAAAAGAAAAGAAAAAAGATGTTCAAAGCATGTTCAAAGGCACTGTGGTGAGAGGAAACACGGCACCTAAGAAGAACTTAAAGAAGGTTAATGTGTCTGGATTAGAAGACCTGAAGAGTAGGGTGTGGGGAGAGGTCTAAAGAGCAGACAGGGACCAAACCATGCAGGGGCTTTTAGACCTGATAAAGGATTTTGGTTTTGTTCTTTTAAGATTAGGAAGCCATTGGAGGACTTTAGTCAGAATGGTTGTAAAGATCAAGATAGAAAGGGAGAGAGCTGATCCCTCTGATAAGGCTGGAGGGTGACAGGGGTGGGTACAGATGCAGCACATTTGCTGGGCAAAGGGACAGGATATTAATCAAGATAGTCAAAGTCATGCTGCATTGACAAGCACAACCAAAGTTGTGTGGCTTTTAATGAATAGAGGTTTATGTAGGGCTCATCCTATTTCCATCTAGGAATAGAATTCCCTGAGGAACCAAAGCTGACAGAATAGTCACCACCTCAAATGCCTCCGCCCTGCCACAGGGAAGTCCAGCCCTGGGTAGGCTCACATCAGCAATGAAATGCTGTCACCTAGTCACATCATTCACCCTACCACAAGAAGGGCCAGGAAGTACGACCCTGCTATATGTTTGGAGGGAGAGAAAAATAGAGTTATTTGGCAAATAGCACTAATGATTACCAAAAGGAGGAAAGTTGAGGGAATTCATATTAATAGCCTTAACTCCTCTGTAAGTAGGGAGCAGTATCATTCCCTAAAGTAGAAGACAGACTAAAAAAAGTAAAAAAAAAAGTTCAGAAACAATTTTGTGGAAATTGGGAGAAGAGAGTGCTGAAGAGATAGATCCAAAAGCCCAGCTAAGACAAGATTATAAATTCTTTGGCAGCAGCCTGTGTTCTTAATAAAAACAGAAAATGTCTACAAAAAATGGTTAACACACCATGTCCATGTCCTCCATGAAACTCAATTCTCTCTCTCAACTTCATTTCAAAATTCTTTCATAGATATGAGATGCAGAGGTGCACAAGATGTGCCCACAGGGCACAGCACCCAGAAGGTTGCCCTCGGAGAAGAAAGCCAAGGAGGGAGGGGCAGCTTAGAGGGGAGGGGCGTGGGGCCAAAGTCCACTCTCCACTCACACTGCCACTCTGACTAAAGTTGCCCAGGGCCTCTAACCCCAGTATTAGTCCCTTGGCTTCTTTCTTCCAAAAATCACCATCTTGTGCACATTTTAGAGTCATGATGCAAATGGGTCAATTTTCTAACTGATCAAAACTCCCAAGGGAAGAAAACATTGGGTAACGATGCAGAGTTAGGACCAGGAGCCTGCCTGCTCAGGCAGGTTCTCCACTTACTAGACCTGTGTCTTTAAGTAAGTTAGTTGATCCACCAGCCTTCAGGGGTCTCCAGGTAGGACAGACACTGCTCCAACCCCAACGGTGCCTCCTGGCTTAGGAGACAATGAGGCCCAGCAGGAGTTGCAGGACTGGCTGAAAGTCCTCGCCTTGGTGCAGAGACGCTAGAGAGACAGCAGATGACCTCTGCTGGGTTTCGTTTCATTCCCTCCATCTGCACAGGGCCAGTGAGCAAAGGGGACCAGGGGACACCAGGATTTCTAGAGGACACTGGAGAGGTCAGTCAGAAGCGCACATGCCCTGAGCAGACACTCCCCCACTGCGTTTTCCTGCTGAGGCATCGTTCCAGCAGATGCTCAGAGTTAAAAAGAGCAGAGTTGTCAGAAACACAGTCTGTGGTCAGGCATGACCCCAAACCGCGCCGCAGGATGCCTGTGGGCTGCCAAACACTGCTTGAATCCACTGGTGCCAAGAGTATCCATCAGCCTCCTCTCTAGGATTCCTCTCAGCACTTCTGTGACCCTCGTCTGGCCACATGGCACAAAAATGATCAACGTCCATTAATCTCCTGGCTCAGAGGCACTGTCTTTCACATAGAAAAAGAAGTTTTGCTTTTTCAAATAATAAATCTTAAGAAGGACTAATCCAAGTATATACATATCACTTTACTGCCTGGAAAACTATCAGGAGAAGAAAATAGAACCTGTTGGGCAATAATACAATGTAGGAACCTGACTGCACATGTTCAAAGCCCAGTCCTTTATTTGTTCCACTAGATATAGATGAGGTATTTCTCTCTGGGCCCCAGTTTTCTTATCTAATGGGAACAGATAGTAGTACCTAAGAACAATAGTTAATATTTGTTAACACACAATGTAGCTAGAACACGGTAAGTTCATAATAAATGTTACCTAATAAAAGCTGTTTGTCATGTTGACTTTAAGCAGAATTACCCTTAAGACTACACCAGGTTTTTCAACCTCAGCACAACTGGCAACTGGGGCCAGATAGTTTTTGCTGTGGGCACTGTCCTGTGCATTACAGCAGTGGTCCCTAACCCCCGGGCCGTGGACCGATACCAGTCCGTGGGCCATTTGGTACTGGTCCGCAGAGAAAGAATAAATAACTTACATTATTTCTGTTTTATTTATATTTAAGTCTGAATGATGTTTTATTTTTTTTAAATGACCAGATTCCCTCTTTTACATCCGTCTAAGATTCACTCTTGACGCTTGTCTCGGTCACGTGATACATTTATCCGTCCCACCCTAAAGGCCGGTCCGTGAAAATATTTTCTGACATTAAACCAGTCTGTAGCCCAAAAAAGGTTGGGGACCACTGCATGACAGGATAGTTAGCAATTTCCTTAGCCTCTACCCACTAGCTGTCAGTAAGTAGCACACAACCCCCCCCCCCCAAGTGTGTCAACCAAAAATGTGTCTGGACACCATCTCTAATGTCCCTGGGGTAGAGGTAAAGACAGTAGCATGCCCTGCTGAGAGTCTCTAGGATAGTTTTCAGGATCTGAGGTCATAACCTCTTCACTGTATACCCCTGGGGACAAAGACTGTGGTTCTCCAAGGATGCCCTGCAACTCTTTATACCAAATGAATGGTTAGATCAAACTCAAACTTCTGTATCTCTCTAGGACAAAATAGATTCTCAAAATTAGCTACACAATGAAACCATCTGGGGTTTTATAAAAAACACCAATGCTGGTAGCCCAGCCCAGAGTTTCTAATCCATTTCTTCTGAGTGGGAGCCTGGGGACTGTGCTTTTCCAAGGCTCTCTGATGAGTCTAGTTATTGTAAAGACTGAGCTCCTAAAAGGTGGGATATCTCCTCATTCATCTTGGTCTCTGAACACAGAGCAGGCTGGGTGCTAAGTAAATGAATAGATGGTATAAAGTGAGAAGCCGCAGACTTTTTTTTTTTTTTTTGTATTTTTCTGAAGCTGGAAACAGGGATAGACAGTCAGACAGACTCCCGCATGCGCCCGAACGGGATCCACCCGGCACGCCCACAGGGGGCGACGCTCTGCCCACCAGGGGGCGATGCTCTGCCCCTCCGGGGCGTCGCTCTGTTGCGACCAGAGCCACTCTAGCGCCTGGGGCAGAGGCCAAGGAGCCATCCCCAGCGCCCGGGCCATCTTTGCTCCAATGGAGCCTCGCTGCAGGAGGGGGAGAGAGAGACAGAGAGGAAGGAGAGGAGGAGGGGTGGAGAAGCAGATGGGTGCTTCTCCTGTGTGCCCTGGCCGGGAATCGAACCCAGGACTTCTGCACACCAGGCCGACGCTCTACCACTGAGCCAACCGGCCAGAGCCTGAGAAGCCGCAGACTTTAATGCTTCTCCAAATAGCTGTAATTCTCTTGTGATTAGAAATCAATCATCAGACTTTAAATGATGTTCCAGGCTGGCTTCAGAGCATGGGGTCATCATCTCTACTCCCTCCATTGCTGACCTGGCTCCCTGCTGGGTTGTTAATACTAGAAAAGAGCTCTAAGCATCCAGAGCACCTCTAACACTGGTTCTGGCACAGCAGTTTCAGGGATGGAGCAGAGAGGTGGGTGGCACCCAGGTGGCTCTGCACTACTAGAGAGAGGCTATGGGTCCTTGTCCTAGGAGGGGAGATTAGGTCACTTGAGTGCTCCCCAGTGGGTCGTAGGAGGCTCCCGCACTCATTAGCCTGAGTGGCCAGCCCCCACCCTGCCTGGCTCAGCTTTAAGAAAGAAAAGCAGAGCGCCTCATGCCTCCTCTCCCCCTTTCCCTCATGCCTGCTGCTGCGAGGCACCTGATGCAACTCTCTCTAAAGAGCAGATACTACGGCACATCTGCAAAAAAAGATTTCACACCCTCAACGTACAGGCTGGCACAATAGGGCAGAAAACTATTGCCATTTTATTATTGTCCTGCCTTTTGCTCAGTTCTTTCAATATAAAATATTTGCATGAATGGATAATCCTTTAGATCATCTTTCCTCTCCTTGGTTATCATGTTCCCTAAGCCGTGTGGCCTTAGCTTGTGTAACTGTCATTACACTCATCGTGTGCTGCGTTAAGATAGTCAGAGCCAGATTATTACATTCTGATTTGAGAGTTAATATGAAGAGAGGAATCTGAAGAGCATTCAAGGGAGGAATGTAAATCCCCAATGCCCCCAAGGAATAGGTACAAATCACATGCATCTACTAAAGTGCAAAGAACAAGATTCATTTTTAAACTGTTACTTCTATCCCAGATTCAAACAGATCTTAGAAATTAGAGTTCCCTCTACCCCAAAAACCTGTGACCAACTCCAGTAATTATGCTAAAGACCAACTTCACATTTCTGTCCCATTATTTCTGTACTAGATGCTCCTCTATGGATTCTGAGTCATAGTGAGCACTGATCTTTTATACAGTCCTCCCTTTAGATACATAACACATTATTCTTTTATCAACATTCATCTGCCTCAGGTCATCTGCTAATTTCTTGATGGCAGAGGAATTTTGTAAGTAAAATTGTGGTGAAAATCTTTGCTTAATACAGACACTTCCATTTACATAAAACAACCATAATTGTATCTTTCCTGAATGACTGTAGTAACCTCTGACTGGTCTAGCTACCTCTGCGCTCTCCCTCCCCTCCTCATCCCCACCCCCCTACCCCCCACACACACACGTACACAAGCAACAGAAAAAATTTTAAGTAGTTAGATAGTATCATGCCTCTGCTTAAATCTTCCATCTGAAAGTGAACAAGACAGGCACAGTCCCTGCCCTCAGTCAGGGAGCTCACAGTCTAATAAGCTTCATGGCCAGAAGCAGAGCCTGAATGGTCCTTGTGCAACTGAGTGTTCCTGGGAGAAACCTGCCCTGAAGAACAGGGGCAGGACGGGGCAGGGTGAGGCAGGACAGGGCAGGAGAAGAAGTTAGGCTATGTGGTTTCAGTGAAGCCTGACTTCAGTCTGATCTCGTGGGGGAGTTCTGGAGTGTGAGGAGCACTACAGACCACGGCCCACACCGAGGCAAGGGGCCTGGCCTGTGCACACCTGGGTCACGCAGCCATTAGCTGCAGGCTGCCCCCAAGTGAGGGGCATAACTTCTCAGGCAGTTCTGGGCAAAGCAGCTCCCAGTGGCTGAAGGGACTTGCTGGGTAACGGTCTATCTGTGGGCCTGCCTCTCTGCTCCTTACATAGTCCACACTCGTTCCCACCCCAGAGAAGTTACTGATCCCCTTCCCTCAAATCTCTGCTAGCTGTGTCCTTCTCATCATTCAAAACTCTGATCAACTGTCTCCTTCACAGAGAGACCCTCCTGACCACCTTATCTGAGTGTGGCCACCATGTTATACCCTCCCTCATCAGCCACCCTCTGCCCTTGTGTCCTCTTTTCTATCACTTGTTTACTTATTATCATCTATTTCCCCAACTCAATGAACTCTGTGGCAGCAGCTCACCACTGTATCCCTAGCCTAGAGCAGACCCATGCAAATAGAAGATTCTTAAAAATATTTATTGAATTTGATAGAGTGAATGAATGCACCATACTTGAGTTTCCTTACAGTTCTTATTTTTCTGAACTACAACCACACATTCAAAGTGAGATGCACTCCTAAATGCTGTTGAGGAAACGTTCAGGGTTCTCTTGAGAATCAAAATGAGATAAACAGGGAAGTAGCCCATGATAAACTACTAGATATTAGGCATTACTTATCTCATTCTTTCTACAACTATGGCATCGAGTCCATGGAAATGCAGATAATGACTGCTGACCTTGTTTTATTCAAAAACAAGGAAGGGCCCTGGCCGGTTGGCTCAGCGGTAGAGCATCGGCCTAGCGTGCGGAGGACCCGGGTTCGATTCCCGGCCAGGGCACACAGGAGAAGCGCCCATCTGCTTCTCCACCCCTCCGCCGCGCTTTCCTCTCTGTCTCTCTCTTCCCCTCCCGCAGCCAAGGCTCCATTGGAGCAAAGATGGCCCGGGCGCTGGGGATGGCTCCTTGGCCTCTGCCCCAGGCGCTAGAGTGGCTCTGGTCGCAACAGAGCGACGCCCAGGATGGGCAGAGCATCGCCCCCTGGTGGGCAGAGCGCCGCCCCATGGTGGGCGTGCCGGGTGGATCCCGGTCGGGCGCATGCGGGAGTCTGTCTGACTGTCTCTCCCTGTTTCCAGCTTCAGAAAAATGAAAAAAAAAAACAAAAAAAAAAAAACAAAAAAACAAGGAAGGAAGAAAGGGAGGGAAGGAAGGAAGAGGGCGGGATGGAGAGGGGAAGAAAGGTAATTTAAATACAAAATATCACTGTTTGATTAACTAAATTACTAATAATTTGGCCACAAATTGCATCCTGAAGAAATTACAAATCAATTTTTATAATTATTCTATAATAAACCCACCTGATATGCAATCATCTGACTGCTTTGCTCCCCCCCTTCTGAAAGCTTTTGGCTCTTACTGAACAGAGACTTGCAAGCTTAAAGGAGGAAATACCCATGTGACACCCATTAGCAGCTTAATCTGTAGACACTAAAAAGATAAGTGGGACCCAGCCCCTGCCATTAGGAGCTTATATCCCAAAGGGCTACACATACCAAATCCACCTTTTATCTAACAAGGAAAGGAAAGAGTAATTCAGGCAAAAATTATGTGGGAAATCTTCAAGGAGGAAGAATGGGTAGCTGCTGAGTCAGAGTCTGTAAGGCGGGTCAGAGAGCCAAAGAAAAGGGGGATGAAGACACTCAAATGGAGAAGACAGTAGGGGAAGCACAAAGGTGTGCTAATGTCTGGAGAACTGCAGATGGTCAGGTGAGGGCATTCAGGAGGAAGGGAGGCCATGGAGGAGGAGACACACGAGGTAGGGGTCAGGAGCCCAGAAGCAGAAGTCGTGCTCAAGTGCCTTCATTCCATACATTCCACAACAGACACAGAACCCCCGAGGCTGTCTTCACATTTGCCTTTATAAACTTACTTATTATATTTACCGCACAAACTGCATTATAACAATGAGAAAAATACAACGCAAAGAATCATCTACAATCACATGCCCCATATGTCAGTTTTCATTTGTTTATATTCTTCCGGTCTTAGCCACGTGCAGGCATGTTTACATACTTACAGCTATAGATTAAATAATTTTATGATTTGATTCACTTAACATCTTGGTAAACATTTTGCTGTTTTTCTACAATCGTTATTTTTTCTGCCAGCACAACACTGATGTACCATTATTTATGTATCTTCCCCACTTGTGAACATCCACTTTTTATGTATATTTATCTTTCACTGTTATCACCATGCAGCACTTTTCTTTCCTCCTTTTCTATTTGCAAACAATGAATTTCTAAGAGTGAGGTTATTCGGTCAAAGAACACAAATATTTGTGAAACACTTTGCAAAATTATTTTCTCAAATGGCTATGCTATTTTTAATATCAACAATATTATACAACTGAACTGGTTTCATCAATACTTGGCAAGCACTAGGTATTATTAGGATTTTTTCCTCTAACTTAGCAGATGTAAAATTCTATGCTGCGCCTATTTTCAAATGCATTCCTCTGGTCACTGAGCAGATGAGCATTTTCTCTGTGAATTCAGCCTGCCCGTCACTACTCACTGCACCACACCACCAACATCCTCTAGCATTTCCGAACTGGAGCCTTGACCTTTTCCATGTTGATTTGTACAGCATCGTGCAACAGAGAATTTCTACCCATTTGTGTCCAGGTCAGGGGAATGTCAAGACAGCAGGTAGCTTTGCTTCCATAGGGCAGTGCAAAGGTTTGATGATCAATAAGAGAACAGGGCCTAGCCAGAATGCTCTTTGGAAGAGTTCAGTGGGAGGTGATGAGGGCCTAAAGTGAGGTGGTGGCTGTAATCCTCTACGGAATTTCTGTAATGATCATTTTAAAGGTGAAAACGGGACTATGCAACCAAAGGCAAAGTTCAATCTAGAAGCTTCTGCGAGGGTCTGGCCTACCAGCCACAGGATTAATGGCTTTATCACATTCCTAAATTGTCTTAACAGAGATTGCATTTAGGTGAGGAAGGGAACTGTAGGCCATGAGGAGCCTGGACGACTCTGGTAGGAAGGGGCAGTGCAGAGCTGTGGTCCACTGGATGAGGAGAGCGGTGGTGGAGGACAGGAGAGAAGGATCAGGGCTTGAGGGTGATGCTCAGAGAGAAGTGCACAGAGTGGCTCTCACACGGAGTGCCGGCCCTGTCTCCGCTCCTCACGTGCATGCCACATCCTCAGAGCAGCTCAGGCACGTTTTCCCACTTCACTGACGGAGAAGGGAGAATAAGTCAAGGAAAGTTAAGCAGCTACTAAGAAGCAGAACAGAGATTCCAACCCACATTCCTGGCCCCAAAGCCTCTGTTCGTAACTACCACACTGCTGGGACCAGAGACCAAGCCCAGCTCTCCCTGCCCAGTGGGTTGTCAGAGGAATTCACAAAGGGGGGGGGGGGCAGAGGGCAAGGGAGCACACCAAGCCAGGGCTCCTGCTCCAGTCCACAGGTCCCATGCATGAATGCCAGCGGTGGCAGAAAGTGGCGGGAGCTGGCTGTGTACACGGACGCCTCGGAGATCCTCAGAGACACAAAACCTTCCCCCGACCTTCACCAACCCTCTTGTTCTCTTTACCCAGATTATTTTTAGTGAACATAAAATAATACTTGATTTTCTAATGAGGACCCTCACTCAATGGGCAGAAAGATGTTAAAATGTTCATTAATTTGGAAAGAGCTTTCAGTATCCATCAGCCTGAAATTAGGGAGAATTTATAAAGACAAAGTTCCAACAACCAAATCCATTAGCACCAGCTACAGGATCCTTTGCTGATAACAGACCACTGCCCAGAGAAAACTGACCATGTACTGTGAGGGCGGAGGACATATACCTGCATGTAATGGTCTTTTATAATTATAATTGGTTATTATATTCATAAACAGGGCATACATATCGTGAAGGTTCTTTACTTGGTTAAAAGACTTCTTCCTAAAATCACTAACTCCCTTTCAGATAATCAAACAGTGCATGATTCTGCTGAAATACACAGCTTTCCACACATGGGAAAAGACTCCTTGTAGAGCAGTGGTTAGAGTCACGCACTCTGAGTGAGAGCCTGGATGGCCTCAGGCAAACCACTGGCCTTGCTCTTCCTTCATCTCCAAAGTGCGGCAATGATGCATAGCAAGTGCTGGGTGAGTGTGGGCCACGGCACCTTACAAAGGTGATCCTGCAGGAATACTCTGATCCGTAGCAGGTACTTGGGACACTGGCTACATATTACCTGGGTCATAGGCCAGACATAGCCCACTCCAAGTTTGATACTCTACTACTAGGAAAAAATTATCTATTTCTAACTTTAATCTGTTCTTTTGAATTTTTTTAATATTATTAAATTTTTATATATAATATTATACATTATGTACAGATATTACATGTGTGACTAGTGAAGAAACAGGGATAACCAATATGACTTTGCTTCATGACTCTCAGGGGTAAGAAATCTCACTGCTTAACTGCTTACCTGGCACCCATGAAAGCCTGGAGTGAGCGTCCTGTCTGTGTGACCTTAGACAAGTTACTCAGCCTATCTGGGCCTCACTTCCCTCATCTGTTAAAAAAAAAAAGGCTAATAATTGTGTCTATATTATGTTATGAGGATTAAAATAATGCATGAAAATCACAACAATGCAATGTCTAGTGTATCATAAATTCTCAATTAACAGTTGGCTCTTATGATTTATTAATTTTTCAAAATCACGTGAAGCCTGGCCTAGTTTTTCTAGGGAAGTCTGTCTCAGTCACCCTGGGCCACCCTCCTCTGTGCCATACCACAGTCCTGATGACTCACCTTTGCACCCAAAGAAGCTCATGGCCTATGCCCTTCTCCTTGTGAGTATGTGATGCCCGTAACACGCCCTGATCAGCACCATCTGCCCCAAGCTGTGGCTCTTATTTATTCAACACCACTATGACCCAGATACCATAGTAGATGCTGAGAATACAATTCATAAAAATTAAACAGACAAGAATCCCTTCCCTCGTGAAGCTTCCAATGAAGCAAGATCTCTTGGTCAAACTCGTGCCAGGATCCTCCCCTTCCACAAAGAAGCCCCTTGGGATTGGCCAATTTCCCCAGTACTCTAGAATGACTCCATTTCGAGGTCCTTTTACCTTCTGGACAGAGTTCAAGTGGAAATCCCCAAAGCCCACTCCCCTCATCCAGTCTCAGAAAGTGTCTCTCCTACACCAGGCACCCTCCACTAGCCCCTTTCCTTCACTGGGACTTGATCCCCAAAAAAGGCCAGCATGTGGTCTTTAGAATCATCCCTAAAGCCTCCACAAACTGTGAATTTCCTCTCGAGCCAGGACCACCTGATTCACAGAGCCCTCCTGGCCATCTCCTTAAGAGACGGAAGGCAAAACGGCACTCACTCTCCTATGACAAGACTTCAGCTAAGAAAACAAGACAGGCTCATCTCCCAGGCAGATTATTCAGATACCCAGTGATACAGAGGGGTTAAGAGAGGAGGCACTTAGGGCTCAGGTAGCGGTAGGAGGCATCTGGGCTACAGAGCTGTCAGAGAGAAGGAAGACATAGGGCAGAGTCATGGGTCTGATAAACAGAGGAAATGGAAACGGGACCACAGCAGAGTTCAGAAGCCCGAAGGCCATAGGGAAGACCATGTACACAGGTGACAGTCGGCTGTGATGATGAGGATGCTTCTTCCCCAGGGGAGGGAGCAGAGCAGGGGAGAGCAGCAGGGAAGAGAAGCGGTGAGGACTGAAGAAGGGGCTCTTGCCCACGGCCCCACAGAAGAGGAGACAAGATGGAATGCTGAGGACTGGACAATAAAGAGAGCTTTTCAACTGACCTTTTGGTGCATAAAATTTAGTGGTTTTAAAAAGACAGTCATTATATTTGGTTACAATTCTGTGGGTCAGGAAATCAGATAAGGCTCAAGTAGGAAGATCTTATATACTACACTGTCTGGAGCCATTAGCTACACTGAAGTCATTTGGTGGCTGGGCTGGAATGGAAGATGCCAGCAGGCTTCACTTACAGGTCCGCACATCTGTGTTCTTTCATATGGTCTTCCTCTCCTTCTCCACTTGGCTATGCTGGGATTCCACCACTACAGTGGTCTTGGGGAACTGCTCTTGTACACGACAGGTACCTTCCAAGGGGGAGCTTCGCCATGAGTGAAGGTAGATAATGAAGATCTCTATGGCCCAGTCTTGGAAAGCCTTGCAGCGCCACTTCTGCCACATTCCAGTGATTCAAATAGATCTCTTAGAGCTAGCCCAGCTTCAAAGACAGCAGGACTAGATCCCACCTCTGGACAGGAACGAGTCAAAGTCGCATTGCCGAGCATATGAGATGGGAGATACTGTCGCTGCCATCTACCCCAGGAGGAAAAAAGGGTTAGAGCTCCCATTTGTGGGGGTGCATTGTAGAGTTAAGGAGATGAGCTGCAAGAGTAATTCATTCAACGTATATTCATTGAGCATTTTCTATGTCCTGGACACTATTCTGAGTGCTATGAAATAAAAACAGTCCTTGCCCTTATGGAGCTTACATTCTAGTACAGTAACAGTCAGTAAATGCGTAACACAAAGTCTGGTGGTACTAAGTGAGAAAGATACATAAAGCAGGGTAAGAGGACAGAAAGGGATTGAGTGGTAAGCAGAGGGGAGACTTCTATTTTGGTCAGGATGGTCAAGGAAATCCTTGGCGTGTTTCAGGAATAGTGAGGAAGTCAATGGGGCTGATTCACAGTGAGCAGAGAGAAGAGTAGAAGGATGTGAAGCAGATAAGAATTGGATTGCCCAAAGTCTTACAGACACAGGAAGAAATGTGATTTTTTTTCTAAGCATGGTGGGCAGTCCTTCATTGGTCTGGCCTCTTGTCCAGCTGAAGGAGGCTTATTTCTTAGCAGAAACCCATCCTCACTAACCACATAAGGCCTTTTCCCTGCTCTTGGGGAGAGGAGGAAAGGGAGATAGATTACAGGATCCACCATCATCCTTGAGCCCTCTGGCTTATCCTCAGGTTACCAGGCTTCCCCTCTGGATCCTCAGAGCCTGGGAGTAGTGTCACTGTTATACATTTGACATTACAGTGACTAGAAGCTATCCACATTTGGTCTGGAAAAAAATGTAACAAGAATTCTGCAAAGCTCCAGATGGCTTTATAAATTAAATTAAACCAACAACTGGCCCAGGAACTTTCCCCATTGTAATTACACTATTGATCATTAACATTTAAAGAGATTGCAAGCAGAATCCTGGACATTTGCAATAAATTATCATTGTCTACTGGGCAGGTTCCATGAATCAGGTGTGCCTGGAGCCTTTTGAGACTGTCTGATGCTGTTATTTATTTATTTTTTTTTTTAATTTTTTTTTTTATTTTTATTTTTTTACAGAGACAGAGAGTGAGTCAGAGAGAGGGATAGACAGGGACAGACAGACAGGAACGGAGAGAGATGTGAAGCATCAATCATTAGTTTTTCATTGCGCGTTGCAACACCTTAGTTGTTCATTGATTGCTTTCTCATATGTGCCTTGACCGTGGGCCTTCAGCAGACCGAGTAGCCCCTTGCTGGGGCCAGCAACCTTGGGTTCAAGCTGGTGGGCTTTTGCTCAAACCAGATGAGTCCGCGCTTAAGCTGGCGACCTCGGGGTCTCGAACCTGGGTCCTCTGCATCCCAGTCCGACGCTCTATCCACTGCGCCACCTCCTGGTCAGGTTCTGATGCTGTTATTTAAATGATGTTGTTTTGCTCCATGGTAAATAGGAGAACACTGGGCGTGGAAGTGGGGGCAAATATGTGTGCACATGCAATCTACACTATGGCCCATGTACTAAAAATGAAAGCCTGTTACAACTCCCTGTAGCTGCCAAGGCACGCTGCCTTTCAAAGTCATGTTTGTCTCCATCTAGCATGATGTAAGACCCCTGAGGGGCTCCCATCTCCCATCACTCCCTAACAGGCCATGCACCCTGAGCCACCTGTGCCACTCCTGACACATCAGGCTCTGAGGCATCACTAATAACAACAATTTATTCAGAGCTCAATCAGTGCCCTTCACCAGGCCAAGTCCTCTGAATGCACTCATTCAGTGCGCCTTCAATACTGTCATCCCCACACACAGATGAAATGGATCCGGCTCAGATGCAGTCAAGATCTACCCAACTCTCCAGCCCAAACTCTTTGCAGCTTCTTCTCAGCATGACTGATTACAGCCTTCAACTCAAGGATCCATACTCAGGGAAGCCTGTCATCACTGTCCCTCCACATCCCCTCCTGGGCTGGATACTATTTCATGGCATTCTGAGCTGAGTGAGCCCTCTTATAGCATTGAATTTGCCAGTTTACCTGTCTTCCTGACAAAATTTTGAGGGCCATGAGACCCAGGATATTATTTTCAATCTTTGTGTTCCTGGTGTCTGACTCAGAAGGCATTTACTGGATGGATAGATGGATGTAAATTTGTGAATACATAGATGTAAACTTAATATACCACAGTAACTTACAGGATTCTGTTTCTACTTCTGAAGAATGTGATCATGCTGAGAATAAGAGAGCTTTCATTTGCCAGAGGATAAAAACCAGCATTCAAATTATGACCAAAATTAACACAACCTATCAAGAAGTTTTCTATTAAATAAAAGACATCTTCTGTGTGTATATATTCATACATATATCAGAGCTTGGGGTTTGGCCCCTGAATGACAAAGAAGACTACAACCTCTTCAAACACAAAACATACGTGAATGGAATCTCTGCATTGGACTCTGAATATTCCCATTCCTCATCTGCCATCTAAGAGCAGGAAGCCCACAGTCAGCTATACAACCAGGTGTGACTTCACCAGAAATGAATACTGCATGTTTCTCAGTCTTTGGGGTGTGATGAGTTTCCACATTTTCCAGAGAAGGGAAAAGAGTTAACTGAGGAAGTCCAGGCTGGAAGCCATGGGGACAGAGCAGGCACAGATACCACAAAAAGAAAGCAACATGCACTAAGTATCAGGCCACGGTAGTGCCAGGTTCTCTAAGTAACCATGTGCCTAAAAGTATCAGTGGGGAGAAATGGGCAGTTCTCTGTGTGCTCTAGATGTGAAGAATTATGGTGGTTGTTGGGGAAGGGGAGGCTCATCTTAGACCGTCCATAGTGTCTGCATAGGGTGCAGAACCAAATGAAAAAGTATTTGAACACTATCTATACTGGGTTTAACTTTATTGGTCAGGTTGGTGCTGGCAGGTGGAAGAGCAAGAAATAAGGTTAATTTTTAAGGAAAGTCTAAGAGAAAAATTCCCAGAAGCAGGGAGAAGTCTGGCCAAGCCCTGAGTGTAGGGGATGAGCAGGGATTCTGAGTTCTGTGCAAGGCGGTCCTCGGATCCTCCCCACAGGCCAAGGTGAGCTGTACGTAAGAAGCTGAGAGTCCTGGTCAGGATTTAGCACCTCTCTCCACACAGATTTTGGGAAACTAACTCATGTAGTCAAATGGAGGCAAAATAAAATAAGTCATCCTCCACTTGGGATCATCAAAAGCAAAACCACGCAGGCCTAAACCCTGAGCAGGAGAACCTGTGGAACAGTGGAAGGCATCACTCACCCTGGGCATCACTTCCAGAGACTCTGCTGGAGCAGGGCCCTGTAGGGAAGATGGACGTGAGGAGAGACAGGCATCTCAGGGGCAGATGAGATCTGCAGAGGGATGTGATGGAGAGCCAGTGGCCTGACACGCTCAGGAAGCAGTCAAGACCCCGAGGAACTTAGCACCCACCACCAAGGGGGAGGCCACCGGCCCAGCAGCAGAAGGTGAGAGAGCAGCCCTGAGGGCAGAGCGAAGGATGGAGGGTGACACCATCCACAGAAGCAGGCCAGCCCAGGAGGCTCTGATGTAGGCAGGACAACTGATCAGAGAGTTGGTGAGGGAGCTACAGAGACACCACAGCAGTGTACCTGTGCTACGGACCTGGGAAAGCTCAGAGGACATTTGGTGACAGGGAAGGTGAATTATGCAGGGTACCTGAATCAAGTAGAAATACTCAGGAGAAGGCCATCACAAAGAAATTCCCTACCACCCAGCCTGAACTAGCTTTGAACCAGCAAGATTTGGGAATTAACAAGCTTCCCAAAGGCCAAGACCTTGACCGTCTGCTCACCGCAGTGCCCTCCGTGCCTGAAGGTGCCCGGTGCACTGTGCCAACGTGCCTCCACTATCTGTCCGGTGAAGACATGGCTGCACGTCTACCAATGGGCTGGGTTTGTCCTCACCAGCTACCAAGATGTGGAGCATCTGTGTCACATGTATGCTGCTTCTTAAACCAATGGCTATGCCATTACTTCAACATTTATGTCTCACATAAAAATACTAGTAACAGTAATACCGTATCAGTATTGAGAATTCAAATTTTAAATTTAAAAAAGTGACACTAAATCTCAAGTATGTTTTAAATATAACAATGTATACACAAATAAAACCATCAAATAAAAGTAAAATACATATAACACATATATAACATTATAAAATAAAGTTGTAGGAGTTGAAATTCATTTTAAAGTTATTTTTAAATAATTATGTAAAAGTAAAATGTAAACTGTGATTTTAAAAAGTAAGATGCATCAAATACATTACTGTTGAATTATATGCACATTTTTTTCTCTGCAAGAACAACTTGAAGAATTTAGAAGCATAAAGAGAAAGTTCTAAGTAAATTTCCTCTGTTTCTTTCATCGGCCACTGACCTAATATTTCGTTCAATAATTTGAGAAATCTTTTTTGAAAAATGTATGACCACCCCAGCTTGTCACTCACTACTAGCTCCAATAACCCAGGACTGCATTGTTGTACTGGTTGGAAGCTGTATTTTATATTTCCAGGAAGTATTTGCAGTCTCTCTTAGTCTTCTCTTGTTTAATTAAATACAGATGCAGATTTCATCTGTCAACATCAATTGCCTCTGGATCCCTGTTCTCCTTGCTGATAGAGTCTTTTAACTAGAGTAAGAACTATTCTTGCAAGAAAAACTTTGCTGTTATCAATAATCAAATTTCTTCCTCTACTTAAGAACCATGAGCCTGACCAAGCTGTGGCACAGTGGATAGAGTGTCAGACTGGGGCATGGAGGACCCAGGTTCGAGACCCCGAGGTTGCCAGCTTGGGTGCTGGCTCAACTGGTTTGAGCAAGGCTCACCAGCTTGAGCCCAAGGTCGTTGGCTTGAGCAAGGGATCACTCGGTCAGCTGTAGCCCCCTGGTCAAGGCACATATGAGAAAGCAATCAATGAACAACTAAGGAGCCGCAACAAAGAATTGCGATGTTTCTCATCTCTCTCCCTTCCTGTCTGTCTGTCCCTATCTGTCCCTCTCTTGAACTCTGTCTCTGTCACAAAAAAACAAACAAACAAACAAACAAAAACCATGAAAAATATGAATACTCTGTAAGTGAGCATACCTTTGACTGATTAAAAAGTTTAACATGTGGGCCCTGGGTGGCTGGCTCAGTGGTAGAGCATCAACCCAGCATGTGGATGTACCATGTTCAATTTCCTGTCAGGGCACACAGAAGAAGTGATCATCTGCTTCTCCACCCCTCCCCGCCTTTCTATATGTCTCTTCCCCTCCCACAGCCAAGGCTCCATTGGAGCAAAGTTGGCCCAGGTGCTGAGGATGGCTCCATGGCCTCGCCTCAGGCGCTAGAATGGCTCCAGTTGCAACAGAGCAACGGCCCGGATGGGCAGAGAATCACCCCCTAGTGGGCTTGCCAGGTGGATCCCAGTCAGGTGCATGTGGGAGTCTGTCTCTCTGCCTCCCCAGTTCTCACTTAAGAAAAATACAAAAAAAAAAAATAAGTTTAATATATGATATAAGTCTTAGACAAGGCTTAAGATATAAGTGATATATTTGTCTAACTTTTATTAAAGAAATAAATTATATCAACAACAAAAAACAACAACAACAGTATTTTGGCATTTAAAAATTGAACCATACACCAAAAACTGGAACTGCATTTTCTGAACCCTTGAAACACCTCTGAGTTAGTCATAATTATGGTCATTTTAAGATGGAGAAACTAAGGCCTGAGGAATTAAGCTACTCTGTCCCTCACGAGTCAGTGGTAGAGCCAAGAGTGGCACCCAGGCAGGCTGACCCCAGGACTTGTGCATGTTCTATGATCCCACGAACCTTTGCACCCCGGGGACAGCACAACCCTCAGGAAAGTCTGCAGAGTTATGGATCCAACCTGGAACATCATCTAGTCAGAGTTTGGGCTCAGAGAATTACCTTAAACTACAGCTCTTGGCCTAGTTGTCAGTGTTGCCTGGGATTGGGATCCTAACAGGCTCTTCAGTCAAGCATTCTTGGCTGGAGCCTACACTTCTGAAGGTTGTAAGTCTGGGCTTAATTGGCCTCTACATTAACCTGGTTCCTGGCAAAGTGGTGCCCAGCCAGTGGAGCCACTGCTGAATCATTTGCTGCTGCTCTTGTCTGTATGCAGGAGAGAAAGCCCAAGCTCCATCTTTAGCGTGATGACTCACTCCTTTCGGGGAGATGAAGTTGTCGAGGAAACTGGCTTTGAGCCTTGCAGACTGCTGCTTTCATCTCCACTGGGACTTGGCTGGCCCATAGTCAGAAACACAGAGAAATGAGAGTTCTAATAGAATTTTAAAACATGAGGTCTCCTGGCCTCTGTGGGCTTGGAAAAATCTCTGTGGTCCCTTGTGCTTTGGTCTGTCCATTTGATATTAAATTCAGCTTGTGGAAATATAGGACAATAGCTCAAAATATTGTCCCTGAAGTCAGACTGGCCTGGATTCAAGTCCAGACCCCATCATAATCATCTTTGTGATTACAGGCAAGTTATTTAGTTTATCTATGTCTCATGCTTTCATATTTGAAATAGGGATATAAAAATGTCCATCTCAATAAATTGATGTGAGGGTTAAACAATGTAATGACTGTTAAGCACAGAGCCTGACATAAAATAGGTACTCAGTAAACATTAGCTATTCTTTGTCATGATAATAATAATTATTATGATATATTTTCTGGATTGATGTCAGTTTTCAGTAATAATTATATACAAAAAATTAAACAATCTTCATCCAACCCAAAAGATAATCCTCAAACCCTATTTTAATCTCACGTTTCAATCTTCCCTCCTCAAGAAGACAAGAGCCTGGTTTAGTTTTCATCGCCTCTCCCTGCCTGTCCTCTATTAAAGAGGTGAAGACAGCTCAGTGTTCATCAGACCCTATGTAATAGAGGATTTTTTTTATACTTAGAAATTCTGGGACAATGAGTCACAGAGAAAATCATGAAGCAAATCTTAGAGGCTCTAGAAGAGCATGTAGTTTATCACTCAACAGATGTTTCCTGAGCACCTACTATGTGCAGATCATAGGGCTGCATGCTCTTGGGGATGCAGAGACAGTTGGCTCCCTCAAAGAACTTAAAAACAGCAGAACAGATCAGCTGTAAACACAGTAGTACAGCTATTCACAAATGTGACCGTGAGCCATGACTGCCAAGTGAGTGGACCACAGAACAAGACCTGAAGGAGTCTACAGCTAAATAAAAATGGAACCAGAGAGAAATAGGATGGAGCAGTTGTCCCTGAGCTCAGGCAAGAGGTGCTACATAGGCCATGTCTGGGAACAGCATTTAGAACAGCTTGGCCGGAGGGGAAGGCTCAGAAGGGTGAGTAGTTGAAGAAAATCCAAGGTCTCTTGTGGTTTTCAGCTGCCAGTCCATGGACCCAGTCTGCCAGAAATCCCATGCAGATCCACAAAAGGGTTAACCACCCTGGTGTTGTATGAGATTATAATCCGCAGACCAGCAGTTGAAAATCACTGTGCTAGAACTGCTTCCATTTCTCCTTTGGTTTCAGGCTAGAAAAGAGCCCTAAGCAAGGTAGAGAGAGTCACTGCCTAGGTATGGAGTGTCCCCTCTGTGACATTGTTAAAGAGCAGAGACAGCCACCTGGAGCCAGTAAGAAGCTCACTCTGAGACCACCGTGGGACTTGGCATGACAATACAGTCACCTGGTCAGCACCCTCTGGGCTCGGTGCTATGGGAGGGCTCCTGGTGAGCACTGGAAGACCACACACTTAGCACTGGCCTCCAGGAAGTCAACCAAGGCCCTGCTGTCCCACCCACCCTCGGGAAATGACTCACCCACAGCTCTAGCATCCAACTCCATTTGTTTGGACCCCGCACCCTGAAGACTGAAGCACAGGCTACTCATGAGCAGTTGTCTTCAGCATAAAGTCATCCTTTCTCTGGGAAGAGAGAAGCTGCTGAGTCCTCAGGGCAACATACCAATCTGGACATTTGTGTAAATGATCTCTCTGGAAAATTGGAGGTTTGCTGAACTTGAGTGGGACAGAGTTTTCCATGTCCTGCTGTTCCTGAGAAGCAGAAACAGATAGCTGGCTTTGACAATGAGCAAGCTACTCAACTGAATTAATGCCGTCAAGTCTCTATGGGCATGAAGGGCCTTTTGAAGGGCCCATCCCCGCTTGCTGCCCGGAGACCCTCAGGATGGCTCTACAGCAGCCACCTGAGGGAACCACAGCCGTGGAATAACCAAGCAGCATGCTGGGGTTGGTCGGGCTGTGGGGGCACGCATGGGAGAAGCGAAGCAGCGGAAAGGCTGGAATCGAGTGAGAGACACCTGTACAGGCATCCAAATGGACTCTTCTAGCAATAAAGAGAATGTCTAAAAGGCACTCAGGTGCTCAGAAAATGGAGACTTTTGAAGGCAGTGCTGCAGAAAGGTGAGGAGAGGGAGGCAGAGGTCAAGGCAATGTAGGTGGAAGAGCCAAGTGTCCCCTCAAGTTGACTCTGATCCCTGTCCCCTCCTCGGATCAGTTCTTGAGCAACCGCTTAGATGATGGTATGAATGTTTTCCTGATAAGATCCTTAAACTCCTAGCTCAATTGCCTTTGGGAATGAAGCTGTTGTTATCATCTTCCAAGCTAGCACTTCTAGAGTGAAAATAAATTTAGTGGAGACATGAATTCAGTCCTTTACTTATTCATCATGTCTCCAAGAAAGCAAGCAAACTTTCGGCCTCCTGTGCCCATGTGCCTCCTCCATCTGTGGTGACGTGGCCAGAGCGACACCATGGGACGATGGGTGAGAACGGCCACTCTGGTCCTACAGATGGTACCAGGTTTGCAGTCTGAACACAGAGAACTTCCAGCTGCAGCATTCACTCATGCAAACAGTCTCACCTGAGAAGCCCTCGCCGAGTCCCACACTATGGACTGCAGGAGCCCTCCAAGAGGGGGCTGCTCTCTGTCAGAGGGTCAGGCAGGCATAGAACTTTGACAAAAGGGAAATGCTAAGAACTGCATCTGGACAGGAGAGGAGAAATTCTCACCTGAGTGGGTAGGGTAAGCTTTCATGGGAGCTGGACAAAGTTTGGACATATGGAGATAAGAAAGACAGCAGTAGAGGCAGCAGGAGCACCCTGGGGCAGAGGCTCAGAGATGGTCAGGCCTGGGGCAGGCTCTGAGAGCAGCTTCGCTGGAGTCTGGCCAGATGAGGGCGGGGAAGAAATGAGCAGGGGTCAAGCCAGAGCAGCAGCTGAAGCAGTTTTCTTGCCTTTGCTCTGTTTTCTTCTTCCACCTCCCATCAATCTCTTTCCCCTGCTTCCTTTCTCCCCACCTAGAATCCTTTCCTCCATCTATGCCTCAACCCTTCCATGCATCCCAGACAGTGCAAGTGGGGCAGCCCCGGGATTAGCAGAGAACTTGTACTGCTGTGGAGAAGGCAGGCAGACAAAGTGGGGCAGATCCGGGATTAGCAGAGCTATAAGGAGTGTAAAGGAGAACAAAAAGGGAGTGTTTGAGAGAGAAAAATAGGAAAGTCATGGTCTTGTTTTTATTCATTAAATACTAACAAAGTGCTTACTATTTGCCAGGTGCTGTTCTAAGCACTTTAGAAATACTCAGTTAATCCACATTACTGGCCTCATTTTACAGAAGAGGGAGCTAAGCATAGAGGAGTCAGTGATCTAATAGCACATGGCCAGCATGTGTCAGGACCAGGACTTGAATCCAGGCATCCTGGCACCAGCCCATGCACTTAACAGCCACCCCCACCCCCCCACAACCCCTCCCCAGGAAGTCTCATACCCTGTTGCAATGTGTGTGAGCAGCTGGCCCGAGGCTGTTAACATCCCAGGAAACAGCCCTAAAAATACTCAATAGTTACTGTATTTACAGAATGGTAATAGCTCTTCAACAACTATCCATCCTTAAAGCATCATATATTTCCTCGTGAATAAATATAAAGCAGAGAAAAGAGTGAAGGAAATGGTTTTCGTTTGGCCCATAATAAAGTAAAAAAGCAAAATAACAGCGAATATTTGGCCAATATCCCGAAGAGTTCCCATATGCCAGCAATATATTCTCACTATGTCACCAGGGCCAGGGAGGAAAAAGAAATTTAGGTGAGATATTATCAGAAAACTAGCTTTGGGGAGAAATGTTATATTAACCATGAAGTCTGGTTGAACATGCTACCAGGTAAATGACTTGGGATGGATTCAAGAACCAGCAGCCACATAAATTCTGGTCCCTTTGACTTTCAGGTCCTGTTTTCCCATCTGGCTCATCCCACCAGCCTCCTTTTCCATTACAGGGACTTCTGCTCAGAGCCCCCTCCTAGTTCTCTCAGTGTAACTTTTCCTAGCCCTCCCTGCCCCTTGCCCAGTTCTCTAGACAGTCCATCCCAATGGTGGATGTGATGTGATATTTTCTTCAGAAGCTGCCAAGCTCCACATAGCCCACCTTAACAGAGCCTCAGCTCCAAGCCATTACATACTCCCTGCTCTGAACAGTGAGAACCATGTCATTGTGAAAATTGAGGCAGTCACATCAGTTCTTCCCCAGAATAACTTTCATGAAAATGTACCAGGACCTCACCAGATGTTTTAGGGGCAGCAATGGTCCCTGGGCAAAGCTCCTGGTGTCACCTAAACTTTGATCATTCCATCCTTTTGTGAGCTAGTTGTCAAATGAAGCAGCCCAAGACAGTAATGACTTCCTGAGTTCCCACTTTATTCTAGCTGTGTGCTTTCCTTCCACTGCTCCTCTCTGACCCTGCTTTTGAAAACCCGCCCCCTGCCCCTGCCCCCAGGAGTTCTTCCTGCCTTTGTTCCCTGGCTGAGTGCCCTTTTGGTTGGGGTGTTCTTTGTGTTCAGATGGTATGCCTCACGTTACTCTCATCTTCCTTGGTTCAGGGATGATATTTCTCTATGCTTCAAAAGCACAATAGAAAAATCCTTTGTTACACATTGAACTGGATGTCACAAAGCTGTCTTAGAAGACCTGCCTCAGATACAGAAAAGTGCCCATATAACAATAAACAACAATTCGGGCTTCATCTATCAGCTGCTGTCAACTTTCTGGGAGCCTTATAGTAGGAAGTCTGACTACAAATAAAGAACATATTTGGAGCTAGGTTGTTTCATTATGGAAGGGGATACAGCTGGGGAAATTAAAAAGATGTGATCAGAGGAGGACAGTGTCCCAGTGTCCTTAGAGAGCCCTTGTTTTATGGGGACCACTGTCTTCCTCCAAGTCAGGTAAGGGCAAGTTGGAACGGTTCCAATGTGTTCTCTCTCAAAAGTGCCTCCCCTCCCGCTCTGCTGCCCATCAGCTGGGCTGACCTATGTGCAGACGGCAGCAGGAGCAGCAAGGGCGGACTCGCCCAGGACAGACAGAGGCCAGCGGAGGGAACTAGAAAGGGCGTCCTGCCAGAGCAGCACAGTGCAGGGAGCAGGGTGAGGGGAGCCGTCAGCCACAGGGTCTTCTGCTATTTCCTGGGCACATGTCCCACCCTCTAATCAGACTGAGTTTCTCCAGAGCAAAGCCACTGCACGCCCAGAGAAGGCTGACTGCTGAAAAACCACACAACCGTCCCCCACCCCTACCGCCACCCTCTGTGGGAACTGTGTTAACACCAGGCTCTCAGAATTAACAACACATCCACAGTACTGTCTTGCTCGCTCCACTCTGCTGTGAGCCAGAAAGGACACAGGAAAGCACTCTGCCTGCCACCAGGAGCTCCTACCTTGATCAGGGAGAATCCACTGCCCTTCTTTTTAGAGGCTGCTATGAATGATGCTACCCGAAAAAGCCTCATTTGTAGCTGAGGTTTGAATTATAGAATTATTAGGGCTGCTACATAAACCTTTGATAGTGACCTCATAGGTCACCTGGCTGCTGCCATGAGTTCCAGAAACGGGAAACAAGAATGTGCTGCCATCTGCATTGTTAATTATTTTGTTTAGTTTTTTTATAATTTTATTTAGAAAATTAAATTTAGGCCCTGAGCCAGTTGGCTCAGTGGTAGAGCGTCAGCCTGGCGTGCAGAAGTCCCGGGTTTGATTCCCGGCCAGGGCACACAGGAGAAGCACCCATCTGCTTCTCCACCCCTCCTCCTCTCCTTCCTCTCTGTCTCTCTCTTCCCCTCCCGCAGCCAAGGCTCCATTGGAGCAAAGATGGCCCGGGCGCTGGGGATGGCTCCTTGGCCTCTGCCCCAGGCGCTAGAGTGGCTCTGGTTGCGACAAAGTGACTGACGCCCAGGAGGGGCAGAGCATCGCCCCCTGGTGGGCAGAGCGTCGCCCCCTGGTGGGCGTGCCGGGTGGATCCCGGTCAGGCGCATGCAGGAGTCTGTCTGACTGTCTCTCCCTGTTTCCAGCTTCAGAAAAATACAAAAAAAAAAAAAAGAAAAGAAAATTAAATTTAATAAATTTAATAGGGTGATACTGATCAATAAGAATACATAGGTTTCAGGCAAACATTTCTATAGCATTTGAGCTATTGATTATATTGTATAAGTAGCTTTTTATATTGTTCTTATAATGAAAAAGCATGTTTCCTATTTCCCAGGAATCACTGTACATGTCCCCTTAAAACCCAACGAAGGAGATGAAAACCAGCATGCTTTGCCCCAAGGAGGTCAGACGGAAAGTCAGTCCCTCTGAAGAAGGCCAGGTCTATCTGCTCTGGTGCATGGATCCCAGCTCCTATGGCACATGGCTATCCTAAGTAGGCCAGAGAACAGGGCTAACAAAGCAAATAGTGGCTTTCTCCTGTCACAGGAGCAAAATAAGCAAATGAATTTAATTTTCTCAAATGTAAACTATATTCCTATACAGTTTACTCAAATATTGCCTATTACCAGTTTCTACTGGTCAGGCCTCAGAGTCAACTAACAACTGGTCAAGCAGCACCACGTATTTGCAGAAAGAGAGTGTGGGGCTGCACTTCAAGTCAATGTGCTGGATTAAGCAGAAAAGGGTGAATGCAGGGGTGTCTCATGGACCATGTAGCAGACTGGAACTGGGCTCCAAAAAGGGTCAGACACCAGCTGAGCCTTTTTCTACACAACTTCATCTTCTTTTTCTCTTTTTAACTGGCGTGTCTACTACTTAATCCACTCAGTGGAAGATGTCTGCCCAGATCTCCCAAGGTTACACATTATAACACTCTGGAAATAAAGAGACTGCCTCTCCGATCACAGTTTCCAATACCCTGGTGAGAAAACCTGATGGGCCCAGTTTAAGTCAGGGGTGCACCCCTAGTCCAATAAGCTCTTCCCAGAGGGCTGAGATCAACAATACAAAAGGATCACAGGAGGCTCATCCTTTAACCTGAGCATTAGAGCAGTTCAGAGAGAAGAGAGGGTAATGAAAAGCTAGTACATGGGGACCCAACGTGTCAGTGCTCCAGCATACCACAAAGTGCTCCATGGACCCAGGCAGCCCGCTGAGACCCGGCGGGAAGTACTGAGGAGCTTTAGCACATCCTCCGGAAACACTGCAAGCACTTCCTCTTAGACCAGGGGTCCCCAAACTACGGCCCGCAGGCCGCATGCGGCCCCCTGAGGCCATTTATCCGGCCCCGCTGCACTTCCAGAAGAGGCACCTCTTTCACTGGTGGTCAGTGAGAGGAGCATAGTTCCCATTGAAATACTGGTCAGTTTGTTGATTTAAATTTACTTATTCTTTATTTTCAATATTGTATTTGTTCCCATTTTGTTTTTTTACTTTAAAATAAGATATGTGCAGTGTGCATAGGGATTTGTTCATAGTTTTTTTTATAGTCCGGCCCTCCAACGGTCTGAAGGACAGTGAACTGGCCCCCTGTGTAAAAAGTCTGGGGACCCCTGTGACAATGTAGGACTAGCGAGGGGAAGCTCTCTACAATAGCTCATTTAATCCTATCAGACAGTATGACAGACTCCGTTGTGCATATGACAATATTGAGGCTCAGAGAGTTGAAGTATGTAGCTGGCCCAGGTCATGTGGCTAGTAAGTGGTGAAACAAAACTCAAACCCATGTGGTACTCCAAAACCCGTTCATGCTCCATCCAGTCTTCCATGTTGACTCCCAAATGATCCCTGCCCAGAAATAAATCCCCCCAGATTAGAGACAAGCATTTACCCAGCAGCTGGCTCTCATTTTCTGTGCCTGAGACTTCTCTGGGCCCTGGTTTCCCAAGCACTGATGCAGTCAGTCTGGTGAGGACTCTGGCCATAGCACAAAGACCCCCCAGTATCCCCAAGGCAGGCCGCAGGTCCAGCAGCTACCTGGCCCAGATATCCTGCTCTAACACACAGGCCACCCCAGCCCCAAGCTACTCATAGGTCGTATCTGTTCAATTGCTACTGATGCCATTTCCTGCTTGCATTTTGTTTTTTGTTTTGTTTTTACAGTTTGTTGCTCATCCTAACTGTCAGCAGCAATTACTTACCATGTGGTATGAAAACCTCTCAGGCTTACGTCAACAGTCTATCGCTGTGAAGTTCCTGGCTGTCTTTGGAGTCTCCCTAGGCCTCCCTTTTCTCGCCATAGCCTATTGGATTGCTCCGTGCAGCAAGGTACAGACTGCTTAAGGTGCATGTCTTTGTGGATTTCTTCTCTCTCTACTTACCACAGCCGAGGTCCATTTTGTTCAAATAAGAAGCTGATCATTTCCCACATTTAAAGAAAATAGCCCTGAGATATGAGCAAAAGTGGAAAACCACATTAGAGGGAAAATGTTAAGATCTGTTTTCTTTTGCCATCAGTTTTTTAAAGAGAGAAGAGTGATAAAATGGGAAATTTTAAGTATATGAGACAATCTGATCAATTAAAGATCAGAGAAGGAATAAAGGCACTTCTCTTTTTCTAATTATGCAATAATGTAATCATGTCCTCCAAACCCACAGTAATAATATATGATTATAATAATGGTAAGTGGAATAGCCAACAGTTAGAGTACTTTCCTTTTTCATGGAATATCTCATTCCGCTCCTTTAGTTACATTATGAAACATACACTTAATGAAGTAGGTTCAGAAAAGAGAAATAACAAGTAGACTGAGAGACAAACACAGTTCATACTGGAGCACTACAGACCCGTATCAACATCTTCCAGTTTCCTCAGCCTCCTTGATTGGGTTCTGGCCCACATCAACAGCTAATCAAGTCACACACACACACACACACACACACACACACACACACAAGACCTTAAAAGGTACAAAGCTAAGTTTTTCCTCACGAGGAAGGGCAAGTGTCTAGTGCCCACTGGTAATGAGACAGTGGACCTTGCAGGTCCCAAGCTGTCACACACACAAGTTGCCATTTGATATAGCCACAGAACACACTAGAGTCTCTCCAGCTCCAGGAAAGGACCGGTCTTATGAGACCAAACCACTCATCAATTCTGAAGTATGTTTCACGGGTAAAGATGGTCACTAAAGGCTCCAAAGCTACATTTACCTAGGGACATCTTTAAAAAGGAATTAAGCTTAAGTAATCAACATTCAGTAGAAGAAATACAACTACAGGTAGATTAGTTCCACAGAAAATATGATTAGCTAATACAGTTAATAAAAGTGTCATCAGTAAAAGGATCCTCTTGTCAACTCCACCAAGTGGGAACTCACACCAGGATGGTGGGCCCAAGACTTCAGAGCTGCTGCTGAGGCCACCCAACCAGGCAGGCAATGAACTGACTGCCTTAGGGCAGGAGGGGTGTCACAGAGAAAGAGTAGGTCCCAAACTCCTTCTTCTGTAGAATGGTGTTAAAAACAAAAGTTCTCACATTGAATATTTGTGGTGTTCAACCTTATCTCTATTGAGGATTTGGTTCTGTGTCAGTCTACCATGACATGGATTTCTGACTCAATTTCCCAGATGTATACATGTAGGTGAAGGCAATTTTTCTGTCCTTCATTATGAGCTGAAAAATGTACAGCAAGTGAATAAAAACAAACAAACAAAAAACTAACAAGATTTAAAGTTGTATTAGAGCTGGTCATTGAGCTGAGGCATGGGTTTTCACCCTGGAATTAGTCTGTACTGCAAATTTGGTCACTGCCTTCTTTCAGAGCCTAGACGAATCGGGACGCTTGCCTCCACACTCTCGAAGCCCCAAACTAATTCTAGGGCATTCAGTCATTAAAATAGCAACCACTTGCCCTGGCCGGTTGGCTCAGTGGTAGAGCGTCGGCCTGGCGTGCAGAAGTCCCGGGTTTGATTCCCGGCCAGGGCACACAGGAGAAGCGCCCATCTGCTTCTCCACCCCTCCCCCTCTCCTTCCTCTCTGTCTCTCTCTTCCCCTCCCGCAGCCGAGGCTCCATTGGAGCAAAGATGGCCCGGGCGCTGGGGATGGCTCCTTGGCCTCTGCCCCAGGCGCTCGAGTGGCTCTGGTTGCGACAGAGCGACGCCCCAGAGGGGCAGAGCATCGCCCCCGGTGGGCAGAGCGTCGCCCCTGGTGGGTGTGCCGGGTGGATCCCAGTCGGGTGCATGCGGGAGTCTATCTGACTGTCTCTCTCCGTTTCCAGCTTCAGAAAAATACAAAAAAAAAAAAAAAAAATAGCAACCACTTGTGGAAAAAACACTGCCAATCTTCACTTTTGCTGTAAAACTAAATATGACAGTTTCCAGGAAACTGGTACTAGCCAATACCAACAAATTGTTTTTGCCTCTGCCTGCCTGAGGAAACAGTCACATGGAAATTATATGCCAATTGCTAACTTTTTAGTAGGTCTGAGAAGAATAATCTTAGCCAAAATCACACAGATGTGATTGGGGAGAAGTTTGTGGGGGGTAGGGGGAGCATGTGTGTGTGAGAAGGAAGTATGTGTTGGGGGGGAGTATGTGCATGAGGGGGGAGTATGTGTGTGAGGGGGGAGAGTGTGGGGGGGAGTATGTGTGTGAGGGGGGAGTATGTATGGGGGGAGTATGTGTGTGAGTGGGGAGTGTGTGTGAGGGGGGAGTATGTGTGTGAGTGGGGAGTGTGTGTGAGGGGGTAGTATGTGTGTGAGTGGGGAGTGTGTGTGAGGGGGGAGTATGTGCGTTGAGTGGGGAGTGTGTGTGAGGGGGGAGTATGTGCGTGAGGGGGGAGTATGTGCGTGGGGGGAGAGTATGTGCGTGGGGGGAGTATGTGTGTGAGAGGGGAGAATGTGTGGGGGAGTATGTGTTTGGAGGGGGAGTATGTGTGTGAGGGGGGAGTATGTATGAGGGGGGAGTATGTGTGTGAGTGGGGAGAGTGTGGGGGGGAGTATGTGTGTGAGGGGGGAGTATGTGTGTGGGGGGAGTATGTGTGTGAGGGGGTAGTATGTGTGTGGGGGGAGTATGTGTGTGAGGGGGGAGAGTGTGGGGGGGGAGTATGTGTTTAGGGGGGGATTTGGGACTTTCTTGGCACTTAGTAACCCTATGAGACTGAATGCCACCATTGGAACAAAAGGGTCAGAGATACAACAGGTTTCTGGAACATTCTTGAAGAAATGATTGCAGGAGAGTTTGGCCCCATGGTTGGGCTTCCTCTCCTCTGTTCAGATACCTGTCTGATTGACATTTGGTGCCCTTGGAACTTCCAGAAAGTCTAAGAAACAGAGCACTCAGGATAAACAAGCTGGTCCTTAAGCCATTTGTGGTTGCTCTGCACTTTCTGGGCTCCAAATCCGAGCTCAGGGCAATGGAAGGTATGTCCACAGCTGAGTGACAAGTCTTAGTCTGGCATGAGACAATTTCTGGTGACAATGCTCATCCCTAGAAAAGATTCCCTCACTAGAGAGCTTGTCAAACTTATTCTGAGGCAACTAAAGGACAAATAAAATGGTCAAGACATGTTTAGTCTTTCCTTTCACCATTTAGAAAGAAATCTAGTCAGGTTTAGTGGAGATACGTTAGCAGGGGATACAAAGGGATCACATCTTCCATGTGAAGACACCAGCCCTCTCTAAAGGCTCCTGCTGTCCGGAATACAATGTCATTCCAAGAGGAGTGGCATAGCAGAGAACTCTGTTAATATGCCAGCATACGCCCTCTCAAGGGATCACAGCCTTTATATCTGTCTATTAATTCAGCGAAAAGGCCAGTGTCATTCCAGAAAGTCCATGTTCTAATGACCTTATTACAACTTCCTCAACAAAATTAGACCCTGACATTCTTTGATAAATGTATCCATAAAATCTCTGCTTAATCTTATCAACCAGCTACTGTCTATCAATGTCTCATAAATGTTGAGATTTCTGCTTCCAACCTAATGGTGCATTCACTTCTTAATAGTTACTGTCATTATCTAGGGACACCAAAATTACTTGATTGGCCTGCCAAAATCACCTCATTATTTATTTCCTACTGAATTCCCAAGGTTGTCAATTCTATTTTTATATAAGTTTCTAAGGGTCTCTAAGAAAGACAGGGAAATAAGATTGTAAGGTTAAAGGTGTCAACAGAAGTTCAGCTTTCTGACATGATGGTTATAGAGGATAACCAAGTCCCAGATGTGTACATTTGGTGATAATCACAGGTATGGAGCATAGGAGAAGTTTGTCAGGGTCAATAAACAGAACAGTGACTTTTTAACAAATCACTTCTCATCGTAAACAACAGCGTGGGTGGGGTCAGGCAGCCTGAGAGGCCAGTGGGTTCTGGTCCGCATGGGTGCTTTCAGGTGGGTCTTCCCCAGAGAGCTCTCAACAAGGGCCCAACGCCAAAGGGCCTCTATGCTGATTAAGCTGCTTTCCACCCTTTGCTATTCCATTATGATTCACAATTTAGGTTGTCTGCCTGTTAAGAGTCAGACAACTGAAAGAACAGCCACCACCGCCCAGGGCTCAGCGGCCCTGCAGCAGGCAGACTGGGACAGAAGTCGGCATCATGGGCATGCTGAGGAACCACACAAGTCCCAATGGACTTGTATGAAAGTACGAGAGGGGAAGCTGACTTCCTTTGTTATCTGTTCATCTTCACTACTCCACTATCCTTATAAATTAGTTCCAGGACCCAGGCAGAGAGAACTGTAAACAACTTTAGACTCCTACCTGATGTCTGTGTAGTGTGCGACCAACCAGTCCTTAATGCCTGCCACATAACTCTTGCTTGCAGAAATTTCAAAGTGTCAGCTGCTGCCCCCAACCCTCAGCCCCATCCCAAAGGAAAGCATCTAGTCAGGAAGGCATGGTGATTCTAGTTTCTGACAGTCCCCATCTGCAATTCAGGTTTTTGACAATCCCTGACATGCAGTCCAGGGCCAACTAGGAGAGGACAATACCTCCAAAGGCCTCTGTGTCGCCTCATTTGTCTCTACCACAGAGCCACATCAGACTAAAAAAAGTTATGACACAATTTTTAAAGCATTGTCACAGAAGGAAAACTTGTGCTAGGATATGGAGAGTATTTTGCCCTTTGTTACAAAAGCTTTCGCCCTCAAATCCAAAAGGAGAGTCCAACTCCTGTTACCCTGCTGGGTAGGATTTCGGAGTGCCAGAGGCTGACCACCTCCACTCCAGCCCAGTCTGAGATCTGCAACATATCTCCCCATCCCTTCATCTATTAATATTTCCTACCATGTGTTCATTCTGTCTCTCCTGACTAGAAAACCAATCACTGTGAAGGCAAGGACCAATTGCTCTCGCCTATTCATCTCCATCACCTCGTGTGCCCAGAACCATGCTGCACATAGATAGTGCCCCAGAGGACTTGTGACAAAAATACATAAGGACTCTGTGCAGGTCTCCCTTTGTGAACTGCATATAAGCTTTTTAGAGTCAGTCGAGGTTCTTTTAAGTTTCCCCTTAGGGAAGTGCCTGAGGCACTATGTGCCAGGCGCTGTTTTGCTTTGCACATAGTAATTCATTCCTTATGACAACCTTATGTAGTAACTACTATTTTATTCTTGTTACAGATGAATAAACTGAGACACAAGGTGATTAAGTAACTTGCCAAAAACTATGGAGTAGTGATTTAAACCTAGGCTCTCCAGCTTCAGAGACCTCACCTTATCCCTGCACACATGTGCTCACTCATGCGTGCATACACACACGCACATATGCACACACACATATACCCACACACCCATCAGCCTCCCACCCATCCCATTCAGTTACATCAGAACCATTACAATCTTCAGTGCTGATGTAAACATTTTAGCTGCTAATTAATGTTAGAATTGACTTAAGATCTTTAGAGTTAGTTGGCAAGGCTCTTCTAGAAGGTAGGAATAAACACCGTATGACAAACACCACTCCTTCCTTTTCTCTCCCTGGAAGCCCTACCACTGAAACCCCAGTATTACTCAGCCCCTCCTCAGGCCCCAGGATGATGGGTGGATTCACATGGTAATGTAAGACCATGATTAGAAACTCCTAGGGAACATTCTCCACCCCAAAGAAAGGGAGATTCCTGAGCCATAGGTTAGATCTTTTTAATAACATTTTTGTAGGCAGCATTCTGAGGAAACTGCCACTTATCTCTCTAAAATATGAAAGCCACTCCAGCCTTGAAGATGTCTCTTTACAGAATACTTGATCCAAACTTTGTCTCCATCGAGCTTCCCAACTAGTACACTGGTCCCTTGCTTGAGGCCACTGGCACGTGGCAACGAGTGAGGCTGGCATTCAGTGAGAGGATTCTGAAGGCACAGACAGTGGGAGAGATGCTGGAAATGTTCTGTTTGTGCGTGGTGCCGTTCTCTTTGCGCGTGGCGCAGACTGGCCTGTTTCTGTGAGCATGTGGCCACCAGGTCCAGTCAGTGCTCACACTTGGGGTTAGGACGAAGAGCCTGGTGCCATGGAACACAGAGGTGTGCCAAGCAGTAAAAGCAGGTATCCAACCCTGTGGGCTCATGAAAGCAGTTCATTTGGAGCTAATTCAGGAGTGCTACTCAGTTATTCCCACATTCAGACACAGGCAGTCCCTGGGTTACAAACAAGATAGGTTCCGTAGGTTTGAAAATTTTTAAGTATTTATTATGTTAAGACAAACATCTAAGTTGTATTTAATAGGCACATGTACGTGTTCCAACTTACATACAAAAACAACTTAAGAACAAATCTATAGAACCTATCTCGTTCATAACCCAAGGACTGCCTGTATTTCCCAAAGTAAAAGAAAGTTTGGAGCCAGGCTTAGCTATTACAAGTTTGGATTTCCTGATATGTTCTTAGCTCATATGGTCCAAGTAATGACAGAGCTGCCAAGCTTGTATTTCAGACTAATGAGGCCAAGGCCTAGATCTCCTGAAGCTCTACCATCTCTTTTCACACCTCTGCTGTTACCAAAGCCAGCTTTAATGATTCCCCAGCTCAGAGCTGCTGCCAGGTAGTGTTTGACTTTTCTCCTTTCTTTTTGGCTCCCCTGGTGGCCTTGTGAAAGGAGGAGGTTTGCCCCAGTGTAATCTGCTTCAAAAATTACCTCTGTGAAACAATAAGAAACGTCACCCAAAAAAGGAAAGGAAAAAAAAAGCCACTGAAACAATTTGATCTTGTCTGACTTATATCACAGTTTGATGGGTTAAAAAGAGGCATTCAAGGCCAAAAGAAAAATAGGAAAGGCACATCAATTTCTAACCTCACTTTTCACTCCCTACATCCTAGATCAAGTGCAAACTGAGCCCAAGATAATCTTCCAAATCATTGCAGGGCCTTATCAGAGTTTTTTCTTATGGTTTGCCACAAATATTGTAATTTTTACAGATGTATTTTCTGCCAGAAAATAAAAGCTTGAAGGAAGCAATAAAGAGAACATTAAATTCCTCAAAGCAGTTCTTCCAGGGAATCCTGAGCCTAGCCTGGGTACAGCAGCATGCAGTGCCTCACCCACCTGAGAAGATGAACATAGGCCCCACATCCTCATCCAGGTAGTTACTAGAAAATGCTACATAGAAAACACTAACAAAGGACCAGGGAAACTTAGCCATCAATCCCTTACGAGCTGTCTATCGCTGTGTTCCCCATCTTTTTTCTGATATTTCTAGGGCCCCGCTTGGACACACAGAACTCATATCCCTTGCCCTGCCCTCAACCCTCCCTCTCCCATGGCCCCTTCCAACTCTGCGGTCATCCTCCGCCTTCCTGCGCCTCTCACCACTGCACCATCGAGAACACAGGAACAAGAAACAATGTGATGACTCTTTAAGGATGTGGATACACCAAAGTGTCCCAATGTCCTGCTTGGGAAACTGGGCTCCAAGACACCATCACAGTCAACTGAAAATTCAAACTTGCTATTTGAAATCATCTAACTCAAAATGAGATATGACTTAATTCCATTTTTTTTACTTAATTTAAATGAGATATTTTATTTACCCTTACATTGATCACTGTATTCTAAATGTATCTACTTATGGCTAAAAATAATCTACCATCCCTATATTTTAAATAATAAAGTAAAACATTACAAAGAGGAAGCCATTTCTAAGATGCTGTGAGCCCCATAGTTTTCCGGAAAACATCTTTTTCCATTTCTAGCACCATATGATGGTTTGATAATGCAGGTGACTCCAAATCAGTGTTTTCCCAGCACAAGCAGGGGTTCCCAATGTCGACTTGAAATGCAGTTTTTTTAAAAAACATAAAAACTACCTTTTAAAAAATGTCAATAGTTAGGTTCAATGGCATGAAAGCCATAATAAATCATGTTACACTAATAACTAGCATAACTAAAGTGGGTGATTACCATGCTGAGCACACTGTCAAGCCGTGTGATTTATGAATATTATGTTGAACACAGTCATATGAGGGAAATTTTATCTGGAGAAACCCTATACTTGATCTTCTACTGAACCAATACTCTGCCTTCTGGGCAACATGTTCCTCTAGGGATCCTGAATGAGGCAGGATGTGGACATCAGCTAACCAGTCACTGGCTATAAGTGATCATCCACCCTGGAGAAGGAACTGAGCACATAAAAGGCTTCCCTCTTTGTGCCTGACATCAATATACTTGGGTGAGGGGGGAAGAATTGATGCTTAGATGAGGATATTGGCAGTGATCTGCAAAAGACTCAAGTGAGATTATTAACAGGGGTCAGCAAAGGCTCACAGTGCAATCCCCAATTTAGTCCTTAAAGATCTAAGTGGCCTTTGGATGGCATGCCAGGGATAGAGAAGATGTGACCAATACTCGCTCCCGAACAGGGCACCTTCTGGATCATTTCAGGCTCCCATGCAATGGCACAAGTTAGTTAGGTACTAGACCACAAGGAAAATCTCAGTATGGTTTAGTGTTCTATCAGAGCAGCTATGATCTGTGCTCATAGTTCAATAAAATTAAAATTTCTAAAAGCAGAAAAAAGTCCTATATGTCTGGCAACTAAATAGCCTCACAATTAAAAATAAAATAAAAAAAGAAGTTATGCCCTGGCCGGTTGGCTCAGTGGTAGAGCGTCAGCCTGGCGTGCAGAAGTCCGGGGTTCAATTCCCGGCCAGGGCACACAGGAGAAGCGCCCATCTGCTTCTCCACCCCTCCCCCTCTCCTTCCTCTCTGTCTCTCTCTTCCCCTCCCGCAGCCGAGGCTCCATTGGAGCAAAGATGGCCCGGGCGCTGGGGATGGCTCCTTGGCCTCTGCCCCAGGCGCTAGAGTGGCTCTGGTGGCGACAGCGCGACCCCCCCCCCAGGGGCAAAGCGTCGCCCCCTGGTGGGCGTGCCGGGTGGATCCCGGTCGGGTGCATGCAGGAGTCTGTCTGACTGTCTCTCCCCGTTTCCAGCTTCAGAAAAAAAAAAAAAAAAAGGAAGTTATAAAGTAATAACTGAATATCAATGAAAAGGCTCCACGTCAAAATTCACAGGAACAGCTAAAGAGGTACTTAGCAGGAAATGTACAGCTTTAAATAAATTTACCAGATATAAGAAATACTGGAAACAAATTAAGCACAAAACTCAAGAAAATATACAAAAGAGCATTCACATCCATGTGCGTGAGGGGAACTATGCTGCCAAAGCGTAACATGGTGACATGTCAGTGCGTTCTACTCCAGTGGTTTTCAACCGCCAGTCCGCGGACCAGTGTCAGTCCACCAGAAATTGTGTGCTGGTTCACCAGAGTTAACCACCCTGATCACTAAATCCTCTAAAGAAGAAAAAGTGAAGTTGGAAGGAAATAGGTTGGTCAAGCAGCATCTCACAGAAAATATGAGAGAAAATGTCCCTGGGTTCAGTCAGCAGTTTCTGCCCAAGACCTGATTCCACATTTGGCAAAAGCAATGTTTTAAAGAGAGAGGCATGTGTGCACCTGGGTCATCCAGTTTAAACAGTCTTGTATGTATTTTGTTTCCAGCTAGGACGAACCCTGAGGAGCCCTTTTATGAAATTTGTGGCCCATGCAGTTTCCTTTACAATCTTCTTGGGATTATTAGTTGTGAATGCATCAGACCGCTTTGAAGGCGTCAAAACCCTGCCCAATGAAACCTTCACAGACTACCCGAAGCAGATATTCCGAGTGAAGACTACGCAGTTCTCCTGGACAGAAATGCTCATCATGAAGTGGGTGTTAGGTAAGCAAATCACTATCATGTATCCTCTCCTCCCCTAAGTATAATAGAACATTGTTTTTTTTTTGTAATTATTTTTTTTTATATAATTTTATTTTTTTAATGGGGTGACATCAATAAATCAGGATACATATATTCAAAGATAACAAGTCCAGGTTATCTTGTTCAATTATGTTGCATACCCACCACCCAAAGTCAGATTGTCCTCTGTCACCTTCTATCTTGTTTTCTTTGTGCCCCTCCCCACCCCCTATCCCTCTCCCATTCCCCCCTCCCCCCCGTAACCACCACACTCTTATAAATGTCTCTTAGTTTTAATATTATGTCCCACCTACCTATGGAATAATACAGTTCCTGTTTTTTTCTGATTTACTTATTTCGCTTCGTATCATGTTATCAAGATCCCACCATTTTGCTGTAAATGTTCCGATGTCATCATTTCTTATGGCTGAGTAGTATTCCATAGTGTATATGTGCCACATCTTCTTTATCCAGTCATCTATTGATGGGCTTTTTGGTTGTTTCCATGTCCTGGCCACTGTGAACAATGCTGCAATAAACATGGGGCTGCATGTGTCTTTACGTATCAGTGTTTCTGAGTTTTTGGGATATATACCCAGTAGAGGGATTGCTGGGTCATAAGGTAGTTCTATTTTCAGTTTTTTGAGGAACCACCATACTTTCTTCCATAATGGTTGTACTACTTTACATTCCCACCAACAGTGTATGAGGGTTCCTTTTTCTCCACAGCCTCTCCAACATTTGCTGTTACCTGACTTGCTAATAACAGCTAATCGAACAGGTGTGAGGTGGTATCTCATTGCCGTTTTGATTTGCATTTCTCTAATAGCTAAAGAAGATGAGCATCTTTTCATATATCTGTTGGCCATTTGTATTTCTTCCTGGGAGAAGTGTCTATTCATATCCTCTTCCCATTTTTTTATTGGATTGTGTGTTTGTTTGTTGTTGAGTTTTATGAGTTCTTTGTATATTTTGGATATTAGGCCCTTATCTGAGCTGTCGTTTGAAAAAATCATTTCCCATTTAGTTGGCTTTCTGTTTATTTTGTTATCAGTTTCTCTTGCTGAGCAAAAACTTCTTAGTCTGATGTAGTCCCATTCATTAATTTTTGCCTTCACTTCTCTTGCCATTGGAGTCAAATTCATAAAATGCTCTTTAAAACCCAGGTCCCTGAGTTGAGTACCTATGTCTTCTTCTATGTACTTAATTGTTTCAGGTCTTATGTTTAGATCTTTGATCCATTTTGAGTTAATTTTTGTACAGGGGGAGAGACTGTAGTCCAGTTTCATTCTTTTGCATGTGGCTTTCCAGTTTTCCCAGCACCATTTATTGAAGAGGCTTTCTTTTCTCCATTGTGTGTTGTTGGCCCCTTTATCAAAAATTATTTGACTATATATATGTGGTTTTATTTCTGGACTTTCTATTCTGTTCCATTGGTCTGAGTGTCTATTTTTCTGCCAATACCATGCTGTTTTGATTGTCGTGGCCCTATAATAGAGTTGGAAGTCAGGTATTGAAATGCCCCCAGCTTCATTCTTTTTCTTTAGGATTGCTTTGGCTATTCGGGGTTTTTTATAGTTCCATATAAATCTGATGATTTTTTGCTCTATTTCTTTAAAAAATGTCATTGGAAGTTTGATGGGAATTGCATTAAATTTGTATATTGCTTTGGGTAATATAGCCATCTTGATTATATTTATTCTTCCTAGCCAAGAACAAGGTATATTCTTCCATCTCATTATATCTTTTTCGATTTCCCTTAACAATGGTTTATAGTTTTCATTATATAAGTCCTTTACATTCTTTGTTATGTTTATTCCTAAGTATTTTATTTTTTTTGTTGCAATCGTGAAGGGGATTATTCTTTTGAGTTCCTTTTCAGTTGTTTCATTGTTGGCATATAGAAAGGCTATTGACTTCTGTATGTTAATTTTGTATCCTGCGACCTTACTGTATTGGCTTATTGTTTCTAGTAGTCTTTTTGTGGATTCTTTGGGGTTTTCGATGTATAGGATCATATCATCTGCAAAAAGTGATACCTTTACTTCTTCTTTTCCGATATGGATGCCTTTTATTTCTTTGTCTTGTCTGATTGCTCTGGCTAGAACCTCTAGTACCACATTAAATAAGAGTGGAGAGAGTGGACAACCCTGTCTTGTTCCTGATTTAAGGGGGAAAGCCTTCAGTTTAGTGCCATTTAATATGATGTTAGCTGATGGTTTATCATATATGGCCTTTATCATGTTGAGATATTTTCCTTCTATACCCATTTTGTTGAGAGTCTTGAACATAAAATTGTGTTGTATTTTATCAAAAGCCTTTTCTGCGTCTATTGATAAGATCATGTGGTTTTTGTTCTTTGTTTTGTTGATATGGTGTATTACATTAACCGTTTTACGTATGTTGAACCATCCTTGAGATTCTGGGATGAATCCCACTTGATCATGATGTATTATTTTTTTAATATGTTGTTGTATTCGATTTGCTAGGTATTTTGTTTAGTATTTTAGCATCTGTATTCATTAGAGATATTGGTCTGTAGTTTTCCTTTTTTGTGCCATCCTTGCCTATTTTTGGTATGAGGGTTATGTTGGCTTCGTAGAATGTGTTTGGAAGTATTGCTTCTTCTTCAATTTTTTGGAAGACTTTGAGTAGAATAGGAACCAAGTCTTCTTTGAATGTTTGATAAAATTCGCTGGTATAGCCGTCAGGGCCTGGACTTTTATTTTTGGGGAGGTTTTTAATGGTTTTTTCTATTTCTTCTCTACTGATAGGTCTGTTTAGGCTTTCTGCTTCTTCTTGACTCAGTCTAGGAAGGTTGTATTTTTCTAGGAATTTATCCATTTCTTCTAGGTTGTTGAATTTAGTGGCATAAAGTTTTTCATAGTATTCTACAATAATTCTTTGTATATCTACGGTGTCCGTGGTGATTTCTCCTCTTTCATTTTGGATTTTGTTTATATGAGTTCTTTCTCTTTTTTCCTTGGTAAGTCTTGCCAAGGGTTTGTCAATTTTGTTGATCTTTTCAAAGAACCAGCTCCTTGTTCTATTAATTTTTTCCATAGTTTTTCTGTTCTCTAATTCATTTATTTCTGCTCTGATTTTTATTATCTCCTTTCTTCGGCTGGTTTTGGGTTGTCTTTGTTCTTCTTTTTCTAGTTCCTTAAGGTGTGAAGTTAAGTGGTTCACTTGGGCTCTCTCTTGTTTGTTCATATATGCCTGAAGTGATATGAACTTCCCTCTTATCACTGCTTTTGCTGCATCCCATAAATTCTGATATGTCGTATTGTCATTTTCATTAGTCTGTATATATCTTTTGATCTCTGCACTTATTTTTTCTTTGACCCATTCATTTTTTAAAAGTATGTTGTTTAGTTTCCACATTTTTGTGGGATTTTTTTCCTCTTTTTTGCAGTTGAATTCTAGTTTCAAGGCTTTATGATCAGAAAATATGCTTGGTACAACTTCAATTTTTCTGAATTTGCTGATGTTGTTTTTGTGGCCCAACATATGGTCAATTCTTGAGAATGATCCATGTACACTGGAGAAAAATGTATACTCAGTCACTTTGGGATGAAATGTCCTGTAGATGTCTATCATATCCAGGTGCTCTAGTGTTTTGTTTAAGGCCACTATGTCTTTGTTGATTCTCTGTTTGGATGACCGATCTAGAGCCGTCAGCGGTGTATTGAGGTCTCCAAGTATGATTGTATTTTTGTCAGTTTTTGTTTTAAGATCAATAAGTAGCTGTCTTATATATTTTGGTGCTCCTTGGTTTGGTGCATATATATTAAGAATTGTTATGTCTTCTTGATTCAGTGTCCCCTTAGCCATTATGAAATGGCCATTTTTGTCTCTGAGTACTTTTCCTGTCTTGTAGTCAGCATTATCCGATATGAGTATTGCTACACCTGCTTTTTTTTGGATGTTATTTGCTTGGAGTATTGTTTTCCAGCCTTTCACTTTGAATTTGTTTTTATCCTTGTTACTTAGATGAGTTTCCTGTAGGCAGCATACAGTTGGATTTTCTTTTTTAATCCATTCTGCTACTCTGTGCCTTTTTATTGGTGAGTTTAATCCGTTTACATTTAGTGTAATTATTGATACTTGTGAGTTCCCTATTGCCATTTTATATCTTGCTTTCTGTTAGTTTTGTGTCTTGTTTGATCCTTCTCTTTTGTTTTTCTATCTTTTGTTTTTATTTGGTTGTATTCCATACATCTTTCCACTGTTGCTATCTTTTTTATCTCATGTGCTTCTGTGGTGGTTTTTTCAATGGTGGTTACCTTTGAATAATGAAAAGGGTCCCTACCCTGTTCATTGTAGCGAACTATTTTGTGAGTACTTTTGCACTCCATCGTCCTTTGCTACTGTTAATCTCCATCTTCTCCCCCTCTTTCTTTTTGTTGTTGTCACAGTTTAAATTTGGTTTTATTGTGTTCTTCTTGGAGCTTTTACTTGTGGCTCTGTTTTTTTTTTGTTCTTTGTATCTGATTGGAGAACCCCCTTTAGTAATTCCTGGAGTGGGGGTTTTCTGATGATAAATTCCCTCATCTTTTCTGTATCTGTGAATGTTTTTATTTCTCCTTCATATTTGAAGGATAGCTTTGATGGGTATAGTATTCGTGGCTGAAAGTTCCTCTCTTTCAGGACTTTAAATATTGGGGTCCACTCTCTTCTAGCTTGTAGAGTTTCTGCTGAGAAATCTGATGATAATCTAATGGGCCTTCCTTTATATGTTGTATTTTTCTTTTCCCTGGCTGCCTTGAGAATTTTTTCTTTGCTGTTGGTTTGTGTCAATTTCATTATGATATGCCTTGGAGTAGGTTTGTTGGGGTTAAGAAAACTTGGAGTTCTGTTTGCTTCTCGAACTTGAGGCTTTAGTTCTTTCCACAGGCTTGGGAAGTTCTCATCTATTATTTGTTTGAGTATGTTCTCCATTCCATTTTCTCTCTCTTCTCCCTCTGATATACCTATTATTCTTATGTTATTCTTTTTGATGGAGTCAGATAATTCTTATAGGGCTATCTCATTTTTTTTAATTTTTGAGTCTCTTTCTTCCTCTCTCTGTTGTGCCTCAAGTTGCTTGTCTTCTATTTCACTAATCCTCTCTTCTATCTGACCTGTTCTATTAGCTAAGCTTGTTACTTCATTTTTCAGCTCGTGAATTGAGTTTTTCATCTCTGTTTGATTTGTTTTTATAGTTTCAATTTCCTTGGACATATATTCTTTGTGTTCATTGAGTTGTTTTCTGAGCTCCCTAAATTGCCTTTCTGTGTTTTCTTGTATATCTCGGAGGATTTTTAGAATTTCTATCTTGAATTCTCTGTCATTTAGCTCCAAGGTTTCCAATATATTAAATTTTTTCTCCATAGATTTTTCCTCATCTAGCTGTGTTACCTCTCTTTCTTTTGTATCCATGATATTCGATTTTCTCTTCCTTAATGGCATCTGAGGGTGGTTTTGTTGATAGTATTAATGAGATTTAATAAAGAATAAAATGTTTAAAAAAATAATAAAAAAAATCGAAAAGAGTTTTTTTTTAAAAAAATTAATAATGAAATAAAGAAAAATAAAATAAAATAAAAATTAAAAAAAAAATAAAAAAAATTTAAAAAAAAAGGAAATTATTCCCCCCCTCCTTTTTTTCCTCTCCTCTCCTCTCCCCTCTTTCTTGATAAAATCTTGTGGTGGACTGTGAATTATAACAAACAATGCCTGTTATGGAGGGCCTGAATTGGAGAAAAGTAATAAAGGGGCAAAAAAAAAAAAAAGAAAGAAAGAAAGAAAAAAGAAAAAAAAAAAAGAGCATATGGACCCACAAAAAGCAAATAAGGAAAAAATTTGGGTCAAGAATAAAATGATTTGCTTTTAGGTGTTGGTTGTCTAAGAGTTATGATGAGAGGGTTAAGAGGAAAACGGAAGAATGGGGGGACAAATTAAAAAATTACTATTGTATTTAGTGGAACAAGAACTAGATAATATGGAGAGCCAGGGATGGGAGCACTGCTAGTGAGTTAAAAAGGTGAAGTAAAAACCCCCCAAAATGCCACAAACATAAATTTGAGTCCCAGATAAGATAATTTGTTTGTTATTGAGGTTTGAATGAGAGGAGATGTAAAGGAGAAAGGAAGAAACTAATATAGAGGGAGAAAAGAAAGAGAGAGAGAGAGAAAAAAAGAGGGAACCACTAAAAGAAGAAAAAAGAAAGGAGAGAGAGAGAGAGAGAGTTAAGGGTTTTGGAGTGCAACCCTCATAGAGAGAAAGGAAGAGAAGAGAAAAGATAATGGGAGATGTAACACTTATGGGTAGTGTAGTTCAAGGAGAGGAGAGAGTAAGACCGGTAGAGAGTTAATCGGCCAAATTGGAGGAGGAAAAAAAAAGTATCAAGAATGAAGATAAGAGAAACAAACGAACAAATATAATAAAATGGGATAGGTTATAAAGTCTGCAGATTATTCTTGATTCTGAGAGGTTATCTTCTTGCTTTTTCTTTTCTCTCCCTCTTCCTGGTCGGTGACTCTGTACCCCGGGTTTTGCCCCTTTGCCACGCTCAGGTGGAGGTTTGCAGTTGATAAGTCTCTATGGCAATGTCATGTATTGTGCTTTAGTCTCGTTGGCAGTCGAGGCTATTAGCATTTATAGGCTCCGACAGTGAGAGAGTCCGTGTTCCTAGAGCCTTTCTCCTAGTCTTTCCTTCCTCAATTAGTAGCCTGATAATCCAGCTATGGGGTTGCTGCTGCCTCTGCCTGGATAGTAAGAGGCTCAAAGAGCTGGCAACTCCCCACTCTATTTCCACTCAGCACAGGGCTCTGGGTAAGGCTCAGTCAGTCAGAGCTGCTAGCATAATCAGGCGGGCTTTCCGGCCATTCAAAGACCTCTGGCTCTGCCACTCTGTCCGGTAACACAAGCGGGCGCCCACTTCCGGGGCGCTTGGAGGAAACTCTCACTCACTGGCTGCGCACGCAGACCAGGATATCAGGCCAGCAGTCTCACGCTCTGAGTGAAACCCCCAACCGCAGGGAAAAATTGCAGCGTTGGAATTGAGTCTCGCTCCGTCCCCGTGCGCGGCTTTTGCAAGGCGCTGGGGCGGCCCGAGATTCCGCTTTGGCCCACACAAAGGCCCCTGACTCTGCCCCTCTGTGTGATAACACGGGCGCGCACTGCCGAGGCACTCGGAGGAATCGCTCACTCCTTATCTGCGCGCGCAAACCAGGATATGAGGCCGGCCGCGTTTCCCTCTGAGTGAAACACCCTCCAGTACGGAAAATCTCCACCTTTGGAATTAGTTCTCACTCCCTCCCGTGCGTGGCTTTCCCAGGGCGCTGGGGCTGCCCAGAGACTCTGCCCTCGGCCCACAGAAAGGCCTCTGACCCTGCCTCTCCGTGAGGCAACACGGGCACTGACTCCCGGGGCCTAGGAAGAAATCTCTCGCCCACTAACTGCGCACCAACCAGGAGACCGGGTAAAATGTCCGCGCCGCTTGTCTTTCTTTGTTTGGGTTTGGCGCGAGTGTTAGCTTGTATTGCCCGGGTTGCCACAGGATCAGATTTTCCTTGGCTTGGATCTCCGTGCCACAGCCTGGTTCGGCCGTTTGTGTCGCGGCCTGGATGTATTCACCCCCTTTGCCCGCCTCAGTTTCTATATTCACAGTTACCAGAGAAAGCCGCCCTGTTTAGGTTAGTGACGAAGGCGGAGCATTTCTTACTCCCTATTTCCTTCGGGGTTTGGTTATATATTTAGCCAATTTTTCACTCAATCATACCTTTGGGTGTATTGCGAAGCATCTGGAAGCTCCAAGTATAGGTTTTTCTGTTTCTGGTTGAAGATCTTGTTGAGTTTTGGGGGAGATTTATCGGTATCGCTTCCTACCCCGCCATTACTCTGACGTCATCTCCCCAATAGAACATTGTTAAACTCTGACTTCTGAACCTCCTTCTCCTTGAGTGCACTCTTAGCAGATAAAATGGTGAGTGGATAACCAACACGGAAGTCAAAGTCAATTTCCCTATGTGCTGCTGTGTAAGATGCACAGACCTGTAGTATAATCCCAATTTTGAAAGGAGATGTTGGGGAAAATCCATTATGTACTTTTCATTAGTGTGTATTGAACATGATTGAAAGTGGCTTTGCATAGAAAAAAAATACTATTTGCTCATTTAAATAGTCTCCTAGAAGCTTAGGAAATCAGGTTGTGCTTCTGAAACAGTATAAATTGTGTAGCTAACGAGTATTTTTGCTATCACTGAATACTGATATATAGTAGAATCTGGGTGATTAATATGAATCTAAAAAGTTAGGAAAATAACGTTTTCTCATTATTTGTGTTTAATGAATACAATGAAGCTGTGAAATTCCTCTCTGTGGTGACACCTTGTGCTGCCAAGGCCTCCACTGAATTGCCAAGGATCTTGTTCCCATTCTCCACTGACTATCCAGCTAAGAAAGGCTATCTCACTTCTGCCCAACTCAAAAAAACCATTACTAGCAGAATACAAACAAGATAAAATACAACTGGCAATGGCTAAAATTATACATGACAAAATGTGTTATAGATATTTCTAATACAGAAAACTTCAAAGTTGGTTAAAAAATTAGACTTGGTAGGGAAAAATAAAAATCACAAAAGCTATTATCAGTAATATTGTATCTAATCAAAACCTGATCAGTAATTTATGAGATTTAGCTATTATTAAAAAGATAACAAAAAATAAATGTTGGTAAGGATATGGAGAAATAGGAACACTCATAACACTGTTGGTGGGACTGTAAATTGGTGCAGCCATTATGGAAAATAGTACGTGTTTCCTCAAAAAATTAAAAATAGAACTATCATATGACCCAGCAATTCCAATTCTGTGTATTTATATGAAGTAATCCAAAACACTAATTCAAAAAGACATGTTTTTGAAAATAACCAAGATGTACAAACAACCTAGGTATCCATCAAAAGATAAAAATGTGCTATGTTTGTGTTTGTGTGTCTGTGTGTACAGTGAACTGTAACTCAGCCATTTTAAAAAAAATAATGAAAACTTGGCCTTGGCCAGTTGGCTCAGTGGTAGAGCATTGGCCCAACATGTGGATGTCCCCTGTTTGTTTCCCAGTCAGGGCACACAGGAGAAGCAACCATCTGCTTCTCCACCCCTCACTCTCAACCTTCTCTTTCTCTTTCTCTCTCTCTCTCTCTTTCTCTCTCTCTCTCTCTCTCTCTCTCTCTCTCTCTCTCTTCCTCCCCCGCAGCCATGGCTCAATTTGGTTCTAGCACATTAGCCCTGAGCACTGAGGATGGCTCCGTGGAGCCTCTGCCTCAGGCACTAAAAATAGCTCAGTTGCCCAGCAACAGCTCAAAATGGGCAGAGCATTGCTGGTAGGGGGCTTACCGGGTGGATCCCAGTCAGAGCACATGCAGGAGTCTGTCTCTCTGTCTCCCCTCCCCTCACTTAAAAAAAAAAAAAGAGTGAAAACTTGCCATTTGTGACACTGGATGGACTTAGAAGGAACTATGTTTAATGAAATAAGTCAGTCAGAGAAAAAGAAATGCCATATGATTTCACTTATATGTAGAAGCTAAAACACAAAACTAACAACAACACAGAAACAGACTCATGGACACAGAGAACAAACTGATGGCTGCCAGATGGGAAGCGGGTGGGGGAATGGGCAAACAGGGTGAATGCACTAAGAAGGGCAAACTGCCAGTTATAAAACAGTCACGGGGAAATAGGTGCAGCATAGAGAGTAGTCAATAATAGCTTAATAAAAATGTATGAACACCGATTGTTAGAATTAATCACAGTGATTACTAAGGTATATAAACACCTAATCACTATATTATATACCTGAAACTAACATAATATTGTATCTCAAATATAATTAAAAATAAATTTTAAAATAAATTGCTAGATTTATATCAGAAATATTTGAATTTGATGAGAATGTTCTGAGTAAAACAAAACTGAAGATAGAAAAGACTGAAAAATTTAAGCAATATCAAAATTTGATCAATTAATTAAACTGCATTTCTGATATTTACCCCAGCCCAGGTTTGCTTTCATGACAAAATTTCAATGTTGTCATAATTTTTGTTACATTTTTCACAAACATTGAGTGAAAATATATTCAGGGTTGATGTGCCTGTGCCATCAATTAACAAAATCACGAAAGAACAAACACATGAAAAGAGAGCCCAACATACGGCCCATGTTAATTAAATGTAGCCTAAGAGAGTCACAGGTGCTGAACCATTGGAGAGGATCCTTCAAAACGGCCAAGCTGAGATCGACTGGGAATATGGTCTAAACTGGACCTCTCAATAAGCAGAGGGAAATGAGAACAGTCCGATCCAAAGAGCAGAGGCAGAAAAGCACACCTTGTGTCCTAAGGCCTTGTAATCAACTGGCAAGTCTGCAACCAAAGGCTCATTTAGTGGAGTCATTGGCATTAAAGTTGGACATCCTGTTGCAGACTGAGTTCTGTGGCCTCATTTTCACAGTTCAATGTATCCTGATTCTCCTTGGTATACTCGGCACTTTGCATGGACTAAATGTTTATGTCCCTAAAATTTCATCTTAAAATAATGTTAAAGTTCTAATTCCAAAATGACAGTATTAGGAGGTGGGGCCTTTGGGAAGTGATTAGGTCATAAGGGTGGAGTCCTCATGAACAGGATTAGTGCCCTCATAAAAGATAACCCAGAGAGCTCTCTTACCCCAAGAGGGTCCTCACCAGAACCCAAACATGATGGCAACCTCCAGAACTGTAAGAAATAAACTTCTGTTCTTCATAAGCCACTCTGTCTGTGGTACGTACTTTGCTGTAGCAACCAAAACTAAGACTCAGTTTTAATAAAAAACAAAAAATCACGTTAGGTTTATGGCCTCAGCAGGACTATAAACACTTTACCCACTGCAATAGGAGGGAAGTGTAGGGCACAGCACAGGTGGCTTGGTAATGTTGTATTGGAACAGCGAGAAATAGATGTCTTGCCACACACACAATCAAAAAGCCGAATTAAGAAATCAGGGAGTGGCCCTGGCCAGTTGGCTCAGTGGTAGAGCGTCAGCCTGGCATGCAGGAGTCCCAGGTTCGATTCCTGGCCAGGGCACACAGGAGAAGCGCCCATCTGCTTCTCCACTCCTCCCCCTCTCCTTCCTTTCTGTCTCTCTCTTCCCCTCCTGCAGCCAAGGCTCCACTGGAGCAAAGTTGGCCCGGGCGCTGAGGATGGCTCTGTGGCCTCTGCCTCAGGTGCTAGAATGGCCCTGGTTGCAACAGAGCAACGCCCCAGATGGGCAGAGCATCGTCCCCTGGTGGGCATGCCGGGTGGATCCTGGTCGGGCACATGCGGGAGTCTGTCTGACTGCCTCCCGGTTTCCAACTTCAGAAAAATACAAAAAAAAAAAAAAAAGAAAAGAAATCAGAGAGTCTTTATTAGCTAGCTGCGTAAGTGCACAGAGACCTAAGTCTTTCAACTCAATGCGGTCCCGACTACAGTCTGGAACAAGCTTTTAAAGACAAAATTACATACTGACTGAGGAATGGGGAGGAGAGGAAACACAGCAGTAGGACAAAGCAGTGAAACAAGCTTTCTTACAACGTTTATCTATAGGGTTAATCCAGGGAGAAACTTTCTGAGAACACCTGCAACCTTGCAAAGCCAGCCCAAGGCCACAGGCTGGGAGACTGGCCTCAAGGCCAGGAATATGGAGTCTTTTTAGAAAAGTTAAGCCCTGCCAAAAGTCTCTTTGTTTTAGAGAAAGTAAGTAATGCCAAAAATTATTCATGCTAAGGGTCTTTCTTTTCTATATTTCAGTAGATGCAGTGGTGAGAGCAATGTGGAATTTTTTGGGATTATTGCTATGTTCTCAATTTTTTAAAATAAGTATTCTAAAGCTATTAACCCTTATATTATACATCAGGCACTGTGCAGATACTAGGGAAGCAGCGATAAAATAAGACTAACATTATCTTACCCCTAAATACCTTCTGGAGTATTTTAATTACTATAAAACAATATATAATAATAACACCATCTGAGAGAGAAGTTTGAGCACTGTGTTCCTGGTCTTCTTCGAGCTAGCACTACCTAAGGTCCACAGTCTGAGCACTCTCTGCTCACACATGAACAGGCTGACACAGTGCCAGCCCCACTGATGGAATCTGCAGTTCTACTCTTGGCCACCACAAAGAACATCGTGGATCAACTGGAAACATGCAACACAGTTCTTTCCTCCTGTGATGCATCACACTCATAAACAATCTTTTGGACAGACTGGCTATAAACCCCACCACCACCTCTGATCATTATTCCTCTCTACCAGAAGCAGCCCTGGAGCTAAAGAAAACCTTAGGACCCTAACAAGTCAGCCTGCTCCTTTAAGAAATGGCAAGGTTGACCAGGTGTCCCTGCTTCCGCCCTTCCCACCCCCATGCCTATATTCTCAGTACAGGGGCTAGAGTGATGCATTTTAAATGCAATCAGGTTTGTCACTTTTTGCCTCAAACTCATCAGTGGCTTCCCATCTTCCTAAAAGTGATGATGTCCATATAATGGTCTACTAAGCCCTCCACCTCTCCACCACGTCTCTGTGACCTCATCTCCTACTACTTTCCACCTCATGGTTTCTCCCCACTGGCTTCCTGCTTCACACTGTTTTTGTCTCAGAACCTTGGGTTGGGCTGCCCCCTCCGCCCGAGAGTTCTTTCTGAGGTAGCTGTCTGGCTCACTCCCTCACCTCCTCAGGTCTTTGCTCCAAAGTCTACTTCTCAAAGTGAGGCCTTTTAAACAAACCTTTGCAGAATAGGAAGTTCCTCAACCCACACTGTCCTCTTAGTTTAGGCCTCCTTCTCTTTGTCTTCCTAGCAGTTCATACCTCTGACAACACATGCTTTCATTTCCCGTCTGTCTCAATATAAATATTTCTGTAATCATACAAACATGTAGTTGACTCTTCCATCTTCTGTTAGCCCTCTCTGCACATGGCCATGTGGTTTTCCCAACGACTTCTTTCAATGGCCAGAGTGTGAAGATACTCTTACTTTCCCAAGCCCCTACTCCTGCTGGGCGTGAAGGATGTTCCTCTCTGCCGTCCAGCTCTATGGCTGGGTCAGATCCAATTAGAAAGATATTCTTCCTTTAATCCTGCAGCTTCACTTGATTACCAGGAGAATTTTGATAAAATTCTAGATTGTCAATGCAGGAGATTCAAGGCATAAGCAGAAGAGGTGGGGACCATAAGGAGACTAACACTTACCTAGAGGTAGAAGAAAAACCAGAACACAACATCAAGGGAGCCAAGAGCAGAGTGTGACTAAGGACAGAAGGATACATTCGCTACTAGATGTGTGTTCTGCAGAGCTGTCAGGTGAACTGCTTTGAGGAGGACTAAATGAACCACAGACCATCACTCCTTCCATCCTGGAGAACTCCTTCCATCCTGGAGAACTTCCTACATCAGTTCATTCCATAAGTACCTATCTTTCTTGCTGGCATCATGAGCAGCTGTACTGGGGTAGCTAAAAGAGCTCATAATAAAGCTTTTCAACTGGAGACGGTGGTTCTAGATACAGAGATGACTATGTAACAAACAACATTAAAGGCTTCCAGAAAGCCATTGAGCCTGAAGAGCAGGAAGCTCTCCACAATGCATGTCAGTTCTCCATCCAGGAACAGAATCATGCCATGAAGACTCCTTTAACACTACTCTTAGGGAGAACCTAGCAGTTTTCTTAAACAAATGCCCTAGTACTGAAAGCTCAAGTGATGGAGTGAACCGGAGATGCCAGCTCAGTGAGAAAACATACCCGAGGCACAGAAAGAGCTTGGGAATGAATGCGAGGAAACCCAGTCCGACTGTGTCCCTTCCTCCTTGGTGGCTCCGTCTGTCTAAATTTGTGTTCACATGTGTAAAATGTGAGGGTCAAGCTGCTCCCTCACCCACCCACCCAAGATTATAAGTCTTTGAGGGCAGTGCTAAGACTTACCTCCAGATCACACATCTAGGTTGGGGCAAGACTAAAATTATAAAATCATATGGGCTGGGTTCTTCGCCTGATTCGTTCTTTTGATGGTTTCATTTATTTATTTAGACAAGATTTCCAAGCAGAAATCTTAGACTACTCTAACCAATTTGCCAAGTGTTCTCCCAGCAAGTCAGACCATGTTTCTGCTCTGATGTCACTTCACTAACTGCCTGGGCAAAGGCCAGCCTCCAGTGCCATGCCCTCACCCTAAACCACAGCGAGCCTCTCACGATCCCCCCACTTCCATGGCTCTGACTTGGACCACCTTGCCAGCCCCTCTCCCAAACCTAGCTAACTCCTGGTTCCTCATACCAAGTGTTACCTCCTCCATGAATTCACTCCTTCATTCAGTCAACAGATAAATATTGTACCAGACACTCAGCTAAGTCAAATAAGTATAACGCAGATTGCTCTTAACCCTTTGTCTCCAAAAGCAGTCCCCTGGACATTTTTTCTTACATCTGTTACTCTGTAGCACTATTTATAGACACATCTATCTCCAGCACTGAACTTGCTAGGAAGGGATGTCATCTTCCAGGTTGCTGCACCCTCAGAATGGTGTCTTACACAGAGGTGGTGCTCGACAATGCCTGGTGAGTGGGTAAGTTCCTGACCATAGAGTAAGCTGTGCCTGTAGAGGCCACGGTGGGTGACAGACAGTGGAGAGCAAGGGTCCTAGACTGCTGGTGAAACTTTATAGACAACATTCTTGCCATCTTGCACATGAGTTTTCACCTATAAAGTGGAGATGATTATAGTAGCTACCTATCAGGCTATCAGGAAGACTCAGGGTTAGCAGAGTATTCAACACAGGGCCTAGCACCTAGCAATAACTGTCAGCTACTAAGATCAGAAGAGAGGACCTGGCCAGTTGGCTCAGTTGCAGAGCACTGGCCTGGTGTGTTCAATTCCTGGTCAGGGCACACAGGGGAAGCAACCATCTGCTTCTCCATCCCTCCCTCTCCCCCTTCCCTCTCTCTCTCTTTCTCTCTTCCCCTCTTACAGCCATGACTTGATTGGTTCCAGCACCTCAGCCCAGGGAACTGAGGATGGCTCCAGGGAGCCTCTGCCTCAGGTGTTAAAAACAGCCTGATTATGAGCATGGCCCCAGATGGGCAGAAGATTAGCCACAGACAGGGTTGCCAGGTGGATCCCAGTCGGGGCACATGCAGGAGTCTGTCTCTCTATCTCCCTTCTCACTTTGAAAAGAAGAAAAAAATAAATCATAAGAGGATGGGGAGTTTTGTTAAAAAATCTTTCAATCTATTAATTCTGTCTTCCTGTCAGGAAAACAAATGAATCCTGAGTGTGCCTGAGGCTGAATCTGCTGCAAAGGACCTGCCACTGAGATAGTGATTGGATATCAGGGCTAAGGGCTGAAAACTTCCCAGCATCCTGTCCATTCTGTGAGTTCACAGAACATCCATGTCCTGGCCCAATGATGAGAGGCTGAGCTGAAAGAACAGACAGGCCTTCCAGGAGGGGGTAGGGAAGAAGTCTGCTCTACCTGGGCCCTGGGACAATGTAGAGGAAGTCCAGGGGAGCGTGGTCATTCAAGGAATGTGCACATTTCTGCCTGACTCAGCCAGAATTTTGAAGGATGATTTGTTCTGAACAGCATCTGAGGCAGGCTTGGGAGTGAACCGCCATTTAACTGTCAAGCTCCACCTCAGAAGCCTGCAGGCCGTCACTCCAAACCTGCCCAAAGGAAGCTACTCATTGCCCCCAAGGCTTCAGAGCATTTCCCAGTCTGTTCCTGCCAGCTACCCTCATTAATTATCAGTGCCCTTGTTCTCTGGGCTCTAGGCTTCCCCGAGTGAAGGGGATTTTGCCTGAAGGAGGCTCCAATAACCAGCAAGCATTCTCACCCCCAGGACCCCTGGACTCTAAATACTCCTCTGATTGACATGCTGGAGGCAAGAAGCCATGAGGCTCAGCTTAGATACAAAATGCTGAACCACCCTCAGCACCTTGAAAGGGAGGACCTACTTTCACTCACTAAAGTGCTTAATTTCACACATTTCTTTTTTCATTAAACGTTCCTGCTGCTCAAACCCTTGGGTCCATGCTATTTTCACTCATGGCCTAGGAATAATTTAAATTAGTCTGAGTGAGTTAATATTCAAATCTAGGAAGACTGATGTGGGTATCTGAGCATGGAGGACGTGATTTGCAATGCCCAATGAGGAACTCCATACTGATCAGAAAAGTGAGTTTTCTGCAAATAATTTGCATTTCAGATTCATAGAGCTTTTAACACTTCAAATTACCCCCAAATCTAAAGAAAATCAAAGGACTTATCCAAGGTCACACACCTAGGACGTGGCCATACTAGAACTTGAACCCAGGGCTTCCTGAATTAAAGTCAGCAATAGCACTAAGTGATCGCCTGTGCCCAGTTAAAAGCAGTTCCACTAAGACATTAGAAATTTTAATCTGGGAGTAGAGGAAAGCAACAAAGATTTCTTCCAGCCTGGAATGGCTTTTCTAATCTTTTCTAAATATCTATTTGGATAGGCAGAGATGGGAGTAAATCTCAGTGTTAAGAAAATTATTACTTCACTGAATTACCACACAAATTTTGAAAGGATAAACTTGACAAGTGAGGCTTTGTTAAGAGAAAAAGAAAGGCAAGGGAAGAAGGGGGCGGTGTCTTGTAAACAGACTTGCAATGTTTTGGGATATTTCCTGTTGTGGGGACTCCAATTTCATACAGACACACAAATCTTAGGCTCTATTTTATCAAACAAAGCCACAAACTTTTCCTAAATAGCTGCTCTCAAATTACTTTTCTCCTCAAAAAACATTTACTTTCAAATCCTTTTATTTGATGGACCATTCTCACCAGAAAACAAAAAATTTTGATTAAAAAAGACCCTGGACTGAGTCCCAGAGAAGTGATCAGCTTATCACTCAAATTCAACCAGATGTGGGCCTGTGACCAAGTCAGCCACACTTCGGCCTCTAGGACCATTTATCTGCTCCTAGAATCATTCTTTACCACTGGCTTCTCAGGCAGCTGGGTCCTCAAAGGCCACTGTCTTATTATGTGGTCATCTGCCAGTGTGCTTGGGTTTGAGCTCGGAGGAAGATGTTCACCCATGCGCATTTACAAGGGAACAAAGGACAAAGTTGCAGGGGTAGATGAACTTCCACAAAGGCAAAGGGAAGAATGAGAATGGCTAAGACCGTGGAAAGCTGCAGCCTTCCAGGGATGGGAGAAGGATGCAGAAGAATGAAGGATGCAGAAGAACAAAGGATGCTGAGGAGGAGCAGGAAGAGAGACAGAAGACACCTGGGAAGGCAGGCCATGTGTCCGATGCACAGGAAGGAGCAAGGGCGGTGTGAGAGGCGAGCCCTGTTAACACTTGGGAAGTGTGTAGTCAGCAAGCTGGAATTGTTACACTAACCAACCAGTTAGTCGTTCTTTTACCACATTAACCTCCTAAGTGTGCTTCCTAGCTGGGCACATTATAACTCTCTGCCTAATAAAACATTAGCGATAAAACTGAGATAATAATAGAAGCTATTTCATATGGTTATAGCAAAGACTAAAGGGAGTTAATATATACATACATCTCAAATAGTGCCCAGCATATACTAAGTGCTCAAAATGTTATTTCATGGTTAACTTTTAATAACCTAATCCAATTTTATTTTAGTAATCAGTGAAGATAAATGTAAAACAGCATTATTCAATTAAAATCTAGAGCAAAGCACAACATAAGCCACACTTTAAATTTTAAATTTTTCTAGTAGTCACATATGGGTGAAATTAACAAGTAATAAATTTTACTTAACCCAATATATCTAAATTATTATGATTACATGTGATTGATATGGTAAATGTTGAACTATTTCACTTTTTAGATTAAGTCTTTGAAACATGGTGTGCATTAACACTTACACAGCACCTCTCAGCAGGCCACAGTTCAAGTGCCCAGTTGTGCACATGTGATTAGTGGCTACTATTGGAAGGACATACACCAAATTGTTAGTCTAGGCCAGTGGTTCTCAAAGTTTTTGAAGTTGGGGTGCATTTAAAATCCTAAAATAATTGTAGGTGCACTATATACAAATTTCTGAGAAATATGTTATAATAATTAAGTCAAATATTAAAGAAAAAAATATAAAGTCCAAGCATGCTTTTTGGTAATTAAACAAAATAAATACAACAAAAATAAAATTTATTCTGACATTAAAAAACATTTTTATGTTACATTTTTTTGAGTTATGCTTTTTAGAATTCGTAAAAAAGAGGGGTTAAAAATTAAAAAAAAAACGATAAAAATGTTATCTTTTTATATATATAGATACATTCATAGTAAGATTTAGTAAATTCGGCAGGTCCCGACGCAAATATGTTAAGTTTTTTCATTCTTGTGTTTATAAGAAACATGAGCCTAATGTGTCCTAACAATTTCTTCAATGTTTGGGCATATATTTGAAAGGCAAACTCTCATTTGCTCGTCAATACATTGAAGAATTCCTCTCTTTTTACTCTCAATTGTTTTGAGTGCAGAAAACCCCCACCATACATATCATTTTCACTTTACACCAAACAAAGGCTAGAAGAAATTTGCCTCCAGTCTTTCCGGGGAACATGGGGGGTAGTGTAAACAATCCAGCATCACAGCTTAACAGCCTTCTGAAACCTAATCAGGCAAGTGATGTGGGGGGATTGGGCAGACTGTCAGCTTACAGCCAATTCCCCACACCTCTGTTCCCCAAAAATCTAACCTTCAAAAACCTTGTTGGTTTTTTGGTCCTCAACAGGCACATATTTCTCTGGAATACATAGGGCACACCTGGAAATCTTCTAGGGCAGTGGTCCCCAACCCCCGGGCTGTGGACCGGTACCGGTCTGTGAGTCATTTGGTACCGGTCCTCAGAGAAAGAATAAATAACTTACATTATTTCCGTTTTATTTATATTTAAGTCTGAACGATGTTTTATTTTTAAAAAATGACCAGATTTCCTGTTACATCCGTCTAAGACTCACTCTTGACGCTTGTCGGTCACATGATACATTTATCCATTCCACCCTAAAGGCCAGACCGTGAAAATATTTTCTGACATTAAACCGGTCCGTGGCCCAAAAAAGGTTGGGGACCACTGTTCTAGGGCTCACCAGTGCGCCCTGGAGCACACTTTGAGAACCACTGGTCTAGGCAACCTTACAGGGCTATCTCAGAAGTGGGGTGGGAGAACTATTAACATTCTATTTACATTCATTTACATAGTTTAATATGGAAAAATGAGGAAAGTCTTTAAAATCCAATAAATTATTTAAAGGCATTAAAAAGTCATAAAAGACTAAGAAAAAAGCTAGTACCTCAAAACAAACATGCACCAAAACAGTCATAGAAATAAAGAGGAGCCTGACCTATGGTGGCGCAGTGGATACAGCGCTGACCTGGAACGCTGAGGTCACTGCTTTGAAACCCCAGGGCTTGCTGGTCAAGGCACATATGGGAGTTGATGCTTCCTGCTCCTTCCCCCACCACCTCTCTTTCTCTCCTGTCTAAAATGAATAAATCTTAAAAAAAGAAAGAAAGAAAAATATTGCAGAAAGCACTCTAACCTTAAAGTCAGAAAAACTGGGTTCTAGATCACATGTGTGAGATCTTCAGAAAGGCCATCTGGACCTGCGTTTCCGTATATTTACTTCAGAAGTGGATGATTCCTTAATACCTCCCGCTCTTAAAATGTGTAAGTAAGCCACTGGATTTCTCTTCCGTGGCCTGCAAGAGGCTATCAGTGGGTGAGAACTCTCTCCTCGCTTGTAGAGAAAAAGGAGCCACACGACAAGGCACAAGAGAACCTATCCTCACAGACTGAGGATCTGCTGATCCACAATCTGGCTTAGAAAATACATTTCCGTTTATTACTGGCTATCCACCTTCTCAGCGTCCGAGTTTTTATTTACCTTTGTCCCCAGCTCCCTCCGTGCCCCCTGTAGTCACAAATGCCAAGGACCTTTCTCCGTCTCCTGCAGGGATGATATGGTCCGAGTGCAAGGAAATCTGGGAGGAGGGGCCGCGGGAGTACATGCTGCACCTGTGGAACCTTCTGGATTTCGGGATGCTGTCCATCTTCATGGCCTCCTTCACCGCAAGGTTCATGGCCTTCCTGAAGGCCAGCGAAGCCCAAATGTATGTCGACCAGAATGTGCCACATGACACACTCCACAACGTCTCCCTTCCGCCGGAAGTGGCATATTTCACCTATGGTGAGTCAGCGCGCTCCTCTGCTTTCTGGCCCAAGCACTTCCGGGCTGTGGCCAGCGGCCCTTCCCTTGGCTGGTCCTGCAGCTTCTGATTTTTTTGTTCTTATGTTTCTTGCTTGGTGTTTGGTTTGTTTGTTTGTTTTGCAGCTGATTTGTAATGGCGGCTGTGGTCATCTAGATACGGACACAACCTTTGCCCCCAAAAAAGGTTTTAGTCGCTGCAGTACAAGCTGAGCTAGTTAGTGGCTAGGAGAAACGAATCATTTTATGTTAGGAAGGATGGATTTGTTTGGGAAAGGCTCTTGGAGCCTTTTCATGGTAGTCTTTTTTTTTTTTTTTTTTTTTTTAAATAAAGATCTCGTTTCTGATGCAGATCCAAGAGTTTTTTTCCTTCTATGTTAGATCCCCGTGTTTTGTGCAAAGATAAGTTATGGTTTCTCTGTTTAAAAGTTATTTTCTCGTGGCAAGGTAATGTCTTCAGTGATACCTCAATTCTTTCAAACCACAAGGCCGTACATACAGTGAGGTACTAGATTGAAAATTTAGGAATAATAGTAACAGCATCCATGTATTGGGGACCTACCAAGTGCCATGAACTGTGTAAACATTTTACACCATAAATTGCAATCCTTGCAATAATCCTGCAAAAAAGGGTCTTTTTTAGTCCCTATTTTATACATGAAAAAAAAAAACGGGTTTTTAAGGCAGGGCTCATGATGTTCCCATAAATACAAATTACCTTGGGTTGCAAGGGATTCTGGCCCAACATGAATTGAAAACCATGCAGAAGGCATAGTGGTTATGTTCTCAGGCTTTGGAGTTTAGAGAGATCTGAATTCAAACCTATTTCTGTAGCTTACTGTGAAACCTTATTTATTTAACTTTTCTCAGCTTCTATTTTCTTATAAAAAACTGGAATAAAATGTGTGTTAAAAAGTTTGTTTTGAAGATTAAATAAGAGTGCATACAAAGAATTTTGCACTATATTCTGAAAATATTAAATGCTAAGTAAGTAGTAACAGTCAGTATCATTCTACCTCTTGGGTCATTTTCTTGTTCAAACACTGAGAGTTCTGTACTGAAAGAGAAAGATGAGTGGGGAGAAGAAACAGTAGATATTTGTTGTTAAAACAAATAGATATTTGAAATTAGCTGGATATTTGAAATTAGCTGGACATTTAATAGGTACTCACTAATGGCAGCTGCTTTACTATAAAGGGTTTGAATATCAAATGTCCCTGTTAGATAAAACCACATAGCTCCTGTGACCACAGAATCTTCATGATCAGGTACAGCAATGATCTGAAGAGGGTTGGCCACTTAGTGCAAAAGTTGAGTTACTGCCAATATTCAATGTAGAGTGTGTTATGCAGATTATGTGACCTTTAAATGTGATAGGGAAATCCCCTTTGAGAAATGGAGAATATTGTAGTATTACAAATCATCCACTCTTCATTTATTAGTTCACAAATTCAGACATTTTATTTTTATTTTTTTAGCAAGAGAGAGACAGACAGGGAGAGACAGGAAGGGAGAGAGATGAGAAGCATCAATTCATAGTTATGGCACCTTAGTTGTTCACTGATTGCTTTCTCATATGTGCCTTGACCTGGGGGCTCCAGCTGAGCCAGTGACCCCTTACTCAAGCCAGCAACCTTGGGATCATGTCTATAATCCCATGCTCAAACTGGCAACCCCACGCTCAAGCCAGATAAGCCAGTGCTCAAGCTGGCAACTAGGGGTTTCAAACCTGGGTCCTCAGTGTCCCCGGTTGATGCTTTATCCACAGCACCACTGCCTGGTCAGGCAAATTCAGAGTTTTTAAAAGCAAAATGGTCTTTGTATATCTGTGCTGCTCAGTGTTCATCAAGGAAAGATGAAAGAATCTTGATACCACATTGGCTACCTTTCTTAATGCCATGATTCAGCCTTCAATATTGTCCACTTGTGACTTCTACTCCTTTTATGGATTATATTAAGGTCGCAACCAACCCAAAACATTGCACATTATGGCCCTTGCTTTTACTGTTCACTTGGTGCCTTTGGATATCTTTTGGATCTCTCTGTATGCAATAGCTGTCGTGCTCCAGCTGTGGAGGAAGAGAGCCCTCTTGTGGCCAGCAAGACAGTGGTCCTTTCGGATTAGGACAAATTTTCTCCAAGAAAAAAATCTTTTTGTCTGAATTATTACAGTGCTGTTTGCTTTACACCCATCACAACTCTTACAAACTAGTTCAAGGAGAATATTTTTCACTAAAAATTCCTGACCTGGTCACCAGGGCCTGAAGACTAAATCTATCTTAATAGATTATAGGAGTGCCTTTTCTTATTTCAGCTGATGTTTAAGATTGTAAATTATAGGAGGCAGAAAAAAAGAATTTCCTTTGGTGTCTGTTTGAAGAAGCTATGTCCTATTTTATGTTATCCAGTTGTGTTATTTCTCCATAAAGGGTGACAGATATATTGGAAAAACATAATTTAGTCTTCATACTTGTCTTTCGTAGACTTCTGAGTTATGACCTTGATAAGATCATAAGAGTCTATAATTTTATTATATTTCCAAATGTAATTTAAAATGCCCTACATGAAACTTTGTGGCAAATACAAGCCTGGCTTCCCTTACTAAAGATTTCTCACTGCTCTTTATTATTATAATTGTTTAACAGAGTCTAGCTTTGAAAATAAAGAACAAAATTCTTCCTCTTGCATCTCCCTTGGGGCACCAAGGATATTGCTCTGTAATATCCTTGCTCTCTGCACTTACTTGGCTGTGGAAAGGACCCCATACCCCAAATTCAATCTTTAAAACGGCAATAATAATATCTACTCTACAGGACTATTGTGAAAATTACAGCTAATATAAGTGTAAGGGCTAATTGAGGTTTCTCAGTGTTTCTCAATTTAAGTTTCACTTAGTATTTCTCAACAGGGACACTACTGGTTTTCTCGACAGGGCAATTTTCACGGCATGTGTCTGTCTGGAGCATTGCAAGACATTAGCATCACAATAATACTCCTACCCAGTTATCATGACAACCACACACACCCCACACGCTTCCTCAGGAGGAAGGTGTTGCCCTCATTTGAGCATCACATAGTAGGCAGCTCATTAGAGAGAGGTGCGGCTCCTTGCACCATTAGAACTGCAGTAGGAACACTCTGCTGCAGGAATATACCCGGGGCAGCTCAGACTCTCACCTGTGACCACAGGCAGCATCTTCCCAGCCCCAGACAGGTCCTGGGACTCTTGCCCCCCTTGAATGGGGCTGTCATAGCAAACTTGGATGACTAGTCACCATTCTGGGGGGCCTTAATTTAATCAGTGAGCAACTCTCCCAGACACACATTGTGGAACAAAACCCAGGAGCACTTCCTCAGACAAACTCTCCCAGACATACACTGTGGAACAAAACCCAGGAGCACTTCCTGAGACAGGATCTTTCAGATGCCTGACCCCCATCTGAGCTCACTTATTCTGATTTGTGGCTAGTCTAAGCTTGTGGTTAGGATTTCATTCAGTCATTTAACAAACACTTATCAGCACCTGCTGTGTTCTAGACCCTTGTCCCCAGGACCCCCTGAGTAGCCCAGAATTTGTTTTCCTGCTAAGCAGTTAATATATATGATTTAATTTAATCCTCACCACAGCTCTGCTAGATTGCTATTTCCCAATTCACCAATGGAGAACGTGAGGCTCAGAAAGTTAACTGACTTCCTCAGAATCATACAGTGTGTAGAAAGGTCACTCTCAACCTCAGGTCTATGCTCCTCCCCTCCACTTCCTTGCACGTGGGACAGCCCTGCTAGTGGAGCTCAAACCTGGTAAGTGCCATGGGAGATGGTCTACGTGATACTGTGGGACCCAGGGGAACAGGGAGGTTGCCCCAGCCCATGGTGGGTCACAGAACGCTTCCTGAGATTGATGACAGCTGAGCAGAGTCTTGAAGAATGATTGGGAATGAAGTAGACCTTAAAGTAAGGGAAGAATGTTCCAGGCAGATAGTCCAGCACATTCCAAGATCCAGCATATTGGGATTAAGTTAAAGAAAAGGGCAGGAATGGCATGTGATGAAGTTGGAGACCTCTAATGATGGCTAACTGGTTTTCTTTCTAGAAAATATCCTGTCCTCAGTGAGTAACCAAGATTTTTTTCTTTTAGCCAGGGACAAGTGGTGGCCATCAGACCCTCAGATCATATCAGAAGGGCTGTACGCAATAGCTGTCGTGCTCAGCTTCTCTCGAATTGCATACATCTTGCCAGCCAATGAGAGTTTTGGGCCTTTGCAGATCTCCCTGGGGAGAACCGTGAAAGACATCTTCAAGTTCATGGTCATTTTCATCATGGTATTTGTGGCCTTCATGATCGGGATGTTCAACCTGTACTCCTACTACCGAGGTGCCAAGTACAACCCAGCGTTTACAACGTGAGTATCCTAGGGCTCCCCTGAGGGGCTCTACGGGCTTTCCAGGAGTCTTTGAGAGGCTCTTGCATGTGGCTCTTTGCAGAGGCTCAGGTTTCCTTGGTATTTCTAAAGGTTAAAGGCAACTTTATTCAAGGGCAGTTTCTGGAGTTGGAAGAACAAGAGAGCTGGATTCGATCCTCACTTTACCACTTACACACTGCGTGGCCACATATATGTTCCTTAACTTCTCTGATCCTTAGTTTCCTCATCTCTAAAATAAAGACTATAATAGTAACTGCTTACCAGGGATTGTGTGAGATGCAAAGAGCTGGTACAGCTGCCATACACTAGACTCTCCACAAATGAAAGAAACCATCATCACTACTATTACTATTGGCTTAGCCTATGTTACCTAGAAAACAAAGCTCTGGGCAAGTCTTGCATGCCAACACATTAATGGAGTGAGAGAGCTGCAACCCAAAAGAAATAAAACTAAAGGAAAAAAAGGCCCTGGCTTGTTGGCTCAGTGGATAGAGCATCAGCCCAGCATGTGGACATCCCAGGTTCGATCCCCAGGCAGGGCACCCAGGAGAAGCAACCATCTGCTTCTCTCCCCCTCCCTCTCCCCCTTCTCTCTCTCTTCCTCCCCTGCATCTAGTGGCTCAGTTGGTCTAAGAGTTGGCCCTGGGCTTGGTTGAGGATAGCTTGGTTGATTCAAGAATCAGCCACAGATGGGGTTTCCTGGGTGAATCCCGGTAGGGGCCCATGTGGGAGTCTGTCTCTCTTTTCCTTTCCTCTCACTTAAAAAAAAAAATCAGTGTGAGAGGAGGGAAAGCACATATAGGTTGCTGACCTGGCTGCCATCTGCCAGAACAGAAAACCTGATCGTGACAGACTTCTCAGGAAGGCTGATGGGAACACCACATCTCAGAATAGCCCATCAGGATGAGAAATCAGGAATTAATCAGCCAGTTCTTGCCCATCTGCTGTCCTCCATGAGTCAGATTCACTCCCCAGGACATTAACTCGCCTGCTTTCCAGGGCAGCCCCTGGGGAAGCCATATCCACATAGCATGGGAGGTAGGACTGCTCGTGGGCACAGGTCAGCAGCTCTCTGTGCCTGGCTGGGCAAGCCAGCACCTGCATGGGCACCGAGCAAGTCCTGCAGCCTCACATGCCTCTGGGAAGCAGGGGACACATGGCACAAGCATGAGTCTAAGCACTGTCAGGCCAGTAGATAACGGGATCCAGAAGTAGTTGCTGCAGACAAAAACAGGACAGTGGCACAGCCTCCCCCACAGAGTTGGCATCAGACCCAGAGTGCCTCCCTTCTGGGGGTGCCAGGCATCCCCTGGAAGGTAGCAGCAGCCCTGAGCATGGACTAGTGAATACCTCACAGGTCTGAGTTTTCATTCCGGCAAAGGATGCTCTTACTAATGACCAAGTCACTAGGTTTATCCATGCCTGTGTCTTCTGTGTTCTCACAGATGAAACAAAAATAATGTTTCCTACCTTGCTCATAAATATCTGCACAAATCGATGAAGCAATTAAGTAAATGCCTGAAGCACAGAAGTGTTCCCCACCCAGGTCCTACCCTAGGCCACCTAGTGCCCCCCAGCCTCCAGCAGGCTTCTGCCCAGAGTCTCGAGGGAAGGACAGTCGGGCCTCCAGCCACAGGCTCAGCCACCGGGACCAACAAAGTTAAGCACTTCCTGATGCTTGTCTCCAGGAACCCGTGAATAGCCTCGAATCTGTTTTCCAGACAGTAAAAATAGCTGAGCCTGAGCCTTGCAGGCTCCTGCGCAGTCCCCACCTTGAAGCAGGGCCTCACCTTACCCTTCTTCTGAGAAATCACCCATCAAGGGAAGATACTTGTCTCTAGGAGCCCAGACCAAGGGCAATGAACCCTGTGGCCTGCCCACGTGGACCCTAGAAGGGTGGGGCCCTGGCACTGCTGAACCACAGGTGCTGTCCGGTTACGACAGAGAAGTAGTGTACGTTCACACAGAGCAGGTACCAGGCCCAATGCTGAGAAACGCACCTGATGGGTGCCAGGCTCTGCCTCTCAGACCACGCACCCCACGGTTCAGACAGTTTCAGTCTGAGCTCTCCTCTTCCTGGCTATGTGGCCTTGATCAAGGCTTAAACCCCCTAGGCCTCGATTTCCCCAGCTCCGAAATGATCATCTAAGACCGTCAGCATCACAGGTTTGTTGTAAGGATCCAATGAGAAGAAGTAGGATCAGATCAGTGCTCAGCACATAATAAGCCTTCAATGAATGGTGGTGATCATCATGGAGATGGTGAATGAGGCGAAGAGGGGAAGGGTAGGCTGCAAGAAAAGATACCTGGGACTGACCTGGCTTCACAGGGCCCTTTCTGGACAGGGCCTACCTTTCAAACTGTCCACCAGATCAGGCCAAGTGCATGAATAAATCAGTTGGACTCCAAAACCCAGTGATTAACCCAAAATCACAGTTGCTCTCAACCTGCTACAGGCAAAGCTAAATGTGTCCGCTAAGTACAGGATGCAGTGTTACTGAACAACAGTCAAGATGTCAGTCAGTGAACACAGGCTCCTCCCTGTGGTGGTTGGGCCGTGTCCCTCCTGTGTTTCCCGTCTAGCATAGTGCTTGCACACAGTAGTGTTCATTTCGTGTTTCATTAAGAAGAATGAGGGAGGCCCTGGCCGGTTGGCTCAGTGGTATAGCGTCGGCCTGGCCTGCAGGAGTCCCAGGTTCGATTCCCGGCCAGAGCACACAGGAGAAGCGCCCATCTGCTTCTCCACCCCTCCCCCTCTCCTTCCTCTCTGTCTCTCTCTTCCCCTCCTGCAGCCGAGGCTCCATTGGAGCAAAGTTGGCCCAGGCGCTGAGGATGGCTCCATGGCCTCTGCCTCAGGCGCTAGAATGGCTCTGGTTGCAGCAGAGCAACACCCTGGATGGGCAGAGCATCACCCCCTGGTGGGCATGCCGGGTGGATCCCGGTCGGGTGCATGCAGGAGTCTGTCTGACTGCCTCCCCGTTTCCAACTTCAGAAAAATACAAAAAAATACAAAAAAAAAAAAAAAAAAAGAATGAGGAAATGAATAGGAAAACAAAGCCAGATTCAACGCACTAGGATAAGCAGCATATTGGAAATCTGAATGGGTAGACTTCTGTGCCATTTCTAGTGCCCTGGGTGTTGTATGCCGTCCTCCTACTGCCTGCCATCAACTCCTCAGAGGGTCAGTGCCGTGACACCTGGGAAAATAGAAAAGGTCATGACTTCAGAGCAGGGCTGACCTGGCCACAGTTCTCAGCTAGGAGCAGCACAGCTAGCCTACAGGGAAGAGGTGGAGGGAGAAGGGGACACAGCACTTCGCTTATCCCGTGTGCTCAGAACCAAAGGGAGACTTCCTAGAAACAAGGGACCTGACCGAAGTGGAGCCAGGCCCTGCAGGGTGGTTAGGGGAGGGGAAGGTTTGGCGACAGCAAGGGCAGTGAAGAGAGAACAGGATGTTGACCACCCTGGGAGCTCTTAAAATGGGATGTGCAGCTGTGTAAATAGGATTGGACTGAACAGGAAAACAGCCAATAGAGCAGTGGAGTGAAGAGGAAGGAATGGATCTGTGTGTCGTCCCTTACCTTTTGACTGCTCTCTGAAGCACAGCAGCCCCGAGAGACCTTGGGTGAACAAGAAGCCACTTTGGGGTCAATGAGTCTTGTGCTTTAGGGGATCTGAGCTATTCTGAGTAACAGCTATACTGATGATAAAGACCAATGACTCCTCCTAGGGGAATGTTTGCTTCACAGCGGCCCATGCCCATGCCACCCTGCCCAGCTTGGGATCTCCCCTGTGGCTTACCCACAGGGGGTCTTTTTTGAGTTTGTAAGGAAAGATGGTCCTGTAGGGCCGGAAGACTCAGTCCTACAGAAAGAAAACTTGGCCTGAGCACAGTGCTGGTATCTTTGCCTCACCACTGACTATCACCCCCATCCTTACCCCTGCCATGTTCAAAGACAGCTTGAGTTCCTAAAAACTCTTCAAGAGTTCACTGTGAAATTCCCATGAGGAACTAATGGCTATCTCAGTGGAACTCCGTTCCCCCTAGGGGTTCAGGAGCAGGCCAGCTAACAAAAGCCCATCCCACCTAAACTTCACTCGGTACAGTACTATCCCAAATGGGAGAGGTGGGGACATCCTGGGACAATCCAACTGCAGAGCCCCAACCCTCAGCCAAGCCCTGCCCTACCCCCTGCTGTGTTCCAGCTCTGGAATCACACACCTCCTTCCCCACCCCCGAGTCCCACTCCCTCACCCAGCAGACCTCAGTGAGAGGTTAAAAGAAAACAGATTGATTGAACTCAGTCTGACGGAGGCATGAATAAACACACAGCATGAGCAGTCTTTTTTTTTTTTTTTTTTTTATCCGAAGCTGGAAACGGGGAAGCAGTCAGACAAGACTCCCGCATGCGCCCAACCGGGATCCACCCGGCATGCCCACCAGGGGGCGATGCTCTGCCCATCTTGGAGCATCACTCTGCCACAATCAGAGCCATTCTAGCACCTGAGGCAGAGGCCACAGAGCCATCCTCAGCGCCCGGGCAAACCTTGCTCCAGTGGAGCCCTGGCTGCAGGAGGGGAAGAGAGAGACAGAGAGGAAGGAGAGGGGGAGGGGTGGAGAAGCAGATGGGCGCTTCTCCTGTGTGCCCTGGCCGGGAATCGAACCTGGGACTCCTGCACGCCAGGCCGACGCTCTACCACTGAGCCAACCGCCCAGGGCCTAGCATAAGCAGTCTTAATTAAGATCAGTGGTTCTCCAACCACACCTCAGTCATCTGAGGAAATGGCTAACCTTGGGACTTTCCCGGGTCCATCCCTTAAAGTGTCTAATTACTCTAGTCCCTTGTCCTTGGCCAGTGACTCAGTGGATAGAGCATCGTCCTGGTGTATGGATGTCCCAGGTTCAATTCCTAGTCAGGGTACACAGGAGAAGTGACCATCTGCTTCTCTCCTCCTACCTCTCCCCTCCTCTCTCTGTTCCCCTCCCGCAACCTGTGGCTCAACTGGTTTGAGCAGACCCCAGGGGCTGAGGATAGCTCCAATGAAGTACATCAGTCTCAGGCACTAAACTAGCTCAAGTACTCAAGCAGTGGCCCTAGATGAGGTTGCCAGGTGAATCCCGTCGGGGCACATGTGAGAGTCTGCCTCACTATCTCCCCTCCTCTCACCTTAAAATAAAATAGTTCCAAGTATGGCCTGGACGTCTGCATTAATAAGCAGACTGGGGAATTCTGAGCTAGGTGGGCTCAGAACCACACAGTGAGAAATACTGATCTGATTGAACCTCATCATTACTCAGATAGGGTGACGGAGACCAATCTCAGGTCTGCGCATTAAAAAATTGAATGTCTTATTGGTAGAATTCTAGGTCGTGTGCCGTCAGGCTAGGTAGCCAGACCCAGTGGGGATCAGGCCCTAGAGTCAGATCCTATGAGTAGTTCCCAACTTCTCAGCCTCTTTTCACTTCAAAACCAAAGGTTCCTCAAAGGTCTGGGTCGTATGTCACAACCTCTCCTGTGTCGGACGGCTGACCTGAGGGAGGAGCCGGGACGGGGTGCACGGGTCCCTGGGTAGTGAGCAGGCTGCCTGGGCATCACAGATAGTGCACCTGCTGGCAGCTCATTATCTCCAAGCCACCTCTGTTAGAAACTGCAAGTGGCCGGCAGGAAGGAAGAGACGATGTTCAGACACGTTTTACGCTCTTCAAGTACAAAATCCAGGTACTCTTAGGACAGGTATGAGGAAGTGGAGAGAACACTGCCTGAGAATGCTCTTTTCTCCCAGAAAGCAGTTAAGAAAAGCTCTCAATACCAACTATGAGGAATTTTGTTCTAACTGGGACCACATCTTTGATTTTATCATGGAAATCACTAGATGAATATGATTTGCTTTTTGGAAGTTTGCTTTGTAGCCAGCTTTGTTGGAATGCAAAGATTTTTCTGCTTAGAAATTTCTGCACAGAAATCTCGGAGTCCCAGCACTCTATTGCAGTGTTAGGAAAACAGACAAACTCCCTGGCTCACTGATGAAACGCAGCAGGGCGAGAACACAGGGGGAAAAGCGGCCTTCCCTATGCCCAACCCAACTGGTGACCATGGCACAACAGGTGCACAGGTGACTGAGAATGCAGGGGTAGGGAGTGGAGACCAGGACAGGCCCCTGGTCTTCCCTTTGGGTGAACCTGACCTGCCCCACTTAATTGTGACTGGAGAGTAAATGTGAGCCCCGACTCTATAAAGAGGCCCCAGCCAATCTTTTCAAGAGGTTTGTGGAGGCAGCTTCACAGCACAGCTGGGCTGAGACTTTTCCAATCACAAATAATACCTCTCCGAAGGTCCTTCTGTCTCCCCAGGAATCATTTCAGTGGAAGAAGCTTCAGTAGTGGGAGGCAAAATTAGAAGCTCCTGTTTGCCATGACAGTTATAGAAAATCCCCACACTCTGAAGAGTCATGTGCCCACCAGGGGCAGAAGACACTGACTCCGCTGCGCCAGCCCAGAGGGCAGCACCAATAAACCTGAAGGGGCACTGCAGCTGAGAGGGACTCCTTGAGACTCTGCCCACCTCAGGGCCACTGTGCCACCCTGTTGTTGAACAACTTGTGACAAACATAAGATCTGCTCTCCTCATCCGATCCACACATCAATGGGATGACACAGATCTCACTACCAGGAAACCGAGGCTCAGAGAGATGCCAGACTTGTTCCAGATCACAGAACCAAGATGAGGATTTGACCCAGATCTGCATGACTCGAAGCCCATCCTCCACCTTTTGACCGGAAATTACCCAGAGTGGGTAATTTCCCACCCCAGGGCCTATGCTCTGAGGTGGATGCTGAGTGTCTTTACAAGTTGGGTCACTTTCCTGAGGCTATTCTAAAAAATAGCACACTAAGTTCCGATTTCCGATTATCACCAAGAACTCTGCGTCTGCAGCTGTGATTGTCCTCCGGTGAAACAGCTCTCCATTCAAAAGTGTGTTCAGTTATTTGACAAATATTATGGAAAAGCTACCCCATGCCAAGTTCTGTGTTTGGTTCTGGGGTCAAAGAGGCTAATAAAGCAATCTTCCCATCCCTGGGAAACTCATGAACAAGTAGGGGAATCAGAAGAGTAAAGCAAGCATCAGTTCTTATATCATGTCGTCATCGTCCAGGGCACTTGGGCAGCACAGCAAGGAGGAAGCATTAAACTCTGCCTGGCAGGGAACGCCTTATAAACCACAAAAAAAATCTTTAAGAAAAAAAAAAAAAAGCTGCTTTCAGTGGCAGGGTTTGGGGAAGGGACAGCAAGCGTCATGTCTGGTCACAGAGGTGACAAGAAGAAGCCCCAGCTGCACCCAAGAAGCAGGCCAGGGAGACAGATGAGATAAGGCAGTGAAGAGGGAAAAAAGGAGGAGACAGAATTTGAGGAGCACACATTGAGGGCCGTGGAAAGCACCCTACCCCCGCCCAAGTGGAGTTAAGAAATCTGCCCCCAAATCGGCTATCTCCTGAGGCAATAGTGATCTTTAATTCCATCCCTGTCTAAACATCTGGATTCCTTGCCAAGAACCAATGTTAATCTGTTGCCATCCTCAGTGAGAATGAAGTATTATCGTGGAACTTGTACATTTAAGAATCAACTTTCATAAAAAGGAAAATAGACAAGTAGGCAAGAGTTTGGGGAAATGGTGGAAGGTCAGATCAGGTCACCCAGCAGGAGTCAGATTGCAGATTTCTAGGTCCTGATTGGGTGTTAGCATCTCCCTGAGGCATTCTGAAAAGGAGGAAGTGTGATCAGTGTGCCCTCAGAGGGCAGACTGTGGCAGCTGGGCAGGACAGGTGGGAGGGGAAGCCCTTGCCAGGCTCAAGCTCGGTGCTGGTGATTTTGCAATGAGCAAAAACAGTCAGGGCTCCTCCCCTTGTGGAACTTAGGGACTGGCTGGGAAGACAGATGCCCTCACGGGAATGAGGAGGGCAAATGAGAAAATGTTCCAGAAGAAAGGAACTTGAAAGAAAGGCAGCTCCAAAGGATGCTGAGCTAGATCCAGGAAGAGGCTTTGGCAAGGAGCTGGGTAGGAGAGGATGAGAGCCGGGTGAACTGAACTCGGGAGCGCCCGTGGGGATGAAGAGCCAAGGTGCAGAAGGGATGTTGAGGAGGATTGACTGGCTGGGACACGGTGATGGCCCGAATGGGGGCTGTGAGAGAAGGAGAATGTTCCGGGGTTTTGACATGGGGAAGGCCCTAGAAGGATTTCAGAGAGTCAAGGAGGGTATGAGGGGGAGGAGGGCAAGGTCCCTGGTGACTCAGGTTAGGGACAGAGCTTTGGCCTTCTCGAGCCACACCCAACAGGACGGAAGCAAGCTCTCAGACCACCTCCCAGAAGCTTAAGTTAAGTCCATGTCCCAAGGACTGGAGGAGTCGTAGGGTCTTGAAAAGGGGGCCCCAGGCTCAGCACCAGGGGCCAAGCGAGGACTTCCTGACGGAGTGACATACTGCACTTGCACTTCGTGAACAAAAGATAAGAGCCTAAGACTTCCCCGGTCTAAGGAAGGGAAAAAGGGAGACAGTCAGGTGAGCCATATAGGCCCAAAGACATCCGGAAGGCAGTGAGTCAGAGGGGCCTCCTGACAGAGCGTAAAGAGCCATACCCCCCAAGAAGGACCTGTGGGCAGAGGGGGTCCTGCGGGGCAACCAAGGCTAGATTACATTGCCTGCCCTCGTAAGACTCATGATGACCAGTGTGAATTAAGAGAACCCGAGGAAAGGTCACCGTGGGGCACTGCAGGACCACGGCCCACTGCCGTGTTGGGGTGTGAAGCATGCTGAGCGTGTCTGCCATGAGATGAGGGATGGGTTGGCCTCCTGGGCTTTACAGAGGGCACATTTCTCCAGAACCCAGGGTAGGTGTTGAAATTTGGGCACCTCTGCTATAGAAGTGCTATCATGCTGTACTATATTTGGAAAGTTATCATCTTGCCTTTCATCTTATTAATTCAAGTAAGGCATAAGGGTTTGGGGGTCATGAGAAAGTTAATTACTCCCATTTTCACATGGAGAAAGCAGCACTGAGGGTCTAAAACTTGACAGAGGAGAGAGCAGTGGTCAACACTGGGGCCCAGGTCAGGCTCAGAGAGGGTGAGCAGCTTCAAATGGCCTTTGTGTGTCCAAAAAAACAACAACAACAAACAAACAAAACTTGGGCCTAATGTAAGTTCCTATCTTAGCATAACTCTCCAATAAGTGATGAAATATAGATCTTTTCCTGGGATCCTTTAGAAAAATGATTATGCCTGTTACCGAAGGCATTCTACCATTCTATAATGTTTATTCATAGCCTCTCCTCATGTTTATTCATGATGTGAATTTTAAAGGCCTGGTACCTTTGCATGTCTGGCACAGGCTGAGCCCGGAGTCCTGAGGTAAAGGGCTTGATGACACACTAAAAATGTAGGTGCTGTCCTCACAGCACGCTGTCAGGTGTCTCCCCAAGCCCTCTGTCTGTGCACAGACGGGCGTAGCCAACCTAAAGGGAAGAAATCCCTACCTTTTTATTCACTAAAAGTCAGTTCTAGGACGGAAATAAGGTTTAAACTGTCATTCCTCAAAGTGACAGGGACAGGAAACTGGACTTAGCTCTATGGATCGATCAGGAGGGACAGTTCTTAGGCGAGTCTGAAGCACGCTAGCTAAGATCAAATACCTCTGTGCCTTAGTTTCCCAGAATTTAATCATTTATTGACCCAAAAAAAAGTGTTTACTGAGTCCCTACTAAGAGCTTGGCGCTGTTCTGGGTACAGACAGCAGAACAGGGAGCAATCGGCAGGCCCTGCCCCCTGTGGTAAGAGAGAAAGAGCATTATAGATTAAGTGCTGTACAAAAGAGTAATTAGGAGTGGGCCTTCTTCAGACACAGCAGTCAGGGAAGGCCTCCCTGAGCATGTGACAATTAATTAAAGCCTAAAGGATGAAAAGATTGGGGAAGGGAGGCCATGTGGCGAGAAGGGGCATCCCAGGCAGAGGGCAGGGGAGGCACAGAGGCGGGGACGTACGGGTAGGTGAAGTGGGGAGGACGCAGGTACCACGGGCTGCGAGCATGCGCCAGGTGGCTCATTCAGCCATCAGCCTATGGAAAGCCCCTAAAGATGGACGAAGAGCTGGTTCTCATTGTGGAAGGGCTATTCTGAGAATTGATTGTAGGGTAGAAGAGTCTTTTTGCCCTGATGCCAGATCCAAATACAATAAAGAAAGAAAAAGAAATGAATACAAATAATAAAATTAGTAACATTTATCGTGTATTTGTATGGCCAGGCAGTATTTGATGCACTTCCCAAGCATTCTATGAACTCATTGAATCTTCAGGGCAACTCTATGGAGTAGAAATTGTTGTTCTCCCATTTTATAGCTAGGGAGAAAAGCTCAGAGATGCTAAGTGATTTGGCCAGAAGTTCACAGTCAAACCAGGTTTCCTTGACTTCAGAGCCTGCACTCTGACTGGGTAACACTGGGACCAGGAACCACGAAGCCAAAATGTGCACCAGGGATTTCTTTATTCATTGAACCACACTGAACTTACCCACACCTGCAGTGCGCCACGCTTTATTCATGCACCAGGGGCCAAGTAAAGTACTAGAGTTGGAGTTTCAAGGGTGAAGAACGCCCAGCTCTGCCCTCCAGGAGCAGCCCGGCTACCAGGAGAAGAGTTTTGTCCTCAGGAGGAATAATCTAGGCTTTATGGGCTTTGTGCATCGAGTTCCTTGCCTAAATCTGGGACTCTATCTCTGGACTGTCTAAATCAAACTCCTCATTTAGGACCCTAGACAAACCAAGAAATGATTTGGAGGACACAAGCTTGCAGGGCAGAGCAAGGGCGAGGTTCAGACTTTCTCAGGCATCTGACTCTCTTCCTGTGCCTTCTGCAAACCTGGTCCTACAGCCCTGGGTCTCCAGGTCTGGGCATCAGACAAACACAGACCCTCAACAGAGACTGTCCATGTTTCAGCATCTTCTTCCATCTCCCAGCTCTGTGGAAAGTGAGCATTGTTTCTGCTTCAGCAGAACTCGAGCACGACACCTGAACTTGAAAAACAGTCTTTTAGGACCTGCTCCTCCTGCTTAATTTTACCCTGCACTTGGGTAGGTAACTGAACTGAACTTTTGGGGTGGGGGAGAGTGCCCTGACACTGGGGAAAGGGCGACATGCATTCTGAAGCAGCAACAATTTTCATAACAATCACCCCAAACCCTCACCTTGTTGATCAGCTTGTTCTCTGAGACCAATACTCACTGCCTCTTCCAGCAACCTGTGATTAAAGTCCTGTTATGCAGGCGAGACAGACCTGGCACAGAACTGATTACCAGGTCCCTGCTTTCTGCTTGACAAATTGGCCCCAACCTGCCCCCCACATACACCCCAATGGGTAAGAGGAGGGTGAATCACAGTCTATTCAACATCACTACAGTACTGTTCCCCTCTTATTCATTAGGAGCACTGCTTAGGCTAGGGTGGCCTATTGAGTACATGTCAAATACCGAAAGACAGCAAGGGCTGGAGAAAGCGGAAATAGGATTTGCATGAAATCAAGGGTTTGTGATGCTCTTTGCAGACAAGAAGGAAGACGAGGCTTGTTCAGAAAAGTCAATAGGCAGCTGATTTAGTAACGTTACTTAGTCCTGTGCAGAAGCACTGAGGGGCTGATGGGGTTGTATGTGTTTCCGGATAAAGCAAGGCAAATGCAGCATCCTTGCCAATGTCTGTATAGCATCCACTCACCCTGTTGGACCTGCTTTAGACTGGGACCCCCACAAGGACAGAAACATGTCCTCATCACCTGGACAGTGCCTGGCACAGTGGGAGATCAGTGAATGTTTGGCAAATACACAAATGAATAAAAATAATAGCTACCATTTATTGGGTTCTTACTATGTATGTTACATGGGCTGCTCTTTTTTTTTTTTTTTTTTTGACAGAGACAGAGTCAAAGAGAGGGACAGATAGGGAAGACAGAGACAGGAAGGGAGAGAGAGATGAGAAGCATCAATGCTTTGTTGTAACACCTTAGTTGTTTGTTGATTGCTTTCTCATATGTGCCTTGATCAGAGGGCTACAGCAGAGCAAGTGACCCCTTGCTCAAGCCAGCGACATTGGGTCCAAGCTAGTGACCTTGGGCTTCAAGCAGGCAACCATTGAGTCATGTCTATGATTCCACACTCAAGCCAGTGACCCCGTACTCAAGCTGGTGAGCCTGGGCTCAAGCCAAAAACCTCAGGGTTTCAAACCTGGATCCTGCACATCCCAGTCCGATGCTCTATCCACTGTGCCACCACCTGGTCAGGCACATGGGTTGCTCATGTAACCTTCAAAGCAACTTAATAATAGCACACCATTATCTCGTTTCATACATGACTAAACTGAGACTGAAACAGGTTTTGTAACATGCCCAGGCTCACCGAGCCAATACATGCTAGAGCTGGGATTGAACCCAGGCATGCTCCTTTCCTGCTCTTACTCCTCCAGCTATCTCTGTGAAGATCCCTGTGATTGACACAAGTGAAGGGATCTATGGTGAACTCTGCGGATAGCCAGAGTGGATGGGAGGACAATGTGGAACCTGTGGCAGCCTTGCCTATCAGTAAAGAACCTCAAATTTAGCCTTGAGACCAGCTAGTTGATAGTAGGGTCCTTTTGTGAGAAAAGTGGCTTCATGGTGAATGTCAAGGAAGTCCATGGCAAGATACTTTCTTCTTGAAAGACAGCCCCAGCCAGACCAGGCAGTGGTGCAGTGAATAGAGCGTCGGACTGGGAAGTGGAGGACCCAGGTTTGAGACCCCAAGGTCACCAGCTTGAGCGTGGGCTCATCTGGTTTGAGCAATGCTCACCAGTTTGGACCCAAGGTCACTGGCTTGAGCAAGGGGTCACTCAGTCTGCTGTAGCTCCATGGTCAAGGCACCTATGAGAAAGCAATCAATGAACAACTAAGGTGTTGCAACGAAAAACTGATAATTGATGCTTCTCATCTCTCTTCGTTCCTGTCTGTCTGTCCCTGTCTATCCCTCTCTCTGTCTCTGTAAAAAAAAAAAGAAAGACAGCCTCAGACTTCCACTGTGACTGGTCTTCTGCCCATGCCAAGTCCTATAGGTCCTGAAATTGTGGGTGATGATTAGTACATGACACAGAGAGCATCATAACCTCACAAGCCATTGGGACTAGCTCCAGTGCCCAACCTCATGAGATTGGCAATGTACTATTGCCTTCCATCCAAGGCCAGCCTTCTAGAAACCGTTACAGGGCTCCAAGGCCAAGGCAACACAAGCCTTTTCCCTCTCACAACAGTGAGGAGAAGTTTCATTTGTTTCCTGCTGCATAGTAAGTCAGAAAATGCCACAAGTGTGGCATATCAACTTACTGATTAGAGCACTCGTCACCATAAAAAAAATCAACTTTTCATGGACTTTTCACCTTTTTCTTTCTACTCGAATGTCTGTCATTTTCTCCCCTTTTTTTCTTTAAGTGAGAGGAGGGGAGACAGTGAGACAGACACCTGCATGCTCCCCAATCAGTATCCACCTAGCAATCCTGTCTTGGGCTGATGCTCGAATCAACAGAGCTATTTTAAGTGCCCAAGGCTGATGCACTCAGACCAACCAAGCCATCCTCAATGCCCAGGCCAATGCTCGAATCAATCGAGCCACTGGCTGTGGGAGGGGAAGAGGGAGAAAAGGGGTTGAAGGAAAGACAGAGAAGCAGATGGTTGTTTCTCCCTGTGTACCCTGACCAGGAATCAAACCCAGGATATCCACACACCAGGCCAATGCTCTATGCACTGAGCCAACCGGGCAGGGCTGGATGTCTGTCATTTTCATATTGATATATAAGAGCTCTTATATAAGAAAGATATTCATTGTCATAGGTGTTGCAAATACAAATTCTTTCTTCCCTTAGTCTTTTTACCTTATATTTTTACTTATGTTTTTGATGTATACAAGTTTGATGTGGGCAATTGTTTCCCTTGTAGTTTCTAAAACCTTTCTCAGACCAAGATGATATAAATACTAATGTTTTATTTTGTTCATGTAATTTTTAAACATTGAACTCTTCAATGCTGTTCAGAGTTTAGTTCCTGGTAAATGGGTTGAGGTATGGATAAAATATTTAACTGCTCACTACTTAGCCCAGCTAATTGGGCATAACTCAGTTCATAAGGTCCCCTCTGAGAAACCACTACAACAACAAAATCAGTCTGTTCCATCTGTCCACTGAACATTCATGTAAAGCAATGTGGGTACAGATGCGAGACCCGAGGGTCCCTGCTGGTGACTCTAGCTAGCCATTTTGGATGATTCAACCCAATGAACTCAGCTTTTTTTTTTAAAGGCCTTTCTTCCTGCAATACATTTTGCCTCATAATAAGAGGAAGCAAGGGCTATCGATACCCCCCTAAAGATGAGAAGAGATTGTTAAAAACACGCAGTTTGGGTAAGACCCCATCCTGCCCAGTCAGATGCTGGGAGTCCCTCTCACTCTGGCCATCCCAATGGGCCTCGGTCTCTTCTAATTAGCTTTTTCTGGAGGTCATGGTCACATTCAAGTCCAGAGGCCAATCCTTAAACTACAGAATAGAAATAAAACAAGTGTGAAGATTAACTGGAAGCCAGACAACAAACTGAACAGCTCGTGATTCCAAGCCTCAGAGGGGAAGGGAGGGGGACTGGGTGTGGGGGGGAGGGGCAAGGCATAGGTTTAGAGATCTGTAAGTATTCTTTTACTGGAACACAGACTGCTTAAGGAGCCAGCTCTGCCTCCTTCAGCTTATTGACAAAGAATGCCTAAGTGAAGGCATCCAGGATAAATCAGAGCTTAGTGGCAAAAATCATAGCAAGAAGCAAATGAGGAAAAAAAGTACTTGCTGAATCTAGGCCATTTTCCCTAATCAAAATTCTGAAGGTTTTCCCTGGATGTGTTCTATAATTAATTGCTTGCCTCGTTGCGTCAGCCAAAGGTTTGTAGGGTTTTCGAGGTAAGAAGGAGAAGATGAATTTCTGTAAAATGTCTTTCAGTCCACATATCATCCATCTCTTAGGCTGTTTGTGCTAAGCGCATAATCCTGGACCAGTACCTGTCTGCTTCCCTCCTCTGGACAGTGTCCTCCAGTTTTCACCTGATCCTGCCAGGAAGGGGACAACTGTCAGAGAGACCACGTCCTGCCCTTTGGTATTTGGTTTTGAATTCTCTCTGATGTTGTACCCTTCCACTAAGGTGATAACCAAAAGATTGCCTCTTTAAAAAAAAAAAATTCATTTTAGAGAGGGGGAGAGAGCGAGAGAGAGGAAGAGAGAGAGACCAAGAAAATGGAGGAGGAGCAGAAAGCATCAACTCCCATTATGTGCCCTGACCAGGCAAGCATAGGGTTTCGAACCAGCAACCTCAGTGTTCCAGGTTGACACTTTATCCACTGCGCCACCACAGGTCAAGCCAAGATTGCCTCTTAGTGGAGACAGCACCTGCAATGAATCATGCCCCCACATGGAACAGCATCTTTTTCACACGAATGGAAGCTGCATCTCATATGAGGAAACAGTTCTCCTTCTTTTTTGAAATAGCATGAGAACCAGGAGCTCTAAAATAACAGCTTGTTATTCACTGGTTACCCAAACCCCTGAGGAAATTCCTGCTTGCTAAAACTAAAATGAATTATAATATTCCAGATGCATAGTTCTAAAAGAAAACAAAGGCCCTGACCAGTGGCTCAATGGATAGAGCATCAGCCCAGCATATGGATGTCCTGGGTTTGATTCTTGGTCAGGGCACACAGAAGAAGTGAACATCTGCTTCTCTCCCCCTCCCTGTATCCCTTCTCTCCCTCTTCCCCTCCACAGCCAGTGGCTTGATTGGTTCAAGTGTCAGCCCCAGGCATTGAGGATGGCTCATTGGTCCAAATGTCAACCTCAGGTGCTAAAAATAGCTTGGCTGATTTGAGCATTGGCCCTAGACAGGGTTGCCAAGTGGATACAGCTTGGGGTGAATGTGGGAGTCTGTCTCACTATCTCCCCTCCTCTCACTTAAAAAAAAAAAAAAAAGAAAGAAAAGAGCCTAACCAGGCAGTGGCGCAGTGGATAGAGTATCGGACTGGGATGTAGAGGACCCAGGTTCGAGACCCTGAGGTCACCAGCTTGAGCGTGGGCTCATCTGGTTTGAGCAAGGCTCACCAGCTTGAGCCCAAGATTGCTGGCTCAAGCAAGGGGTCACCGGTCTGCTGTAGCCCCCCGGTCAAGGCACATATGAGAAATCAATCAATGAACAACTAAGGTGTCACAACGAAGAATTGATGTTTCTCACCTCTCTCCATTCCTGTCTGTCTGTCCCTATCTGTCCCTCTCTCTGACTCTCTCTGTCTCTGCCTCACAAAAAAAAGAAAAGAAAAAAAAAGAAAAACAAGTAATGACCACAAAAACCCTTCTCAACTTTTAGTTTTCAGACACTGATGCATGAGCCAAACAGCTGGCTACACACACACTACGCCCCCCACACACACACACACACATAGGAGTGCTGAAAATTTATGCAAGAGAATGTAATTTTTACCCAATGTGACAAGTACTAGTATTTTTGTACATCTTTTCAAATAAATACCAATCCTTAAGAAACACTGATTTTTTTTTTAGATCTGGTTAATTCTGGCCATTTGTGGGTGAGTGTTAAAAATCTGAAATGTTAAAGAGAAAAAAGAAAGTGCTTTCTCATAAATGGTACCAGAAAGATCTGTACACAAACTAAAAGAACTGCTTAGCCACTCGGATACACATGCATGTTCTCAACTGCCCACCCAAATCCAGCTTCCCAGTCAGATTCTGTGTCAGAAACCTGATGCAAGGTCAGCACCACAAAGTACAGAGTAAGGCATGTGTTTGGATCTTCTTCTTAAAACCAGTGTGTTTTGGAAACTCCCAAGTTCCACAGGCATCAAAGTGTAGTGTCCCATAAGCCAGGTCTTCCCTCAAAGCACATGCAGTATCTGCCTGGAGTGAGCAGCAGGGTGAGGTTTGGGTAGTGACCTGGTGAACTGGAACAACATGGACACACTAAACTCACCAGTCTCATTCCTGATCACTCAACCCTAGTTTAGAGGACTTGATATAAGTGGCTAGCTGCCCTCCCCAGACCAGGGGATGGGAAAGGGTAGTGTTAGAAGTACACACTCCTGAACACCTCTGACATGCCTGGATTTGCACCCCCACTTTCCAGCTGACTGCTACTAGGAAAGGTACATAGTAAGGCTCTGAACATCAGTGGTTCCATCTGCAAAATGGGAATAATAAGCAGACCCACCACAAAGCACAGAGGTGGTTTAAGGCTTAAGTGAGCTGATCGGTTTCAAGTGCCCAGTAAGTCCCAGTCACCAATGATGCCACCTCCATCAGTGACATCGTCCTCTTCCCTTTACACATGGGACTGGGCAGTCTGGGAGGAGGCTCAAACTACAAAAAGTCTGATAACATAAGAACAAACATTCACCCTGGTGTTTAATTTTAAATGTTTAATTAATTACAAGATAAAACCAACACCACAGTCAGTAGGTAGTCCCAATAAATGAACTGAATGAAAAAGAAAAAGCCTGCGCTTTATAATAGTCTTTCAAATTATTCTTAGCAGCTTGAATGTCTCCTTGTTTCAGCACACAGGCGCCACCAGCCAGCCCAGCCCCACTCGGGGTACCCACTGCAGTCTGGGTAACGGCCACTTGGGTGTGAGAAGTGCTCGCCGATACATACTGCCTGAAGTGACTGCTGTTTCCTTGCAGGGTTGAAGAAAGTTTTAAAACCTTATTTTGGTCCATATTTGGCTTGTCTGAAGTGATCTCGGTGGTGCTGAAATATGACCACAAGTTCATCGAGAACATCGGCTATGTCCTCTACGGTGTCTACAATGTCACCATGGTGGTAGTGCTGCTCAATATGCTAATAGCCATGATCAACAACTCATATCAGGAAATTGAGGTAAGACCAGTTCATTGAAAATCCCCTCTTTCCCTTGGTTTAATTTGCACCGCTGTTTTCAGCAATGAAGGAATGACTTTAGAAGCCCATGTGTTATTGAATGTGAAGCCAGACTAGCAAACGACAGGCATTCTTCCCAGACTGCTCCACAGAGCACTTCAGGTCCACCTGCCACATGGCATAGCAAGCAGCACACAGAAAATGGCCTGACAAGGACAGAAAGACTCAAGGTCATGGCTCTTTCCTCTTTCACATGTGTCCCCTCAGAGCAGAATGCAGGTGACCCACAGCAAATCAAAATGACTATATCTTTCAGCCCACATTCCCTTCCGCCTCCCACCTGAATTTATTAAGTACCTACTATATGCCAAGCCTGTGGGAGACAAGACAATACAGAAATGATTAAGGCATAGTCCCTGCCCTCAAGGAACTCAGTCCAATGAGAACAACAGACATGTCAATCAACAAACCACAGTGCCCTGGGGCCAGTCCTGCCAGGTGCAGGAGGTGCAAAACAGAAACTGTGATTGGCTGTGTGTGGGGGCAGGAAGCCTGCAGAGGTGATGATTGAAGGCCATTCAAAGACTAATATGATTTTGCCATCAGATAGAGGAATCCTAGAGAGAGTACCAGGAGGCAATTTATCAAAATCTAAAATGCACAAGCCATAAGCTATTGACTAAAGTCTTGTCTGGAACAGCAAAAAATTAAAAATAAACTAAATGAGCATTGATAGGGATCTGGTTAAATAGATTACGCTGCATCCGAACAGTGGGATACTGCGCAGCTTTAAAAAAGGATGAAGATGTTCTCTATACACTGATTTGGAAAAATCTTCAAGTTAGAGTGTTAAGTGAAAAAAAATCAAGTTGTAGTACATGTTTTTCCAGGGACCAGCAGTTGAAAACACTGGTGTACTCTGTCTTGTGTAAGAAAGGGAGAAAGGGGAATACATATTTAGTTTTGATTATATAAGCATCTGAAGAAGAAAAAAGATGTCTGAAAGGGTACACAAGAAATGAAGAGCAGGGTGCCTATTGAGAGGTAAGGTTGGGAGACATAATGGTTGGAATGCCTTTCCATTCATCCCTTTTTATGTTTCAGAAGTCATATTATTGTTTGATTTACTTTTAAGTTAAATAAATAAACTAAAAATTAAAACCAAATAAAATGCACAAATGCTTTCACTCAATAATTACAATTCTAGGAATATATCCATGCATAAATATGATTTTATACAATTCATGAAAGAAAAAACTTGGAACTAGCTCATCAATGTTAGAATCTTTAAATAAACTGTAATGTAGTATAGAGTTTAGAACACTGTGTATATAATACTGTATAAACAAGGGGGAAAACGTCTACGTGCTGACATAGCAAAATCTCTATGATAACATAAAGTGAAAAAATGCCAGTTGTAAGAAAATATAAGCACATCTTATTTACATAATGCAAATATAGCAAAATTCCCGTGATAATGTTGAGTGAAACAATGTTATACAAATATAAGCAAATCTTATTTATATGCAAATGTGAATATAGAGAAAGACAAAGTAGGGGAAGACAGAGGAAAGGGGCCACCCCCCTGACCTGGGGCATCTTCTGGGGAAGGGATGAAGAACAGAGATTTGAAAGAGGATGATCACATGTGCTTGGTATACCTCTGTATTTAAATCTTTTTTTTTTTTTTTACAGAGACAGAGAGAGAGAGTCAGAGAGAGGGATAGACAGGGACAGACAGACAGGAACGGAGAGATAAAAAGCATCAATCATTAGTTTTTCGTTGTGCATTGCGACTTCTTAGTTGTTCATTGATTGCTTTCTCATATGTGCCTTGACCACAGGCCTTCAGCAGACTGAGTAACCCCTTGCTGGAGCCAGGGACCTTGGGCTCAAGCTGGTGAGCTTTTGCTCAAACCAGATGAGCCCGTGCTCAAGCTGGCGACCTGAGAGTCTCGAACCTGGGTCCTTCCACTTCCCAGTCCGATGCTCTATACACTGCACCACCGCCTGGTCAGGCTGTATTTAAATCTTTTATAAGAAACAATTATTTGTCTATTTCTCACATAGGAAAAAATAAAGATCTCCATATATTAGTAAACAAGGTTTTCCATAACAAAGTACCACAGACCGGGTGGCTTAAGCAACAGAAAGTTACTGACTCACCGTTCTGAAGGCTGAAGTCAAAACTCAAGGTGTCAACGTGGTTGTTTTCTCCTGAGGCCTCTCGCCTTGATTTGTAGATGGCTGCCTCCTTGTGTCCTCACATGGCCTTTCCTCTGTGTTTATGCATCCCTGGTGTCTCTTCCTCTCCTTATGACACTGGTCATACTGGATTAGGGGCCCATCCTTAACTTCATTTAACCACAATTACCTCTTAGGGAGCCCTATTTCCAAGTAGTCACATGGTAAGGTACTGAGGTTTAGAACTTCAACATAGGCCTGGCCGGTTGGCTCAGTGGTAGAGCGTCAGCCTGGCATGCAGAAGTCCCGGGTTCGATTCCCGGCCAGGGCACACAGGAGAAGCACCCATCTGCTTCTCCACCCCTCCTCCTCTCCTTCCTCTCTGTCTCTCTCTTCCCCTCCCGCAGCCAAGGCTCCATTGGAGCAAAGATGGCCCGGGCGCTGGGGATGGCTCCTTGGCCTCTGCCCCAGGCGCTAGAGTGGCTCTGGTCGCAACAGAGCGACCCCCCAGAGGGGCAGAGCATCGCCCCCTGGTGGGCAGAGCATCGCCCCCTGGTGGGTGTGCCGGGTGGATCCCGGTCAGGCGCATGCAGGAGTCTGTCTGACTGTCTCTCCCCATTTCCAGCTTCGGAAAAATAGAACTTCAACATATAAAATTCTAGGAAGACATACCAGGTAGATAGGGGTAAACAAGGTGGTATATTTAGCAATGAAGGAGTGTAGATTGTGCAGGGAAAAGAAGCAGAGGTGAGCTGGACCATGAAGCCCTCATCCCCACCAAACCACACACCTATAAAAATGCAGCATCTGTTGATTAAAAAACATATTTTTTAAAAGTTCTATACCTATTTGGTCACCTATATGGATGAGCTATTGCTAACTGGTCCTCCTTGCCCTTCTGGGCCTCAGTTTCCCCATGTTTAAGAGAAACCAGATGGTGCCTAGATAATCTGTGAGTCTCTGTACCACTCACCTGGGATGGATGACCCCATCCCAACAAGCATCATGCTTTGGGCCAAATGAATGTGAAATGTTAAGCCACGTTATTGATGCCCACTAGTTTGGAGTGAGAGTGGGCAAGCGTGTGGCTTGTGATGGCGAGTTATCCCAACAGTGTGGTGACACGAGGCAGACAGAGCTCACTGCAGCCCACAGCTCCCCTCCAGGCTCTGGGCTCTCCTCATCGCTGAGAGCACTTGTCCCCCGCCCATCCCACTGGTGGTGCATGTGCCAGACAGGAAGGAATGAGGCCACTGGAACATGCCCGCTCTTCATGGTTACAGTGAATTTTGATCAAGTCCATATTTATAAAGCCTTTCATGAGAACAGCCAGTTACTCAGCCAGTAGCCCTTGAGCACCTACTGTCCAAGTGCTCACACCCGCAAGCCCCTGTGCCGCCTCGCCCACCTGCCTCCTTCCCCATCCCAGCAGCCCACCCTCCCGCCTATTATCCTGGCTCCCCCTGCATTGTCACCCTCCCCCTTTCTGTCTAGTCCTTCCTGTCAGGATTTAAATAACCCTCTGGGTCTTAAAAACTACAAAAAAAGAAGTCCTCCCTCCATCACACGTCCGGCTCTCAACCCAGCTCCCGCCCGCTCTCCACTCCACTGCCATCTTTCTCAGAGGGCTTCCGTCTCCTGCTGCTTCTCCCGCTGCTTCTCCCACTGACAGACTCCCGCTTTTCTCCATCTGCCGGCCACCGCACTTGACCTGGCTGGGAACTACTCTCCCCTGGACCTCAGCTCAAATACCAGCCACGGGGGCAGCCTCCCTGGTCCCCAGGGCCAGGCTGCCGACCCAAACACCAGAGCCTCCATGGCTCTCAGCATGACTCTACGTATAAGGTTAGCTGATGCATTAACATACTCATGTCACTGCCACAAAGGCATGGTTCGTCATCCCCAGTGCCCACCTAGCACTTGCCAGGCACACCATAGGTACTCCATAAATGTTTGCTGAATGACTAAAGGTTGAACACTAGGCACTGTGTTAAGCTATGGAGATAAAAATAACTTTTACTGAGGGTTTCCCAAGTTTCTGATACTAAATGGTTTTCAGACATGAACTTCTTTAATTCTCACAACCACCCACAAGGTAGGTATTATTATCCCCATTTTACAGATTAGGAAACTGCAGGTAGAGCAGCTGCCATGGGCACACATCTAGTGAGGAATGGATCCAGGCAGGCTGCAGAGCCCATGGTCTCACCACCGTATCACCATTCCTCTCAGGTCAGGTGTCCCTGTTATACTTTCTGTTGTACAAGGAGCAACCCCTACCCTCACAAAGCTTCCAGTCTAAAAGACCTATGTACGATGTTCCATAAACCAGGCCAGGTGCTGATGGAGTCTCAGCAAAAGCAAGCAAAATGGCCAAGCCTGCTGGCGATGGCCTTATATCACACAGCACATCCCTACAGCCTCACACAGGTGCTTGCTGGGTTCAGGGCCTCGAGTGTCGCCAGCACCTGTGGGGAGAGGAAGCCACCACTCACAGAGCACAGACTCAGGGCTCTGAGGGAGGCAGCATCATCTCCATGCACAGATGAGGGAGCCCAAGCCCCTCGCCTAAAGTCACACCGCTTGTAAGAGGTCGTGAGCCCAGGTCTGTCTGATCCCAAATCCCATGCCTCTGTGCTGGCCTCAAACCGCCCTCCCAGGACATAGGCCTATGGAGCCTGCCCACTCACTGGAGGCCCCCTCAGCTTTCTGGTGCTGACACCAAGTCAGAAGTAACAGATCTGGGGTTTTAATCTACCACCATCCCCGGGGAAGAGAGTAACTATAGTTACAACAGTATACAACATAGTTACTATGGCCGGACCAACGATGGTTAGGTTTGTTCCCCTTGAATTACATGTGCTGTGTCTCTTAGCATCTCCTGGCAGCACTCTATCCAACAAGAAACACACTTCCTACTGAGAAATACACCGTGGTATCCGGCGTGGTAGCCACTTACCGCATGCACCTACTGAGTGCCTGAAACACGGCTCGTCCAAGTTGAGATGCACCATAAGTATAAAATACACACTGATTTCTAAGGCTCGGCATGAAAAAAATGTGAGCTACCTCATTAATAATTTTTATTTAAAAATAATTATTAAAAATAATTTTATAATGATATTTTAATAATGATCACATGTGGAAATGATCACATTTTTGGATCTACTGGATTAAATAACATATCGCTGAAATTAATTTCACCTGTTCCATTTTTCTTTTCGTATTGTGGCTACTTGAAAATTCAACTGTACCTCTGCGGTCTACCTTTGTGGCTTAGCTAATGCTGTGGTGGCTGGTGAACCAGTTAGCAGAGCTATAAATGTTAGCGGATAACAAGATTACGTGGCAGTGAGAAACGTTCCTTGGCTAGGGGCAGGTGGAGAATGTCGGTAAAGACACCCAGTGGAGAACGAACGAGGATGAACTGGCTGAGATTTTCAGCTGTGAATGCAAGCAGGGACCAGAGGAATGACTAGCGTGTATGGTGTTAGCGACAGCACGCTCCCAGGCATGCCTCTTAGTGAGATCCACAAGGTGTCAGAGTCCTGTTTAGAAATCTGCTTTCAGATTTGGAGGCTGCACCCCTCCCTCAGATGGAGCTCAGTTGTTAAATCGTGGCCTTTGATGGTGTCTTGTTGTTTCGCTGGCCCCACAGGAGGACGCAGACGTGGAATGGAAATTTGCCCGAGCGAAGCTCTGGCTGTCATATTTTGATGAAGGAAGAACTCTACCTGCTCCTTTTAATCTAGTGCCAAGTCCTAAATCATTTTATTATCTCATAATGAGAATCAAGATGTGCCTCATCAAACTCTGCAAATCTAAGGCCAAAAGCTGTGAAAACGACCTTGAAATGGGCATGCTAAATTCCAAATTCAGGGTAGGTAGCATGGAGTTTATGGGGCTAAGAAGGCAGGAGGAGGGGGCGGGGGGAGTTGTGCATGTTCGGTTCAGACACGGCCCCTGATACAAGGGGAGCCGGGCGCCCAGAGAGGCCGCTGCTTTTCCAAATGCTGGGCACATCAGCAAAACTGCAGCACCCACAGAGGCGGAGGGGGCTGCCCTGTGCCCTGCGGCTCCTCGGCCAGGTGTGTCTGGGGCCCAGCCCTGGCCCCAGCCTAGGGAACCCCTTAGGGGACTCGGACTCTCTTCCCAGAGTGTAACTGAAGAATGATCTCCTCCTTCTGGACACTCGCAACATTTATTAGCTTAGCAAAATGCCTGGGGAGTCCTGGAGGACAGACAACAGTATAACTTGAACTCAGTGCTTACCAAAGTTGATCAACAGTATTCTATGACCTGTGGACATCCTACAGAACTAAGGTCCCGGGAACAGTGTCCCAGGAAGCCAAGCAGCAGTGGGTATATTGCCTTCCAAAGGGTCTTCTTTTTAGGGACCACTCCATATGTGGGTGCTATTCAAGTCCTACCAGGTAAATAGGTATGATGTATCTGTGTATTTTTTTCCAGAAGACTCGCTACCAGGCTGGCATGAGGAATTCTGAGAAACAGACAGCAAATGATACTTTCAGCAAACCCACCCGCTACCAGGTACCACCCTTTTCTCAGGCATGGGCAGAAGTGGGCTCCACTGAGACACAATTCAACCGCATGGCTGTTGTGCCCTCAGAACAGCTTCATTCCTTCCTCCACTCAACCAATGTTTCCTGCGTGCTTACAGTATACCTGGCTGTGCTAGTTAATGGGGACGAAGACAGAGTTCCTACCTTAGTGGCACGTCAGTCCAGTGGGGGAGACGATGAACAAGTAAACACACTAGGAAATAGATACAACCAGACTGGTAAGAGTGCCACGAAGAACACAGTAGGCTGCAGAGATGGAGAAAACAGGGAGCTGCTGCTTCAATGTGGTCAGCGGAGGCCCCTTCGAGGAGAGGAAGGTTGGCTAGGCCCTCGTGGGCAAGGAGGAGGCAGCATCTGGGGCCTTCCACGCAGCTGGAGGGCAGATGCAGAGCCGACGGAGCCCAGCTGGAAGGGGGGGCAAAAGAGTCAGAGGAGAGAGTGGGCGACCAGACCAAGGTCAGGCATCAAGGAAGGCAGCTGGAGGAGTTAAACTTTGGGAGGGAGAAGATAACCTGCTATCTCTGCTTGAAGAATACCTAACGGCTCTAATGAAAGGAGACTGCTGGGGATCAGAGTGTAAGCAGGGAGGCCAGTGAGGAGAATGGGACGGTCATGAAGGTACGGGGGACTGTGGCTTCGATCGGGGTGTGAGTAGGGCGAAGGAGAAAAGCAAACAGATTCTGGATATAGAACCAATGGCACAGAGGTGCCCCAACGGGCATGTTGCAGGGAGAGGCTGCCTGACTCCCAGTGTTGGTCTCAGGCACCAGGCAGCTCTGCTGTCCTCTGCGAGCACCTGCCCCTGGCCTGCCAGCCCGCAGAGTCTGGTACAGATCAGAAGATGGTCTTCTGTGCTTGCCGTCCTCACATCGCTTTTGGACATTAATGTCAAGTCTCTGTATCGGTTCGATCAGCCCGTGAGCCAGTAGTGATAAATGGTAACTTCAGGTTATTAATTATAAAGTGCAAGCCATTCTTTCCCTGACTTCCTTCCCAATGATCAGCAGTCTGATCCCCACTAATCACTTCCTATCAGATGTAAATTTGAAGCTGTTCTGAGCCTTCCTCTGGGCCCAGGTGATGTGTCCCTAGTGCCACCACCCCAGAGGGAGCAATCACACCTTCCAGACACAGGTCTCCAACTGAATCCCCGTCCGTATTTCAGAAGCCAGCTGTGCAGTGAGGAGGACTGAAGTGCACAATTAAGAACTGGCTCATCCCTCAAAGCACTTCAGGTGTTATCTGATGACGCAGGCTGAACGTTGGCATTGGGCAATCTTGTCTTTAATCACGCATAAAATCGGGCCTCAGCCGTCTGACCTGCCCTGAGTTGTTTTACAGGACAAATCCTTTGGTCAGTGGGAGGGTTCTCCTTTCTCAGCTTCTCAGAGGGAAGTTTAGATTATCTGTGTCACCAAAAAGATAGACAACCCCATCAGGTTGGGGCCAAATCTCTCCTGGGTTTTGAGGCCCATCAGCTGCTGAGAGGGAGGAAGACCTCTCCATTCCTGTACCCAGAATGAGTCCTTAACGAGTGAGGCCATTTTCAAAAGCAGTCTCGGGGGGGGTCCCGCTTCTGCCCATCATAGTGGCGGAGTCCTGGCAGCCTCCCATCTCCTGTAGAGCTCCCTGCTCTGACCACAGAGACTGGAGGGTTTGCAGCTGCAGGGATAACCTTGGGAAGTGGGCTCACCTGCATTCTGTGACTCTACCATGCAAAGCCTAGGGCTGCTCATTCAGACAGTCGTCACAGAGAAGGAGACAGGCAAACTGGACCACAGGCTTCGGAGAAGAGCAGATGGGCGCGGGGAGCACTGGGCATGTGCACGCTTGCACTTTGCTCAGCCCTGCTCAGGAAGGTCTAGGCATCCTCCTGAGCCATCACCTGCTCAAACAGAAGTAAACCTTGAGCCGACATGAATAGACAGCTGGGGGCAGACTAGACACTAGCACTGGTGTAATCTCACCATATTCCTGTCTGAGGCAGTATCTTTAACCCCGTTTAACAGATGAGAGAACTGATGCTCAGTCTCAAAGGTCACACAGCTGGCTGAACTGAGGTCCTTCACCTCACATGCAGCCCAGGCGCTGGCCCATCATCATCTGCATAGCGTCACACCTGAGCCTTCCTCGGGGCCTGCCCTGCCTGAGTGTGACCGTCACTAGGGAGAGATCTAGCTGAGCCTCTGCAGCCTGAGGGGAGAAGGCGAGGTGCAGGAGGCAGCACTGTGCAAAAGGAACTGGGAAGCAGAGGAAAGGAGTCAGGCCAGGATCTACGATGGCTCACCTCCTCTCTTGGGCCACTGGTGGCCTTCCCAGCTGCAGTGCTGTCTTCTCCAAGCAGCTCCCCAACTTGCGGAGGTCGGGGGAGCCCGAGCTGCCCCCTCTCCCGCTCCCAGGCTGCACCCAGGCTGCCATCTCTCTGAGCACAGACACCGTCAGCCTGTCACCCTCACAGCTCTGAGAAATTCTGTAATGTCCCAATAAGACAGGAGCCCTGTTGTCCGTAAGCCTGTGGTTTTAAGCTTGTTTCCTTTGTGTCTCTGTAGATCTGCTTGATTGTTCAGCCTTAGTGCTTGAGGCGTTGAAACTCACAGTGTTGATCTTTGGGTGCTCTCCAGGGAAGGCGTCCCCTTCAGACCCCAGGGCTCTCTGTGCTTTGTGTTCTTGAGCTTCCAGGGGCCTGAATTGTTATTTTTCACAAAACCGGTTCCTTGCTGTTGCAATGTTGTTTTTTCCAATCTGGGTTCTGTGGTGAGACTGAACAATGGAACAAAACCATGACAACAGCGAGGTGGCCATATTGTGCCTCCTATCAAAGCTGCCCTGTGACCTGTTCCAAGATCCACTGTCAGTGTCTTGGAGTGTATAATGACCCGTATATGCACTCTCGGAGAGGTACATTTCCTTTGTGGGCAGGCACACAAGCCACATCCCAAAGAACCACCGAATCCAGGCACAGTCCATCATTCAAATAGCCCAACCCTGATGACACAATCTCTTCCCCACAAACCGGGGGAGTCCTTTTTCTCACCTTGCAGAAGGCCTGTTGTGCAGAGGTCAGAGCAACCAGAGGAGACCACTAGCCAGTGCTGATCTCTTCTCTTCCATGTCTGATGAGCCCCGTGTAACACACAACTCGCCCCAGGACCCATTCTGTCCTCCCTGCTCCCAGTGTGCCTCAGCCTCTGTGTTCCCAGGTCCTACTTGGTGTGCCATTCCACATACCACAGGTGTGCTCTTCCTCGTCTGTGTCTTCAGCTGTCCTGGTTGCACCGTGGGGGTTTCTCTTCCATAGAAAGACCGATTTTCCCTTCGTCAGTAGCATCCAAAGGCCATCAGCCCCATGGAGTCTGGGCAAGGGGAACTGTGTCCCTTCTGCCCTGGATATTGGTCTCAGATATTGGTCTCACAACCATCCTACCCATTGTGCATCTCAGTATAAGCTCTTCTGCCCCATCATGTCACTGAAAATATTCACCGCCCACTCTTGCTAAATGCACAGGGGAGGGCGGGCCAGGAGGCCACCAATGAAGACATGTGAACGTGGGTAAAGTTCATCATCTCCTTGAAGTGCAAGACTACTAAAGAGATATCTCAAACTCACCCCAAAGGAACATGATTTTCCCCCAGGTAGGGAAGGAGGGGAGGTTTTTGTTGTCCATCTTTTCTAGAATCCTGTGTAGCATTCACTTCAGTGGAGATTTGGGGCATTTTCTAACCATTTCAGACTTCCTGGGAACAAGACTGACCTCTTGCTCCTGCAGATCCCAGGTTGTCTTAATGTGTACCTACCAGAGGGGAAGCTAGGTCCCCAGCAGGACATGAAGTTTCTCAGCAACTGCCAGGTGGCCACACTGTTCTCCCTTCAGGCACCTGTCAGTCCTGGAAGTGGATGGGGGACAGGAATGAAGGTTAAAGGGCCCCTGCATGTCTGTAGTCTCGTGTGATGTGGCTTCCATATTAAGGCTCTATAATCCTCACGTATGTTGAGAAACGAGCCAGCGAGTCTTTGCTTCTCCACACTCTGAGCCATAAGTCTGCAGAAACCTGAGCTCAGGGCAAGCATACCAGTTTTCAAGAGCGGGCCAAGAGCATGCGTGACCATGACATACCACTGACCCTCTTCTCCAAGGAGTAACAACAAAGCCAACCATCCTCTGAAATCTAACTGAGGTTTCCTCTTGCATAAAAGACGTACCTTTTTAAAAGACAAACTGGTAACCAGAAATGGCCCAAATTCCCCTTTGACCAATGGGAGCCAGTTTCCTGCATCTCATCTCCTAACCTATCTTGCACTTATCCTTTTTCTAAGGCCTGGATGAAGCCCCAACTTTGGCTTCTATTTTGGATAATCCCAGATCTGCTACTTCCCAGCTGTGCAATCCTGGAGAAGTCACCTCCTCTCTGAGACTCGGCATCCTCACCTGTAAATGGAGATGACACCTCCATCTCACAGTTTCTGGGAGGATTTAGTAGGGTCCTTTGGTGCAGGAGGTTCACATGGTTCCGGTCTGCAGGACTCAATACACCTGCTTCTCTGCTTCCTTCCCACCATGTCCCCTCCTTTGGGGAGCTGCTCAGCACTGAAGGGGGTTAGGGAGCAGCATCTCACCTATTCAGAACAAATGGAGTTTGAGGGCATGTTGTGTATTCATTAAACACATACCACGGACTCTCTAAATCAGGGGTCCCCAATCCCCGGGCCGCGGACCGGTACTGGTCCGTGGGCCATTTGGTACCAGTCTGCAGAGAAAGAATAAATAACTTACATTATTTCCGTTTTATTTATATATATTTAAGTCTGAACGATGTTTTATTTTTTATTTTTATTTTTTTTTTTTTTTTTTTTTATTTATTCATTTTTAGAGAGGAGAGAGCGAGGGAAAGAGAGAGACAGAGAGGGAGAGAGAGAGGAGAGAGAGACAGAGAGAGAGGAAGGGAGGAGGAGCTGGAAGCATCAACTCCCATATGTGCCTTGACCAGGCAAGCCCAGGGTTTCGAACCGGTGACCTCAGCATTTCCAGGTCAACACTTTATTCACTGCGCCACCACAGGTCAGGCCCGATGTTTTATTTTTTAAAAATGACCAGATTCCCTCTGTTATATCCATCTAAGACTCACTCTTGACGCTTGCCTCGGTCACGTGATACATTTATCCGTCCCACCCTAAAGGCCGTCCGTGAAAATATTTTCTGACATTAAACCAGTCTGTGGCCCAAAAAAGGTTGGGGACCCCTGCTCTAAATGATTGGTTTACTCACGCTGCCCTGGAACGCAGTGTTGGCCGGAGCCAGCAGGGCCAAAGTGCTGCCGTGGCTGGGGAGGATCCCACTCAGCACCTCAGGGAAGAGGCAACTCTTCACTTCCAATCTCTGGCTGATAATCTTACAACACAAATGGAAACAGACTAACTAGATCCCCTTAAGTTGCATCAGCCTGAAACTTTGCAGTGGAAGAGTACTTCTGAATTCCTTGTTCAATAAGGATGTCAGATCCCTGGGCTGTTTGTTTGTTTTCCCGTGAGACTGGTTTGGACCAAGTTTTGTTTTGTTTTGTTTCTTCAAAGTGCAAAGAGCATTAATGAGTCCCATGGAAAGGCATATATATCTTATAACTTAGGTGACTGGCCTTAATGACCAGAAGACTATCAATGAGAAATCTAGCACTGCCTGATTGGTGGTGGCACATTGGATAGAGTATCAACGCTGAGGTCACTGGCTAAAGCGCAGGGTTGCCGGCTTGCATGCAGAGTCACGACCTTGAGTGCAGGGTCACTGGCTTGAACGTGGGATCATCAACATGATCCCAAGGTTGCTGGCTTGAGCAAGGGGCCACTGGTTCAACTTGAGCCCTTCAGTCAAGGCATGTATGAGAAGCAACCAAGAAACACCTTAACTGAAGCAACTATGAGCTGTTGATGCGTCTCATCTCTCTCCTCTAGTGTGGGATTCAGCTGGTTCACACCACTTTGGCAGAACTGATACCTAATTTTTGTTGAGTTCTGCAAACTGGTTGTTAAAATGTCATTTTAATCAGGGTTCTCTCTAAGGTGGGTGCCTGGGCATCCACCCAATGTGAAAATCACAAATTGACATTATGTATTCTTTTTTAACGTTCATCTGCACCACAGCATATTCTAAGCACCTGTAGTAATGTTCATTCCATCCGTAGGAAAAAAAAAATTGCAAGTGAGGATGCCAATCAAGAAGCAATATGGCAATATCTTAAATAACAGTTTTACTGTTTTTTGTCAGGTATTATTTAATCTTTTTTCATTAATATTTTAAAACTCTTATAATCTAGTTTTGTGTGCCTCTTTTCTTGTTCTTATTTAAGTATTAAATGCATGAAATAATAAACTACTTTTAGTATATCTTTTTTTTATACTTAAAACAGTCATTAGGGAAGAGAACCAGTTGTTAAATTATTTGAATCCCACCACTGTGTTCTCTCTCTCTCTCTCTCTCTCTCTCAAAATCAATAATAAAGAGAAAGAAAAAGGAAGGAAGGGAGGGAGAGAGAAAGAAAAAATCTAGCACTAATCACAATTCAAACCACAGAGCCACGTGGACCACCAGCCCAGTAAGAGCTGAAGAGGGCAGCACTGATCTGAATGGACGGACTCAAGGTCACCACAGAGAGCCTTTGCCAGGCTCAGTGGAAGCCCTTGGACCCCCAGGCTGGAGTGCCCCTCAGAGCCATGTCTTCCAAATCAAAGGCCCTGAGAGAACCACCATGGGATGATGAACTATATCTGCCAGTCTTTGCATCACGCAGGTCACGCCTTTCACGTACAAGAGCTTTTCCTGTGCCTATGTCGTAGAGAGAACTTAACCCGCTTGATATCCACAGCTGAGTGAGGGACAGAATTCAGGGCCCTTCCATCTAGAAAGTGCTGCCTCTGTCCTCTTAGTCCTCAGGTGTGAGCAGGTGAACAGGTCATAGGAAGGCACAGTCAAGGAGCAGGGACTCCGTCCCTCCCTGCCTGGCTGGCTGGCTGCTCACCTCTTGCAAAATTCAAAAGTCTCAGTTACCAGAATATTTTTAAATGCTGTGATTTCACAGGAACCCTGGAACAACTAGCTGGCAACATCCAAAGTTCACCCCTGCAGTCGTCCTTACACTTGGCTGTGTCCTCAGCATCCCCTCTTTGCTCAGGCTGCGACAGCTTCAAAAGCCAACTGTCTGCACGTTAACTGAAGCCGCAGGCCAAAGCCTCCTGCTCCTTGCAGCCTAGGGACACAGAGTCAGGTGTGCGGGCTTTCAGGGAAGTGCTATCTTGGCAAAACTTCCCAGGGCCCAGCTCTGTCTGTTTCTGCGTCTGATAGGAATTTTCCAGGGTAAAGTCTTGTCCTTCAACCCAGGCCCTGACTCTGGACTGAGCGCATCTCTGCTCACACACAGCACCTCAAAGGTATGCCGGCTGCTACGACCACAGCGCTCTCTCCTGATCGCATGAGTTGTTGAACTAGAAGAAAGTGTTCCGGAGCTGAAGCCCCGAGAAGAGGCCGTCGCAGGCAGAGGTCACAAGGGCAGGGCTGCTCAGGCCTCAGACCCTAGAGCAGCGTGCGTGGATGGCTCTCTCTCCCTGGCACTGAGAGTGCCCCATTCTCCCATCCCGGGGTCAGGTGTACTGAATCCTGGGGGAGAGGTTAAACGGAGGCACTGGCCAGGCCTGCCATGAGACAGAGCACCAGGCGTGGGAGGACTCCCCGCAGCTGGCCGGGTGCGGTGGGAGGGACGATGTGTGCGTATACCGCACAGGCTGCCTCCGTGCTCAGCTAGGCTTGTCCTTGTGTTCACATTTCAGAAAATCATGAAACGGCTTATCAAAAGATATGTCCTGAAGGCCCAGGTGGACAGAGAAAATGATGAAGTTAATGAAGGTAAGAGAGTGGACCGTGTCCTGTGGGTCAGCGGGAGCCGGGCGGGGTCTCGCAGGGTGCCAGCAAGGTGTTGTCAGCAGGGCCGGGGTCCTGTCTGGGCGCCCCAGGCTCGGCCTCCATGCTGGCTTGAGGTTGGCAGAATGTGTCTCCACACAGCTGTAAGACTGAGATCACAAGTCCCTGTGGGCTGTCAGGTGGGCAGCCCTCGCTGTCACCTAGAGCAGTCTGCCTGCCGCATGCAGCCCCATTGTCTCAAGAGCCAGCACTGGGCCTCCTCCTCCTCAGGCACCACCACTCAGGCCTCCTGTCATCCCGTCCCCTTACCCTCTCTCCTGCTTTCCCCTCCCACTTCTAAAGACTTGTGATTAGACTGGATAAACCTGGATCACCTCCCTATTTAAGGTCAGCTGATTAGCGATCTCAATGCCATTTGCAACTGTAGTGCCCTTTTGCCACATAACATAGCACGTTCATAGGCAGGACACAGGGCTTAGGATCTGGGGTAGGAATTCTGCCGGCTGCCGCAGTGGCTGCCTGAGTCGGCCTCGTGGCCATTGAGTTCAGGATGGCCCCGAACTCCTCATTCTGTGGGTGCACTGGCGGACTACACACCTCTTTCCAATTCCGCCACCGCCTTAGGTCCAGCTGGCTCCGTCCTGTCTCACCCCGAGGCTCTCAGAATCTGACATCCCCAGGGTTTCTCAACCCTGCTTCAGAATCACGGGTTAAAAATGCACGCCCAGGCCTAATGAAGGGCCATGCCTGGGGGTCTGCGTTTTGATAAGAGCACCAGGTCATTCTGATACATGGTGAAGTTTGCAAACTACATGATTTTCACTGTTTCGGTATTTTTCAGTCTGTTTTAAGCAGTTACTCTTAAATGAAAATGCAAGTTACTTTATGCCAGGTAATTAATCTTCATAAGATACCTAGGACAAATATTTGCTACCTAGAAACAGCCTTTTCCATGAATAAAGGCACTAAGTCTGCCCCTCGCTTGAGCCACAGGGGCCTCCCAGAAGAGCCTGGTCATCATTAGTGGCTCTCTACTTCACCTGGGGCGTCCCCCCTCTCCCCAGCTATCTATCGGAGACTGAGCAGGAGCCCTTCTACCCACTCCTACTTTGGGGTCTCAAACATAAAACTGCCAGGTGTCAGGCCAGCCAGCCTCAAGCAGTGTGTAACTGTGACTGACAAGAAGCTACCTGACTACAGAGGGCAGGGCTGCAGGGTTCCGTGGCACTAGAATCACACTGTGGAACCGGGGCTCAGTGAGGCACCCAGTGAGTTTTGAGAGATGTCAAAACTGACCAAACTGTACCTTTAAGAGCTCTATGTTGTGTGTGTATATAAGATATACCTAGAAAACAGACGTGAATATTGTGTCTGCAGGCAGTGGACTCCTGCTTGAGTCAAGTCCAGTATCTATAACATCAGGAAAGACTCAACTCCCTCTGTGGTTAATATGTGGAAAGGTTCGCATGGCTCAGGCCCCTGTGGCTCTCTAGCCACATGGTTCACTGTGGAAATTGGTGAAAGTCCCCACCTGGTGGTCCATCGCAACAGAAGGAGGTAGCAGGCTTGTCGCAGGGCTTCTGTGACACAGTGCCATTTGCATGGTCTGGACGGACCCTGCCCCTGCAAGCCTGCCCGGTTCCATGGCCGAGTCGACTAGGCCGAGCTGCTCCCTTTACTTGTGGGAGTTTCTCCACTCTGCAAATACTAACAGTACAATACAGCGAGCATCAGGAAAACGGGTTCCAGTTAACGAGGATACTACTCAGAGTCTTGAAATCAGCCTTTGCTGGCTCTAAGATCTGCATTCTAACAATCATCGTATGAATTAGGTGACAGTAATTCACAACCCTGACCTTGACTCCTCCATCTACCTCAAACCCTTACTAGAGAGCTTGACCAGGAATGGGAGAGGGGGCCCAGATAGATGGATGTGTCCTTCAGTGGTAGCAGCTGGGTGGTACTTATGACACAACGTTCCCTCACCTCCGTCTCTGGTGGGCTAGACCAGCAACCTGGCATTCTGCTGGAAAGATGTGCACCCGAATGCATGTGGCAGGAACCCCTCCTGCCTGCTCACACTCACTACAACCTCATCTGCCCTTACAGGTGAACTGAAGGAAATCAAGCAAGATATCTCCAGCCTGCGCTATGAGCTTCTCGAAGAGAAATCTCAAGCTACCGGGGAGCTGGCAGACCTGATCCAGCAGCTCAGTGAGAAATTTGGAAAGAATTTAAACAAGGACCACCTGAGGGTAAACAAGGGTAAAGACATTTAGCGGCCCACATGGGCATCTGTGACTTCTACCAGCATTCCAAGGCCAGGGTGAATGCCCTGGCCACCAGCCCCGGTGGGGAGGGGTCGCAGGCCACTCCTCTAGGACCCTAAGGGGACCCACTGGCTCCATCCTGAGCAGCCTTGCTGATATCTGCCGCCCAGGGGCCTGCCTGGATCCAGAACTGCTGTGAATCCAGGCTGTTGGGTGAGAAACAGGACCACAGGAGGGGAGGAAGTGCCCCCCAGCCCCCACACATGTGTGAGACCTTCAGTCCAGCCACAGACATACACCGTGTGGCCGCGAAGAGGCCTTCTGGGATGCACACGCACCTCCCTGCACAGGGAGCGCAGCTCTGTCTGTGTCCTGGGAAGACAAACCGCCTCACCCCACATGCCCTGCTCATCCCTCCCCACCACCCACACACATCCCAACAGAACCAGGAGGGGACCTGTGATCTATTCTTAAGTGCCAGATGAGAACACAGATAGCCTAATAGCAAAATAGTTCTATTTGTTTATTTAAAAAAAAAAGTTTAAAAATTCTAAATCAAAAAATGTACTGTAGGTAGCACTGTTCAAAATCCAAATGATGTATTTTTACCTTTATTAAGATTATCTTGTATTTACTATTTTTACCTACAATGAAAAGAAATAAAATTACCTCATAATAGCCTGGGGAGCCTCTGTGAATGTGCTGCCCTCCTGCTGCCCTGTGCCCTGTCTGCAGGGGGATTTGGGAGCCTATGGATCAGAAGAAAATGGGGCAGGGATGAGGGGGAAAGACACCAACATCCCCTCTCCACAGTCACGCAACCAGGAACCCCACTCCCAAGCCCCTCCTCCTATCCCAGACCTAGTGTCCCCAGCCTCACCAGAGTGAGGAAGGAAGAGAAAGAAATGGTGAGGGAAGCAGAATGTTTCACCTGGCCATACCTCCCACCCTCTGCCGCTCTGTGAAAGGGAGCCAGAAATCTTTCTGAAAGAGCCTAGGTGTGAGTGGGGAGAGTGGCCACCAGAGGGCGCCCGGCCCCAAACAACACCCATTCTGAGTAGGATGGTAATGCCACTGGATTCCTGGAGAGCCTACCAGCCTCAAGGACACATAGTAAGAGCACTAGGGAACTAGGGGTCGCAGGCCACTCCTCTAGGACCCTAAGGGGACCCACTGGCTCCATCCTGAACAGCCTTGCTGATATCTGCCGCCCAGGGGCCTGCCTGGATCCAGAACTGCTGTGAATCCTTGCTGAGTACCAGGCACTGTGCTGACAGCTCTGCATGCATCAGTCCACTGAACTCTCACAGCAGCCCTGAGCAGGGTCACAAATTCAGATGCCTTTGCAGATACCCTGGAAAGGCAAAATATGTTTTATGTGTGCATGGGGAGGGGGGCTTGTGTTTCATGATATACAGTGCATCTTCAGAGATGAACGTTTTTTACTTAACTCTGCTCTAAGGAAAAAGCAGATTGAATGAGTGATGGAGAGAAACAAAGGTGGTCCCAGCATTTGGGGTGGGAAGGGGCTACGACAAACTAGACAGCCTGCCCTCCGTAAAGCAGGCCAACAACACTCAGCCCAGCCAACTGTTGCCATGAGGAATGTGGACCCTGTCTTGCCAAATCTTCCCAATTTCAGGGGAGTCACACTGGTTGGCTCCCTGGCGGCAGCAGAAGATGCCCTGAAATGTGACTCCGTACCTGGCACACACTCCTGTGTCAGACAAGAAGAAACAGGCACTCCCAAAGGCACTGGGCACAGTGTGAGTCCAGGGAACTTTACAGAAGTGAGTTCAGTGAATGTGCAAGTCTGACAGTGCTCATCAGACTGCATGCTTGTCTTTGTGGTGGTGCACTGCTCTGGAGAGAATACCTGTAGCCTTGCTCAGATACGGCTCCGTGGCCCCCAAAGCCTGCAGGGGAGGGCTGAATCCACTCAGGTGTTGACTGAGCCCCGTGCCAGTACTGAGGATGGGACACATTTCTGGTGGGGCTCCCTCTGAAGCCCGGGCTCTGAATAGAGAGGCTGCCTGCTCTGCAGGAAGAGCAATTGGTTTACCCAAGGGACAAATTACCAACACTTCTGGAAGATTTCCTGTCAGATCCCTCACTTGTTTTCATCAGAATGCTAATAAACACATCTCGGGTCCATTATTCAGTCTCCCTACCTGTCTTCAACCAGAAGCAGCTGGCAACCCCATTTTAAAATCCGGGCACCCTTTCCCCATTACACCTAAGTCTCGAATGCACCCTGCAAGGAGGTAAAGGAAAACAAGTCCCGCTGAATAATTAAAAACTGGAACGGGACTACAGCCCTATCCACTGGGTTTTGGGTGAATGTCTGGCAGGTGAAGGTAGTCCAGGAATGACTCAGGGCTGCCAGGGATGTGGGGGAGCAGAGGAACCCCCATTCTGTCAAAAGCTGTTGGCGAGGCCTTGGAACTGAGGGCTGGTGGAGCTGTCAGCCTGGAGCTGGGGCCAAGAGCTCGGCAACTTTTCAGACACTGCCACACCCCCCATCTTCTTGGCTCCTGTTGAGTTAGCTAGGCAGGCAAGCTGCAGAGAACAGGGCAGGGAGGATGGAGTCTGGGAGGAGCTCAGTGGCAGACAAGCAGAGGAGAGAGGCCCAAACCCTCCCTTAGAAGTCCGCAGACACCCACCCCATGACTTGCACACTTCCCAAAGCACCAGCCCTGGCCCCTGGCAGTACTCTGCACACTTGTCTCACCCCCACTGTGCACTGGCACAGCCAAGGAGTAGCCACTCAGTGAATCACTGCTGCACTCCAATTTTCTAAAATGCCTTCAGATGGCACCATCGGGCTCTGAAACAAGCGTCCCTGCTGCAGCTCAGTGCAGTGTCAGCGGATGCGGGTCGCTTTTCCCTTCTGGTCCCAGCACGGAAGGAGGCCTGGCCCTGACACTCCGTATCACTGAGCTTCTATGGCCTCTGCCCCACCCCAGGCCAGACGACCTGCAGTGCAGGCCTAGCTGGGGGTGCCAGCACAGTCCAGCTCTCCCAGGGAACCAGTGGTTAAGCAGCACATTTTCCAGAAACTTGTCACCTTCTGATGGCTTATAATGGGGACTCCACAAATCCCAGTGACGCTTCCTGGGCAAAACCCCCAATTAGTCTCTAGAGCTATTCCAAAAGGACAAGTGCTCACATGCTTGAAAAAGCAGAGCTGGCCTCCCCTGCCCGTCACAGAGCACCACCCTCCCTCCCAGTGAGGCCCAGGAGACGCAGCCCGCGGGAAGGTGTGCCCCAATGTGGGGACAACTCTGCGAATCTCTTCCCAGGGGCCACCGCAAGACACCTTCCCATCCATGGCCCACTCTCCCCTGCCCCGCCCTCCGGAAGGGTGGTGAGACACCTTGCCTCACTCAGGAGCACAGTGTCTGGTTAAAAATAGGCGGCCCCACCACCTGTCACTCCTGCAAGTGCTCATTAGACTTATGTAAAGTGTAGAGTCTGAGGCTCCCAGGGGCTGACTGGAAGGAGGAGTTCTGATCCGCCGAGGCAGGCAGGCAGGCAACGCCCCTTCTATGTTTATTCCCTAGCCCTTCCCCTCCTGCCTTGAAGGGCGAAGTGCCAGAGGGAAGGGACTCACAGGGTTGCAGATCAACTCCGGCTTGTTAACCAGGCAGCAAATGCCCTTCCTGGAGCTGCAGACAGAGCAGCTTGAGCTGGGCGGCCCGTCCTCATCCGCAGGTGCTGCCCAGAGCGCTCCCTTCGCTCCACCCGCTCAGGCAGCAGGTTGTCCTGTGCCCTTTGCTTCAGGGAAGGAATGACACAAACACAGGGAAAGATAAAGGTGACCGAGCTTGGGTTCCCAAAGGCCTGAGTCTTTAAAGAAGGGAGAGGATTGAGGGAAGAATCCAAGTGTTTGAGAGAAAGGGTATTCCAGGGATACGGCCACCCCAGCCAGAAATGCTTCCCGCAGGCTGAGCGGGCAGGGAGGAGGGGCCTGCGCGGGAGAGGCACTCCTAGGACGCTGCCCTGCTGCTGAAGAAGCAGAAGCGGGACCACAGCTGGACGGCCACCTCCTCACCAGGCTGCCCTCCCACTGCCCTCCAGGGAGGCGTGAGGCAGAGGCGGGGGGGGGGGGGGGGGGGGGGAGCAGCCCAGGCCAGGGCCAAGTGCCCTTTCATTACAAGACGTTCGAAGAGTGTAAATTCCATTTCCTCAGAGTGTCCGAGTCTGAAATAACTGGGTCAGTCAGCCTGCCATGTGTAACAAGGACGCTGTGTCAGCTGGGCCCTCTGACAGAGGCCCGCAGGTCCTGTGGCACTGACCCCACATTCATCCAGGCCCCACCCACCCACGCAGCAATGTGCTGGGCAGACAGAAGAGAAGAGAAGGCAATTTATGTCTGCATAAAAGGTCATGGGGACACTCTCGGGTGCCCCAGAGCAAGCAACACTCCTCAAGTTGCATATTCCTCCCACCCACCCCCAGGGCAGTGCGTAGGGCAGTGCCTGCTCACAAAATAGCAGAAGGGAAGGGAGGCAGGGGTGTGGAGGTGGGCCTTGTACTGGCTGTGACCCCCTCCTTGGCTGGAAACTCACCTCGCCCCTTCCCTGGGGTACAGGCTGTCACCTGACCCCAACCGAACTGACCAGTGCCCCTAAAACCAACACGACCCCATGCAGAGTAATCATATTCCTGCCTTGAGATTTAAATATCTCATGTGGACATTGGCAGGTGGGCCTTTTCCCAGCAGGGTCAATCAATGGGAGAATGTGGATCTGGGACATAAGGATACCCCTGCCACACAGACAGCGGTCATCAGCTAATAAGGTCAGAGATGAGAAACAGAGGAGGGGAGAAGTGAAGGAGGAAGGAGGAGGGGAGGGGAGGAAAGGGGGAGGGTGGGGGAGAAGAACTGTGTGACACCCTCCTTTCTGCAGCCCTCCCTGTGTCTGGACACCTGTCCCGGGAGCACTCTGAGCCAGGCCACTAGGTAAATCTCATCTGTGTTAAGGCCGGGTCTGCACTGTGTTTCTGGACGGCGTTTACATCCTCAGAGTCCTGCTGGACACAGAAAGAATTCCAGGACTTCCCTGTCCCTCCCTTCCCCCGGGGCTGACTGTTGTTTCTGTGGGTCCAGGAGTGAGGACCAGAAACTGCCACTGCCACAACTGATTTTCTTGAGACTCAGTGAGGCTGTGGACAATAGGTAACGGCCTGGGGCTGGTTAAACTGTTCAGGAGCAAATCCGCAACAGCTGGACGACAGGCTGCCCTGGCACATAGGTGACGGGTGCGCCTCCAGGCTGGGGGGAGAGTCTTCTCCCTGCTCTGTCCAGGCCCCAGCTCGGAGGGGTCCAGAATGGGCACAGGGAGGCACCTCTCCACAGCTGTGCTGGCGGCAAGTAGTGCAGTGGCAAAGAGGGCAAAGCAGAAAAAGGGACGAGGCAGTCGCATGATGACTACAGTCATCAGCCTTGACAGGGGACTGCTGAGAGACTTCAGAAATGACCAGTAGACCCTCTGAGGATGACCAACTTCTGACTGGTGAGGTTCCTGCTATAAATAGAAAACACACAGCCTTATTTTGTAGACACAGGCTAGTGGACTATTTGAGTCACATAAATACAACTCAATATTCAATTAGGGAGACTTTTACTGCTTTCCATAGATCACTAGAGTCACAGGAATACCAGCATCTGTACCATGGACTCACATGGTCTCCAGACAAGTAGTGCCAGGGAGTGTAGTGACAGCCCCCAATCTGAGCGGGCTCAGTCTCTGAGAGAGAGGAACAACTCTTGGATCATTTCAGTGATAGAACAGCACAGAGCCCGGGGTTTTGTGCTCAGCCCAATCAATCACAGAATAGACACCCCATCAAAACAGAGCCTCCAGTTGCCCTCCCAATCTGCAAAACTAAATTAGAAGCCCCCAAAGCCTAGTGAGCCATGCTGAAGGCAACCAACAGTCTGAGAGCCAAGCTGTTTTCTTAGACACATCTTTACGTAAAGATGCTCACAGCATCCTCACTGTCTGTCACCAGCAGCATGAACAGAATGTACCTTCTGCACTTCAGCAAAGGCCATGGGGGGGGGGGGGTGCCAGTGTGTGTTCTCATGATATTTCCCTCCAAAGATGCACAGAAGTGTTTGCTGGAAGCAGTAATAAGAGGAAAGTTCATATCACTTCAGGCCTATATGAACAAACAAGAGAGAGCCGAAGTAAACCACTTAACTTCACACCTTAAGGAACTAGAAAAAGAAGAACAAAGACAACCCAAAACCAGCCGAATAAAGGAGATAATAAAAATCAGAGCAGAAATAAACGAAATAGAAAACAGAAAAACTATAGAAAAAATCAATAAAACAAGGAGCTGGTTCTTTGAAAAGATCAACAAAATCGACAAACCCTTGGCAAGACTCACCAAGGAAAAAAGACACAGGACTCAAATAAATAAAATCCAAAATGAAAGAGGAGAGATCACCACAGACATCATAGATATACAAAGAATTATTGTAGAATACTATGAAAAACTATATGCCTCCAAATACAACAATCTAGAAGAAATGGATAAATTCCTAGAACAATACAACCTTCCTAAACTGAGTCATGAAGAAGCAGAAAGCCTAAACAGACCAATCAGCAGGGAGGAAATAGAAAAAACTATTAAAAACCTCCCAAAAATAAAAGTCCAGGTCCAGATGGTTATACTAGTGAATTCTATCAAACATTCAAAGAAGACTTGGTTCCTATTCTACTCAAAGTCTTCCAAAAAATTGAAGAAGAAGCAATACTTCCAAACACATTTTATGAGGCCAACATAACCCTCATACCAAAACCTGGCAAGGATGGCACAAAAAAAGAAAACTACAGACCAATATCTCTAATGAATACAGATGCTAAAATACTAAACAAAATACTGGCAAATCGAATACAACAACATATTAAAAAAATAATACATCGTGATCAAGTGGGATTCATCCCAGAATCTCAAGGATGGTTCAACATACGTAAAACAGTTAACGTAATACACCATATCAACAAAACAAAGAACAAAAACCACATGATCTTATCAATAGATGCAGAAAAGGCTTTCAATAAAATACAACACAATTTTATGTTTAAGACTCTCAACAAAATGGGTATAGAAGGAAAATATCTCAACATAATAAAGGCCATATACGATAAACCATCAGCCAACATCATATTAAATGGCGTAAAACTGAGGACTTTCCACCTTAAATCAGGAACACGACAGGGGTGTCCACTCTCTCCACTCTTATTTAACGTGGTGCTAGAAGTGCTGGCCAGAGCAATCAGACAAGACAAAGAAATAAAAGGCATCCATATCGGAAAAGAAGAAGTAAAGGTATCACTTTTTGCTGATGATATGATCCTATACATCGAAAACCCAAAGGACTCCACAAAAAGATTACTAGAAACAATAAACCAATACAGTAAGGTCGCAGGATACAAAATTAACATACAGAAGTCCATAGCCTTTCTATATGCCAACAATGAAATATTAGAAAACGAACTCAAAAAAATAATCCCCTTCACGTTTGCAACAAAAAAAATAAAATACCTAGGAATAAACATAACAAAGAATGTAAAGGACCTATATAAAGAAAACTACAAGGCATTGCTAAGAGAAATAGAAAAAGACACAATGAGATGGAAAAATATTCCTTGTTCTTGGATAGGAAGAATAAATATAATTAAAATGGCCATATTACCCAAAGTAATATATAAATTTAATGCAATTCCCATCAAAATTCCTATGACATTTTTTAAAGAAATGGAACAAAAAATCATCAGATTTATATGGAACTATAAAAAACCCCGAATAGCCAAAGCAATCCTAAGGAAAAAGAATGAAGCTGGGGGCATTACAATACCTGACTTTAAACTATATTATAGGGCCATAATAATCAAAACTGCATGGTATTGGCAGAAAAATAGACACTCAGACCAATGGAACAGAATAGAAAGCCCAGAAATAAAACCACATATAAATGGTCAAATAATCTTTGATAAAGGGGCCAACAACACAAAATGGAGAAAAGAAAGCCTCTTCAACAAATGGTGTTGGGAAAACTGGAAAGCCACATGCAAAAGAATGAAACTCGACTACAGCCTGTCCCCGTGTACTAAAATTAATTCAAAATGGATCAAAGACCTAAATATAAGATCTGAAACAATAAAGTACATAGAAGAAGACATAGGTACTAAACTCATGGATCTGGGTTTTAAAGAACATTTTATGAACTTGACTCCAATGGCAAGAGAAGTGAAGGCAAAGATAAATGAATGGGACTACATCAGAATAAAAAGTTTTTGCTCAGCAAGAGAAACTGATATCAAAATAAACAGACAGCCAACTAAATGGGAACTGATATTTTCAAACGACAGCTCAGATAAGGGCCTAATATCCAAAATTTACAAAGAACTCATAAAACTCAACAACAAACAAACAATCTAATAAAAAAATGGGAAGAGGACATGAACAGACACTTCTCCCAGGAAGAAATACAAATGGCCAACAGATATATGAAAAGATGCTCAGCTTCATTAGTTATTAGAGAAATGCAAATCAAAACTACAATGAGATACCACCTCACCCCTGTTAGATTAGCTGTTATCAACAAGTCGGGTAATAACAAATGTTGGAGAGGCTGTGGAGAAAAAGGAACCCTCATACACTGTTGGTGGGAATGTAAAGTAGTACAACCACTATGGAGGAAAGTATGGTGGTTCCCCAAAAAACTGAAAATAGAACTACCTTATGACCCAGCAATCCCTCTACTGGGTATATACCCCAAAACCTCAGAATCATTGATACGTAAAGACACATGTAGCCCCATGTTCATAGCAGCACTGTTCACAGTGGCCAAGACATGGAAACAACCAAAAAGCCCTTCAATAGAGGATTGGATAAAGAAGATGTGGCACATATACACTATGGAATACTACTCAGCCATAAGAAATGATGACATTAGATCATTTATAGCAAAATGGTGGGATCTTGATAACATTATACGGAGTGAAATAAGTAAATCAGAAAAAAACAAGAACTACATGATTCCATACATTGGTGGAACATAAAAACGAGACTAAGAGACATGGACAAGAGTGTGGTGGTTACCAGGGGTGGGGGGAGGGAGGATGCAGGAGGGAGGGAGGGAGAGATTTAGGGGGAGGAGGAGGGGCACAGAGAAAACTAGATAGAGGGTGACGGAGGACAATCTGACTCTGGGCGAGGGGTATGCAACATAATTTAATGACAAGATAACCTAGACATGTTTTCTTTGAATATATGTACCCTGAATTATTAATGTCATCCCATTAACATTAATAAAAATTTATAAAAAAAAAAAAGAAGTGTTTGCTAGGTCCTGTGACATCTGAGCCTGTATGTCCCTGGTCCCAGCTCAAAGGTGAGAGATTTCCACTGTGCTGAGGCTGCAGCAAGAGGACCGCAGAGATCGGTATTCTAGCAACTCTGAACAGACTTCCAGTTTTTCTCCCAAAAGGCAGAAATACTCTTTTTCTGATTCCTAAAGATCTTCCTGTCTCTCTTTGTACTACACACATAAACATGAAGGATGCAGCCAGAAGTGAACAAAATGATCCTCTCCGGGAAAACAGAGCTAGCAGTTTGAGAGAAGAGCACAGATGTGTGAGGAAACCGAGTGTCACTCCCCTAGGACCTAGTTGTGCGCGTACCCACAGGGTCATAGGCCCCTACCTGCCTGACTCCACAGAGATCATGATGCACCAAGCCCACGGGTGCCCCGGCTTACCCCTGGCATCCACCACAGGATCAGAGAGGACAGGCGGAGAGGAGGTGAGAATGGGATCTGGAGCCAACCCCCCAGCACTCCCAAGAATAAGGAGCCCCATAAACACTCTCTCAGGGATCCACCTGGCCACGGAGACATGGAGGCAATCCAAGCCGATGTGGAGGGCAACGGAGTTGGTGGCTGCATCTTCAGGGAGCCTGGGAGCCACATGCAGGGGCACCTCCCCCAGAGAAAGGCCAGGACCATCATTAGAGGCAATGGCTGCAGCCAGCTACTGCGAAGGGAAACAGAAAGCGCTCACCTGCCTGGCGAGACCCTCCTCCCAGCAGGCGGTGGCTGCCCGGGGGCAAAAACCCCCAGGCTCAGAGCCAAGGAGCCTGGGCCTGTGCAACTTCCGCAGCTGCAGCCCCTTGGCCGGCCTCCTAGGCCAGGGGTCGGTGGAGCCTCAGCCCAGGCCAGGAGATGGGCAGCAGGGAACACAGCACCTGGCATGGCAGCTGCCCTGTTCTGAGAGGTATTTGAGTGCCCTCCCAGAAAAGGAAAGTGTGGTGAACTATGACTCAGTGGCCCTGGTGAAACATGCCCCAGGTTCACCTGCCCTTGTGTCTTCCCCTCCTCCCACAAGGACTCCCTGTGTGGTCATGTGACTTGCGTAAGCCAATGGGATGTCAAGAAGTACAGAGCACCACAAGGGCTTCCTAAGCACATGCTCACTGGGGTGCCTCCTCTGGTGTCGGGAGCCGATCCACAACTGCTGGCTGACAAGGTCACAGCAGAAGAAGACCCACAACTGTGGCTGACAAGGTCACAGCAGAAGAAGACCAAAAACTGCTGATTGACAAAGTCACAGCAGAGAAGACCAATGGCTGCGGGGTGACAAAGTCACCACAAAGGATAGGCACAACGATACTCCCCCCTTTGACTTTTTAAATTAATCTGGCCTTATATCCCCCCTTTTCTGGGTGTGTGCTATTATTTGTGGCACAGGGATAATAGTACCGTGCTTTCCCTGTAGATTCGTAGTGATTTCTTTGGAAATGAGACAGAGGGTGTGAGTTCCACAGAAAAGCCTGTAAGCCCCTTGAACTGGGCTCATAGACATAAGAGGCTGGCTATGATATCCCTCGTAAAGGGTTAAAGTTTGTAGGAGAATTCCTTCTTAATCATGTTAAAAAGAATAGATTGTGACTTGTGAATGGGTAGGAAGCAGTGGCTGTGCACAGAGCACCCTTAGGCCTTCACTTAACATTTTTCTTCCCTAGCCTTTTCATGTGATAAGTAGAGAAACATTCCTTTCTTCTTTGATCTGCAAATAGTGGTATATTCTGAGAAGAATAGAGTCAAAACTTAACTAGTGTTTAAATATAATAAATAAATAATATTTGATTAGACAATAGTATCTTAAGATAAGGTATAGTAGGATGGCCCATTGTGTGGCCTAGGATGAGAGCCTAGTCAGCAAGAAAAGAATGTTTTACTAAGAGAATTGTCTTTTGACTAAAGGCAATTGCTAGGCTTTCTCAATGAGATGTTCTCATGAGATTTAAAAATGTAGGGAAATCCATGGAATGTCCTGTGTTGCTGCTGGGCTATCTTGCAAGTGCACTCTGCATATCTTTGGATGAAAGCTATTCTTGATGTTATGTTAATTTCTATAGAGGCAAGCCTTTTAGAACTAATACTCTAAAAGCTTTTACTGATGTTGTTATCGCTATTCAAGTTATTTTGTATTTTGAATGATTTGCTACCTGATTTGTGACTCATAGATGTAAATTAACTGTTATCCGGAAACATGAAAACATAGTGAAACCAAAATAATAATTAACACCATGTGATTGTAACTCGGTGTGCGTGTATAAAAAGGGAGCTATACTAGCTTTTGGTAGAGATGCCTGGCAGTAAATGCTAACCGGAGAATAAAGAGAAAGAAAAGAATTCGGCTCTCTCACTCCATTTTCGCCGACGCCGTCTCCTCCTGTGGGACCCCTGGGTCCCCCCCGGGGCTGGACCCCGGCACTCTGGGAAGCCCGCAGCTATGTTGCAAAGAAACCAGCTAGAACCCTGGCATGGTTGCTCAGTTGGTTACTGTGTCATCCCACTGCACCAATGTGGCAGGTTTGATCCCGGGTGAGGGCACATATGGGAATAAACCAATGAATGCATAAATGGATGGAACAACAAACCAATGTTTCTCTCAATAAATAAATCTTTTAATTATTAAAAAGAATACAAACAGCAGAAGCCCAGCTAAAAGTACTGTATGTGAGGAGGCCACTAGACAAGCGCTGGAAAGCAGAGGCTTCCTGTCCAGTCTAGCCCAGCCACCAGCCAAGCGCAGCCTCCGGAGTGAGTCACGGGACAGAAAGCGCCTGGTGGAAGCCTGTCCACCACAGAATCTACCGCATTATCAAAGGATTCTGTTGTCTCGAGCCACTCAGTTTTGAAGCGCTATGTTACCAAAGCAACAGATAACTCAAACTGAGAGACGGAAGGATGGTCAGAAACTTTTCACACTGCACTCAGCCTTACCACAGGAGAGGAGTCTCACCTCGCCCAACAGAATGACTCACTCTGAGTGCCTTAGTCAGCTGTGACCCAGGACTCAGGTCTGCTGGTGTTGATATTCCCAAATGCTCAGGACAACACTGTTTCACCTGGAAGGAAACCCTGTTCCATCCACCAACAGAAACCCCCAGAACAGCATGGCCATCTTGCAGAAGGAGGGACACTTTGTTGGACAAGCTGAATGCAGCCGGTCAGCGTAGCCACCACTCAGCTCACATGTTGCAGTGTGCAAAGGCCCGAACAGGTGCCATGGAGGGGCTAGCTGAGGAGAGAAAGGTGGCAAGCTTGGGGACAGGCAAGTAGATTTGTGAGAAGTTTAGTGAATAGTGGACAATACACAGATGTCACAAGGCAGCCAGTGAATCATTGCCCGGTGAGCTATGATGGCACTCCCTTCAATTCCCAACCTGACAGCTATCAAACACCTTCACATCCCTTATCTTATTTAATTAAAACAACTACCCAGTGAGGTGGGCAGGGCAGATTTAATTACCTCCTTTGCATAGAAAAATCTGAAGTAGTGCAGGAGTCCCATTGAGTGGGACCTCAATGAGCTACAGGGTCAGCCCCTGGGGCTCGGTGGTGCCCATGAACACAGCTAAATGGGAGGGTTGCTCTTAGGTGGGACAGTGCATGAATGTGCTGTCCCCAGGAGGCAGCCTGGGGGAGAAGGGGTGGTCCTCTCATGGTATTTCTCCATGCAGTGCTTGGATCTCCTGCCTCAGAATCCCTCTGACAACTGTTAAAATGTAGATCTACAGACCAAGAGTGGGGCCTAGGACTCTGTACTTTTTGATGCTCCTGGTGACTCTGATGAACAACTGCATTTGAACTCTATTCCTGCAGAGTGGGATGGCATGGTTTCCAAGTCCCCTGTCTAGTGGGTGGTGGAAATGGGACTGGGAACTCATGGTCCAGTGCTCTAGCTAGCACTCATCTTCATCCAGGAGTTGGGACTGATTCCATTTTGGAAGGATGTGTCAGAGCTGAACATGTAGGAAAGACGGGGAATAAAGCATTGGAGGCACCAAGGGAAAAGGGGGGAGAATAGCTCAACCCTACTCTGTCCTGTGCTGCACATCCATTATTAAACAGCATTATTATTATTTTGTTTTGTTTTGTATTTTCTTAAAGTGAGAAGCAAGGAGGCAGAGAGACACACTCCCATATGTACCTGACAGGGATCCACCCGGCACGCCCACCAGGGGGTGATGCTCTGCCCATCCGGGCGTTGCTCCATTGTAGCCAGAGCCATTCTAGCGCCTGAGGCAAAAGCCACGAAGCCATCCACAGCGCCTGGGGCCGACTTGCTCTAGTAGAGCTTTGGTTGCGGGAGGGGAAGAGAGAGATAAAGAAGTGAGAGGAGGAAGGGTGGAGAAGCAGATGGTTGCTTCTCCTGTGTGCCCTGACTGGGAATCGAACCCAGACATCCACACTCTGGGCCAACGCTCTACTGTTAAGCCAACCGGCCAGTGCCTTAAACAGCATTATTATGAAGCAAAATCCCAGTGGACAGACAGGAAACACTGACAAGGGTTTGGGAAATAACGTTCTCCAGGAATGGCCTAGTTTGGATTTTGTCTCCTGTTTCTTAGAAATGAGAAATGTCACTCTTGCACTGGGGCACGGGCAGGGTCCCCACCCTCTCTGTCCTGGGACCTCAGAGCTCACCTGGAGTCAGAGAGCAGAGCCCAAGGCAGACAGCCTGTCCGGATGAGGAGAGCAAGCCTCCTGGGTGTCCTGGCATTGGACCACACAGGAGAGGAAGGGACCCTTCACCCCCCGCCCTGTGTGAACAGGTTCTGCCCATGGAGAGGGCAGGAAGGAAAGCTGCAAGCTGGCAGAGAGGGGAAAGCCAAGACTGACTCCTCATATCTGAGCTCCACCTGTTTGTTTTCTCAATCACCCTTTCCAACTCTCTGTGACAGAATCAAAAGCACTTCCGGTCTGTGTCAGAGGAAATGTTCTCACAACGAGGCCCAGGTAATCCGCTCTTTAATAACCAGCATGTTTCTCCCTCCAGCTCACTCAGCCTCCCCTTCTGCCTCCGTTCTATTCTCATCACATCCCTCCCAGGTGGGGATTCCTTAAAGGGTCCTGGCTGGTTTGTCATCCTTTCCCTCTCTCTCCAAATGGCCCAGCAGCCAGGGTGGACCCTTCCTCCTCCGGACTCAGAGGGAGGCTCCAGCAAGGGCTCCAGAGCCAGAGGAGCAGATTCCCAGAAAGGCACCGTTTGGGGCAGGAGCTTGGACAGCAGAAAGGCCAGCCCCTCCTGCTTGGGGCAAAGGACAGGCCACCTCCACAAAGCCAAGAAATGATGAGAGCATCCCTCCCACCCTGGCTGTCCTCTCACGTGGATACAGAAGAGATTAAAAAGTGTCTTGGCACCTGACCTGTGGTGGCGCAGTGGGTAAAGCACCAACCTGGAACACTGAGGCCGCCAGTTCGAAACCCTGGCTTGCCTGGTCAAGGCACATATGGGAGTTGATGCTTCCTGCTCCTCCCTCTTCTCTCTCTCTCTCCCCCACCCCTCTAAAATGAATAAGTTAATAAAAGCAAAACAAAACAGTGTCCTGGAGATGCTAGTGTTCTGTCATCCTGACTCAGGGCCTTGCTGCAGCGCCTGTCAGGCGAGCAGGGCAGGAAGGGGCCCTGGGTTTGCAGGAAGCATAATCCGGGAAGCACCAAGGACTGAGGACCGCAGCGAGCAGAGGGGGAAAAAAGCAAATTGTGTTTACTGTTTTTCATATTTTTTTTGTTTTTAATTATTACTCTCATTACAAAAGTAAACCATGGTCACTGGACAAATTTTCAAAAACCTCAGCACTCAGAAAGAAAATGAAATCTCCCTTAATCCCATCACACACAGATCATTACTTGTGGTTTTCTTTGCATACTTGTAGCACAAATCTACAAACTCAAATGGGTATGAAATATAACATTTTCCCCTTAGTTGTCTCTGTGAGGAGCCCTCCACTCCCTTCCACTCCACCGGCCCCCAGCTAGTCCCCTGAAATGGTCTAAGTCTCAGCCCCATGACCCCACCTCGTCTCCCAGCACTGTACTGAGGTCTGCAGGCTGAAGGCGGGTGCACTTACCATCCCCAGTCCTCCACGCAGGCGTCAACCAAGCACCTGCTGCTTCCTAAAGGTCAGACCTGCAGGCTGCGGCTATGTGGACCCTCATTTCCATCCAAAAGATGTCCCCAGATGCCTCGTTGGCACTTTCATGGCCTTCTTGCAGCACTGGCCCAGGAGGCCTGTCTTCTGTCCCAAACCATTTGGAGCCTAAGGAAGCCAGGGCGCCCTGAGATACTTCCAAGGACACTTTGATGAGCCTGCGGGAACTAGTCCACCACCTCCCACCTGGTAGGGCCTGGGCAGCCATCTGCACTCTGAGGGCTTCTGCCTCTGAGGACGTTACCCAAGAAAGGTATTCATTATCTACTTCTGCACCCTCATCCCCAGAACTACTTAGTTTCTTCCTAAGGCAGAGTGAGCCCTTCTCAGGGACCCACCAACATCTAAGGTCTCCTTGTCTTCCCACCAACTACCCTCTCCTCACCTCCGCTCCCCCACTCTGCCCCAAGAGCCGGAAGCCCTCCTCACTTCAGACCTAGGAGAGCGACCTTTCCTGGGCCACTACGCCAGGCGAGCAGGGTGAACACAGCTCAATGTGCCCTGTGTGTGTGTGGAGGGGGGACAACAGGAGACTCAGATTTGCCCGTGCCCTGCCAAGGAGAAAGGTACCTTTTGTAATTCGCTCACAAGCGCCGTATAGGGCAGCCACAGCCCTGCCCTGACTCATGTCTTGCTCCAAACCCTATACCCAGGCCCAGACTTTTGACACTTAAAAAAAAAAGCCAATCATTTGACTCCTTTGTTAAAACTGTGGGTCCTTCCTGTAGGCAGCTGAGGTTGGGCAATCTGTCATCAGCCTGTGAGGAAGAATCCCACGTGTCCGGAAACGAGGGGGACATCTTGGTCAATGCATGGTCACTCACACACCCATGCACGCACACGCGCACACACACATATGTGTACACTCCCAGCTCCCTGGTTTGAATCTTGGGGTTTGGGCCAGAGTCTGAATTTATGACACCCCCCACGGGATTCTGAAGGAGCTGGAGGTGGAGGAAGAGCTACTGCCCACAGCCCGCAGCACCTTTCGAGGTGGTGCTGACACTGCCTTTCTTGTCTGGGTGAGTGAAGCCAGGTCCAGGAGGTGTTAGAGGGCTGACTGTCAAATCTCAGAGTGCCCTTTACGCCCCCAAGCGTCTTATTTCCCTATTTGGTTCCCACTGAGATGTTGAGAAAATCCACTGGCTGCCATTACTGTGGGCGTGTCAGGTTATAGGCTTTCCCAGAGAAGGGCCTCGATGACTGACTCAGCAGCCCACCCTCCCACCCCTCAGGGAGCCCTCACCAGCCCACCCCCCACCCCGCAGGGAGCCCTCACCAGCCCATCCCCCCACCCCTCAGGGAGCCCTCACCAGCCCATCCCCCCACCCCTCAGGGAGCCCTCACCAGCCCATCCCCCCACCCCGCAGGGAGCCCTCACCAGCCCATCCCCCCACCCCGCAGGGAGCCCTCACCAGCCCATCCCCCTCCCCGCAGGGAGCCCTCACCAGCCCATCCCCCTCCCTGCAGGGAGCCCTCACCAGCCCATCCCCCCACCCCGCAGGGAGCCCTCACCAGCCCATCCCCCCACCCCGCAGGGAGCCCTCACCAGCCCATCCCCCCACCCCGCAGGGAGCCCTCACCAGCCCATCCCCCCACCCCGCAGGGAGCCCTCACCAGCCCATCCCCCTCCCTGCAGGGAGCCCTCACCAGCCCATCCCCCTCCCTGCAGGGAGCCCTCACCAGCCCATCCCCCCACCCCGCAGGGAGCCCTCACCAGCCCATCCCCCTCCCTGCAGGGAGCCCTCACCAGCCCATCCCCCCACCCCGCAGGGAGCCCTCACCAGCCCATCCCCCTCCCTGCAGGGAGCCCTCACCAGCCCATCCCCCTCCCCGCAGGGAGCCCTCACCAGCCCATCCCCCTCCCTGCAGGGAGCCCTCACCAGCCCATCCCCCTCCCTGCAGGGAGCCCTCACCAGCCCATCCCCCCACCCCGCAGGGAGCCCTCACCAGCCCATCCCCCTCCCTGCAGGGAGCCCTCACCAGCCTACCCCTTTCCCCGCCTCAGGTAACCCCCACCAGCCCACCTTAGGGGGCCTTTCCCACAGTCCTGGGGTACTGGGGCCACGTGTGTCTCCCCAGAGGAAGCCTTCCAGGATGGAGACATCCCAACCTAGCACCTGGGAACCCAGCCCCAGGGGAGGGGCAGCTGGAATTTCTGTCGCCTCAGCATAAAATGGCAACGCTAATTTAGTTTCCAATGTAAGTTTTAAAATACCACTGAAAGGACAGCAGTTCTCTCACTGAAAACTTTTTTTTTAGATAAACACATTTCCTCAAGAATTGGGCCCTGGGCATATGTGTCCTTCCCTCCTTGTCAAGAAGTGACAGCCAAAAGGACACTTCAATTTTGTCATAACCGACGTGCTGCTTCTTTAGTCAAGGGGCCTTTCTCTGTCCCTGCTCCACCTCTGTAGTCCCCTCTGCCCCAGACTCTGGAGAGCACATCATGACACCCCACCTACACCCCCAAAGATGACACAGTCCACTGGCAGAGGTGCAGGAAGGACCGGGAAAGACATGAGAGCTGTACCCCAGAAACCAGCCAAAGCAAGATTTGGAGCAGGGGTGAGTGACTGTAGGGTGGGACTTATCCAAAATTAAGATTATTGGGATCCCTAGGAGTTTTATGGGAGAGAAAGCAAGTTGTGTCTTAGTTGGTTTTGTTGTGTTTAAACTTTGGAAGAAAAAGGAAACACAGGTAGGGGAAGGGGTGAAGAGTGAATGCATCAGAAGGATGATTCTCCAATCCCGCCCTCCTGTGAACGTGGAAAGTGATTTCAGGATTTGTGCCCACGAAGGCAGGGTCTGCAGAAGTCCCAGACCAGCTGCCAGGGCCCATTCTGGTTTGTAGGCTAGACCTGTTCTCTGGGGTGGGATAAGCAGGAAGATGGTGCCTGTCCATGCAGGCCCAGGACTAAGCCCCTGAGATTCCGGGAAGTCAGGTCTCCAACTGCCCACGCAGCAGCCTGCACTGAGCAGAGTCTGGAGGCAGAGCTCCAGCCTGCCCCTGCTGCTGCTCCCCATCCTGGCCCAGCTCCTGTAGACTGCCCAGAGAGCTCACTCGGGAGATGGCCAAGAGAAGGATGGACCAATGGCAGGAGCTGGTGACACCCCTTCCTGCAGGTTCCCAAAAGAGCTTCTTTTTTTATTTTATTTTATTTTATTTTATTTATTTATTTTTTACAGAGACAGAGAGAGAGTCAGAGAGAGGGATAGATAGGGACAGACAGACAGGAACGGAGAGAGATGAGAAGCATCAACCATTAGTTTTTCATTGCGCATTGCAACACCTTAGTTGTTCATTGATTGCTTTCACATATGTGCCTTAACCGCGGGCCTTCAGCATTCCAAGTAACCCCTTGCTGGAGCCAGCGACCTTGGGTTCAGGCTGGTGGGCTTTTCCTCAAACCAGATGAGCCCGCACTCAAGCTGGCGACCTCGGGGTCTCAAACATGGGTCCTCTGCATCCCAGTCCGATGCTCTATCCACTGCACCACCGCCTGGTCAGGCCCAAAAGAGCTTCTTGATGGCTCAGACCAGCTGGGGTAACAGGTGGCCTGGACTGTCATCTATATCTTTCTTACAAGACTCCCAGCCCCAGGCATCCTGTGAACCATATCACTGATCTCTCCATCCTACCACCTGATCCTATAAGATACCGCAGGCCCATGGGATCGGGCGGCAGAGGTGGAGGCACTGTTTCTAGGAGGGGAGCCCTGTTGTGAACGCTCTTCTCACAGAACCATCTCTCCCTCACACCTGCCCTTTCTCCAGTTACCCCACTCTGAAAACCAGACTGCAGCCCCCACCAGGCTCTGGCTGACCATACTCTGAGCCTACCACTGCCTGTGACCACTGGAAAAATCTCTTCATTTCAGAGCTGGACTCGGCCTACTGGCTGCTGAGTTCTAAAACGGTCATTCTAAAATGCAACCCCAAGCTGCCAACCACTACGGTGGCCCAAGCCATCTGTAAAAACAAAATCAAAAATAAAAATAAGACAACCTGCTATGAGGGGTGATGGATGAAAAGAAAGATCTGTAAGCCAGAGCATCCTCAGCCTTCACAGAGAAACTAGACGCCATTTCACAAGAAGCTAATACGCCACCTCCCTCAGCAGACAGGGCAAACACAGCCAGCAGCAAACGACTCCCCCAGTCAGATAGCAACACCCCACCCTGATCTTCATCGCAGCCTACTGGTGAAGCCAAGTGGTTTAATAACTCCCCTGGTGTGCAGAAGAAACAGAAATAGCTCCACCAAGCACCACAGGCCAGCACAGCACAGTTTATGAAATCATGGGGTTGTAATGTTCCCAGTCTCCCAAGTTTCCATTAAACAGGTGCCTGATGACCCTATGTGGCAGGAAGGGCACCCCTGCTTTGCCTCTCTTGGTTTCTCCACAGATAGGCTGACAGGGCAAGGAATATGTGTCACTCAGCAGCCATGTAATGGGGAAGAGGTCACTCTGGGGTCCCAGCCCTGTGACCTCTGCCTGTCAAAGCCAACCTCTGAGCCCCTTTATAATCCTTCTGAGACTTAAATGTGTGGGTACACACAGCTCCCTTAATGGAAGGTCGCTCTGGCTTGTGTAAAAAGCTGTGTAAACTCCATCTTTGCATTTACCCAGCTCAGCCTTGTTTAATTTCCTGCCCGGGGATATTCAGGAAACACAACTGCCCTCTTGGGGTTCTGAACATCTTTCAGAAAATAAACAGTGCCCTCCCCACTTCAGAACCAAAAGATCCCCCCAAAAGGGCAAGGTACCTCCTCCCACCTTACCAAAAAGCAAGGCAGTTCAACCACGTGCTCTTTGCCAAGTTTCCCATCAGAAGCAGCAGCTTGAGATGAGTGGACAACAGGCTACAGAATCTGAGGCTCCCTGGCACCGTGACACAGCTATGTCTGTGTGACCTTGGCAAGTGACACCACTTCACAAGGTTCCGGCTTCCTCCTTGGGAAAACTGGGGAGACAGCAGTGCTCGTCTCACAGGCTGCTGTGAGGAGACAGACCACATCGAGGCCCGAGCCAGTGCTCTGCCCATGGTAAGGGGTCCGTGAATGGCAGCCACTGGAACTGCTCTACCACTGGGGACAGCCATGGTAGTGGCTGAATGCCTAGACGCTGGAGCCTAGCTGCAACCCCAAGCTGCCAACCACTATGGCCCAAGCCATCTGTAAAAACAAAATCAAAAATAAAAATAAGAAAACCTGCTATGAGGGGTGATGGGTAAAAAGAAAGATCTGTAAGCCAGAGCATCCTCAGCCTTCACAGAGAAACTAGACGCCATTTCACAAGAAGCTAATACGCCACCTCTCTCAGCAGACAGGGCAAACACACAAGCCCCAGCAAAATTCAATATGATGATGAAAAACAGCAGCTGCAGGAATGGGCAGTGCCAGTGACCCCAGTCCAGACACCCCGAAAGCCCAGCATGAGCAATAGGGCTGCAGGGACCCCCGCCATCTGCACCAAACCCTTCACAGACTCCCCTGGCTCCATACCCACTTCCTGAGTGCTCACAGCATGTTTCCAGAACAGGACCAGAAATCACTTACCATGAACCCCCACTTTATAGCTCCAGATTCCACTCAGAAGCTCCCTACTGAGCTGCTCAGGCTTCTGGACACCACCACCTAATGTCTTAACTGATCTCATGGGTGGAGTGCAGAAGAAGTTGGGACAGCAAGGCCATGTCACTCCCCATGCATATACAAGAAGGGAATTCCAGGCCAGACCCCAAATCAAGCCCCTCAAGCCCTGTAGCCTTACCAGGACCCAGGGAGTTACTGGATAAGATCCCCTCCATGCAACCCTCTTCTGACCTTCCCCATGACTGACTGTCTCAGCAGCCAGGCATAGTGGCTCAGAGTCAGATGCCCTTGGAGCACACTGGGCAGCTCCCCAGTACCAGTGTGGGTCCTGCTCTCCACACACCACAGCCGCCTCTCCATCCAGGGAGGCCCCCAGAAGCCCATAGGTGGAACTAAGAGGAAGCACTAAAGAGGGCCTCTAGGGCATATCCACATTCTCAGCCAGCAAACACCCTGCAGGGGCAGGACAGGACTTGGAACCACAATTCCAACCTCAGACAAAGAGTTCACAGAGGTATTTGTCCTGGGCTGGGCTGGCGTTTGTGAAATGAGCTGTGGCCAAAACTGGCCTTGCACAGCTTGGTTGTTCACGTCACCCGGGTGGCCAAGTGTAAGGTGCAGTGAGGGAGAGGGGAACAGCTACCTTATCTTCCCACCAGTTCCTTCAGCCCGTGCTCACCAAGCTCTCCCCATCACTGCACCCTTAATGGGGGAAGGAACAAATCTGTGAACTTGGCTGACCCTGCAGAGCTCTCAGGCAAGTGGCCAGGCAGCAGAGCTGGGACTAGGGCGGGGTGAGGTACCTTCAGTGCCACACGGAAGGAGGCACACTCAGTCCCAACTGCACTTGCAGGACCCCAAAGGCAAACACCTCTTTCAGTTTCATGCCTTGGGCTTCTTTCCCCCTCCCCCTAACTCCAGACAGACAGAGGCAGTCTGGGGCAGTGGGTGTCTCCTGAGACGTGCAGGGCCGTGGTGACCTGGGCAGCAGTTCCCATGCCAGTCTGGAAGGTTTCTCAGAGGAAGTGATGAGTTAGGACTCCTGGGAAGGGAGACTGCCCTCCTTTCTTCCTCCCGCAACAATGCTGACTGCTCACCTCTGTCCTGGCCACCAAGCCTTTGCCAAGGCAGCCAAGGGTGGGAGGGCCATCGCCAGTGTCATTCCTCTTGCCCCCGTGCAGGAACTGGCCAGGCCAGGGAGCTGCAGGGAGCTCATGGCAGGGAAGCACATGTACCCTCAAAATACAGCTAGAGAGTTGCCTGGGCCCACCAAGCTAGTCCCAGCTTGCCCGGAGGCATGTGCCCTCCCTGGGAAACCTAGCAGCCTGTGGGGCTCAGCACAAACCAGGGGAGGCTGGGAGGGGAATGTCAAGAAGCAACTATGTTAATTTTCGATCCCCCCCACCCCACCCCACCTGTAAAATGAATAAATAAAATCTCAAAAAAGAAAGAAAGGAAAAGAGAAAAAGGAAGAATGAAAGCCGACGTCCATGTCCCCGAGTCGGTGCGCTGTGCACAACTGTCTCTTGATAAGTCTGTACCCGTTTCTTTGTCTTTCTGTGACCCTGTGTTTTCCCCCTCCTCTGCGTGTCCCTCATTCTGTGAGTGATGTGAGGTCGGGCTGGGGCATTCGCAGCCCTGTCCTCCCTCACCGTCATTGGTTCGCAGCCACTCCGGGGGGGGGGGGGCAGCCTCTGCCAGTCCCGCCTCCACTCTGGACCCGAGCTCGCTCAAAGCCTCCTTAGCGCTCAGTCTCTTGCTCAAGACAGGAGCACAGCAGCCAGCGAGAGTGGGGCCGGCTCGCCGCACGGCGGGTGTCTGGACCGGGACTCTGGGCTGCAGGACTGCTCCCAGACACCGCGGTAGACGCGGAGGACTCCGGGCCCTCGTCCTCGGTGCACTCGGCGACCCGACCGCCCGAGCAGAGACCCGAGCTGCCGCCGCGCTCCCCAGGCACCTCTCGCCGCCGCTGCAGTCCACAGGCGCCCCGGGGTGGGCAGCTCACGGGAGCTGCGGGTCCCAGCCAAGAGGGCGGCCGTAAAACCTCGAGACGGTGATTCCACACCGCAGGTGGCGACGGCGAAACACAGGGGAAGCCCAACGGGGCGCGGGCGCAGAGCCGTCCAGCTTCGAGGCCGAGGGCCCTCCACCCTGCTCGGAGGACAGCTGAGCGCAGGGACGAGGAAGCGGCCTCAGCCCCGGCCCTGCGGCTCCGAAAGCACCGACTCCCGGCCAGTCGTGCGCAGCAGGGCGGGAAGGCGCGCCATGGAGGCGCAGGGCAGCGCCGGTCCGCGCGAGGCGCAGTGAGCAGGTCGGCCGGGGACCCGCGGGCCATGTACGGCGACGTCTTCAATGCCACCGGCGGCCCGGAGGCGGCGGTGGGCGGCGCGCTGGCCTTGGCAGCCACGGTCAAGGCGGAGGGCGCTCTGCCGCTGGAGCTGGCCACCGCGCGCGGTGTGCGGGACGGCGCGGCCGCAAAGCCCGACTTGCCCACCTACCTGCTGCTCTTCTTCCTGCTGCTGCTCTCCGTGGCGCTCGTCGTCCTGTTCATTGGCTGCCAGCTGCGCCACTCGGCCTTCGCTGCGTTGCCCCACGACCGCTCGCTGCGCGACGCCCGAGCGCCCTGGAAGACGCGGCCGGTGTAACGGCGCAGCGGGCCGGGCGGGGGGCGCCAAGTCCCGGTCTCACCATGAGCAGTAGTGTGAGCCAGGTAGGGCGGGCTTGACCTCAGGGGCTTGCCGGCCCTGGGGCACACTGCGCCCTGACCTAAAGACCCTTCCCGACCTCGAAGACCTCGATCGGCAACCTGAGCGTAAAGGGAGTAGGAAGCGTCAGAGCTACTTAGGGTCCCGCTCCAAATAGCCGCGAGGTACCAAGGTTCTGATCCCCCGCCAGTCTTTCTTCCCAAGACAGGAGGTCTGAGGGACTTAGGCGCCTGGCTTGCCACCTGCTGGCTTCCTCATTTGCACACCGAACGAGCTAGCACGGCGAGCACGCAACCAGCCGGGACTTGCTTGTCGGACTGCTGGTCCTGTGCTGTCTTCCCGCGGCTGTTACCGCCTCTCCCCGTCTTTGGCACGTAGGACCTCGCTGGGACCAAAGCATGAACTCAGCCGGACTTTGTAGAACGGTGGCCCTCGGGGACCACATTCTCCAGGGAAAGTGAGGGGGCACGGAATTTCACTAGGTTCCACCCGGGTCCGAGGACTCAGTTTTCTCTGCGGGCACGGGCGGAGCGGAAGCCGCTCTAGAAGCATAGGGTCCCACCGGCAGCACCCTGTTGTGGGGATCCACGTCCCACATCTCCAGCGGTGGTGTATCTGCAATAAAACCTCACCGAATTAGACCCAGTGCTGAGAACGCTCTGATCATTGGTTGCGCCACTTTGGAAAGGGAGATAAGGGCAGGGCATCCTGAGCAGCTGAGAGCCAAGTGCAGCCTGCCTCCGGCCTTGCTGTGGCCCAGGTCAGTTTTGATACTTCCTCTTCTCCAGCTTTCCCCCAGGGTCAGTCAGTTACTAGCTTCCGGGAGTGTTTTTAGAGCCAGTCTCCAAAAGGAATTACTGTCCTGAAACGTGGCTCCATAGCGACCTTCCCTTCCTGTCTTCTCTGCTCTCATAGCCTGTTTGGGCCTGAATACTTCCCAAGAGCCTATTCTAACCCAGAACCAGCTGGCAAAGGAAGGGCCCTAAGGCTCAGGAGGTGGAGGCAGATGCTCAGCACTTCTTCCCTAACTAGGCAGGAGGAGGCCAGCTGTGGAGAACACAGCAGAAAGCAATGGATGAGTAAACCCACCAGGAGGAGACAGTCTCAAAGAACCCAAGACAGATCTCTGAAAAGCCTGACCATTTTCAAAGTGAACCTAATTCTAGGGAGTCTTTTTAGGGGCATTTAGAATAGTGTCAGGAGTCACCTGGCTCTGGGGCACTAGAGCTGAGAGAATGTGACTTAAAAAAAGCATTCTGTAGATCATCTTATCTAATCCAGTAATCTAAACCATTTGGAGGTCACTGGGGTGCTGAGAATCTGCAGAATGCTAAGGACACCTGCCTTTAGCAGAAGACAGCCAGGCACATAGTCCTGCAGACGCTTGGTAAGGGTGTCAGACACTGAAACCTACTAAGGACCCGAGCTGAGGCAGGGGAAAATGTGGGCTAGGGCTAGAGTCTCAGGCCAGGCCTCCTAGATCCCCTCCTGGCTCCTATCCCTTGAAGCAGCAGAGATAAGCAGATGTTTCACCCTGGCATAATTACCCATGGAGAGCTAACACCAGACAAACCCTAAAGCTGCTAATTCTGTGATAACTTCACAGAACATTCTAGTTTGGTCTTTGGAAATGTAGCCAGACCTCCCCACCCTTGGTTGCAGAGACAGCTAAGTGGAATAAATGTAAGGAGATATGAGGTCCCCTGGCTGCCTTAATGAAGTCACACTGCTATTATGGGGGACACAAGGCCTGGATCTAGGGGCTGTGAGAGGTAGGAGACTACTGTAGAGGCGGAGTACGCCCTCTTGCATACCTTCCTGTGGGGATACCTAAAAGCAGGGTGGTCAGAAGCACGTGCTCTGGAGTCTCGCCATCTGGCTTTAATCCCAGTTCCCCTGCTCACTGGCAGTGTGACCCTGTACAAATTACTTAATCTATTTTAGCCTGTTTCCTCATCTGTAAAATGAGAATCATGTCACCGAGCTCTACAACATGATATTAAATGACATAACCAGTGTAACATGCTAAAGAGAGAAGCTGGCCCACAAAGCAGATGTCATCTCCCTGTCTGCTGTGCCCACAGACAAAGACAAGGGCTGGCCCCTGCAGGGGAGAATATGATTGGATGACTGGCTTAGAGGTTACCTGAGTTCCTGGGCCGGAATCAGCTAAAGTCGGAGGGATCCAGGAGGCTGTGGAATCCCTTAATAAAATACTAGCCCAAGGCATACAGTGTAAACAGTGTTAAAATGGAGATAATTTGGAAAGCATCCCTCTGATGTCTCTAAAGCGTTGCAATGGCCTCAGCCACTGAAACCAAAGGCTTGAGCACTTCAAATAAACAGGTATTTCTGGAAGAAACTCCTAGGTAACTGGGTCTGCAGAGCTGGACTCTAGACACCAAGGGGGGGGGGGCGGTGAGAGAAACTAGTCTAATGTTCTGTTTTTTGTCAGCACTGTGACCCTGAATAATTCCACTTCCTCTTCTAGTCCAGTGTTAGACTGGTTGAGCAGTAATGGGCCCTTTCCCATGTTGGACCTAGTCCCAGATTCTCCCCCAGAAAGCAGGGATGTGGCTGCATTGTCTGCCCTCCACTGATAGCAGCTAAGTGGACTACAACGTGGTAATTGGACATTCAGATGGGTGTCGAGAGGCAGGTCTACACACACTTCTTTTGGCTCTCTGCTCTGCCATGGTCTCATGATGCCTTGGCACCACCTTTGGGAGAGCTGGGCATGGCTGGCTAAACATAGGACCCATGGCAGAGGTTTTGGGCTGCAATTCCACTGGGAGCGGAGAAGACGGTTGAGAATGTATTTCTGATGGGAGGTGAGAGGTGGGGATGAAATTAGGGAAGGTGGTTGCAGATGCCAGGACCAGGGACAAGCAGCATGTTGTAGTGACCAAAAGCCTCAGTCCTAGAGTGAGGTAACCTGACCCTGACCATCCACTCTATGCCTAGTTCATGTTTCTGGATGCCTGAGAACCTCAGTTTCCTCCTCTGTAAAAAGGAGATAACAGTATCTACCTCATAGGATTTGAGACATTGTAAGTAGTGCTTCACTCATGTCTGACAGGTATAAGTGCTCTGAATGTGAGCTATCATTTTTACTAAACAGGATGACCATTCCAGAAATGTTTTCAGCAACACGAACAGCAACTGCTTTCCCTCAGTGACTTGCAGTCCTTTTCCAAAAGGCATGCACTATCCTAGAACAGAGCAGAGGTCTGCCACTTCCCAGCCGGTATGCCCGGAGCATGAGTGCAGCTGTCCTAGGTCTTTTTACACTGTGCTTCCCCCAAAACTAGCGCATCCACTCACATAGCTTCAGGTGCTTTTCAAATGACTCTCTCCAGATCTTATCCCTGAGCCTATTCAATGCCTCCGTCTGGATATCTCATGGGCACCCTCAGACTCAGCATGCCTAAAACTCAGCCTTCCATGTAAATTAGCTCTTCCTCCCATCGTCTCCAGCTCAGCAAATTGCATCTGGTTGTCCAAAGTAAAAACCACCTGGTGGTCATTCCTGACCCCAAACTCTTCTTCATCTTCCCCACATGCCTTCCATCACCTCCTAGCCTCCAATCTGCTTTATCTACTCCCCTTCATCTCCACCAGCACCACCCAAATTCAAAGCCCAACATCTATTACTTTGACCCATTTGCATTCCAATGACTTCCTTCTCTTTGCTCTCAGAAAGTAAAACAAAATCCTACTCTTGGCCTACAAGACCAGCAACATCTGTCTCCCCAAAAACCTCTCCAGTCTCATCCCGTCATGCCCCTCTTGAGTCCAGGCTTTAGTCACAATGGCCTTTCAATCCTTCAGGTCTCTCTGCCTGAGCTGTTTGTCTTTCATCCTTCATTTGGCTAATGCCTTCTTATCCTTCCAGTCTCAACTTAAATATCTCTTCCTCCAAAAGGACATGCCTGAGTTCTCAGATCACTTACATTCATTCATAGCCCCCAGTCAACTCCCGGATCACAGCTATTAAATAACTATATAGGCCCTGGCCGATGGCTCAGTGGATAGAGAGCATTAGCCCGGCAAATGGATGGCCTGGGTTCTATTCCCAGTAGGACACACGAAGAAGCCAAAGCAGCAACAAACGGCTGCTTCCCCCTCCCCCATCTCCCCCTTCTCTCTCTCTTTCCCTTCCACAGCTAGTGGCTTGATTGGTTCGAGAGTGACTCCAAGTACTGAGGATAGCTCATCAGAGCATGACAACCTCAGGCAATAAAAATAGCCCAGTACTCAAGCATTAGCCCCAGATTGGGTTGTGGGGTGGATCCCTGTCAGGGTGCATGCAGGAGTCTGCCTCACTATCTCCCCTCTGCTCACATTTTATTACACACACACACACACACACATCATAGCCTAATGTCTGCCCTCCCACCCCCCACTAACATGTCGGCTCTACAAGGTCAGGGACAACATCCACCCTGTGCACTGCTGCTCTCCCAACACCTCACATCATGTGACACACAAAGCAGGCAATGAACAAGTATTTGTTGAATGTAATATTGTAGAAAGAGCTCAAGGTTCAGGTAAATTTGCCCGTGGGTTCTTCCTCTGAACACTTTACCTTTATTTTCTACCTTAAACTAAACTTGCATCAGATGAAACATTGAGCTGAACTCTCCTTACTGATCGATACACCAGGTGGCCAGTTTCCTGGAGGTGATAATCTGCAAAGTTGTTAGCAACTGACATTTCTTGTCTCCTGTATAACACCTCAGTTATTATTTTATCTCCTGCGGAGACTAAAAGAACATCCAGTTTAAGTGTGTTCCTTTTGCGGTTTCTACTTGAACGACCCCTTTCCCCACAGGAATCTTGACCGTGTCATTCACATGCCTCCTGAATTGCCTCGACAAGGCTGCAGCTAAATCACTGCTTCACAAACCACGTTCTCACCTCCTTCTGAACTTGGATCAAAGATCGCCTTCTCAGGGAGCCCTTCCCTGGCTTTTTGAGTTAAAACTTCAACTGCCTTCCTCCCCCCACCCCGGATATTTCAAATCCCCCTTCCCTGCTTTTTCTCCTTAGAACCTACCACTACCTTACACCAGTGGTCTTCAACCACCAGTCTGTGGACTGGTGCCAGTCTGTCAGAAATTTCGTGCTGGTCCATGAAAGTTAACCACCCTGATGCTGTATTAAGATTATAGTCTATTGCCCCACCCTATATTTCACTTAGCTTGTTTTATGTCTCTATAACCAGAATGCAGTTCCTTGAGGGAAAGAATTTTTGTTCTATTCAGTTTATCCTCAGCCTGACATCTAGTAAGCCCTCAAATATTAGTTGAATGAATGAGCACACTGCTACTTTACCTAATACTGCTCAGGACCTGAGAAAGTCCAGATAAACAGACGCAGAGCCTATTTTTAGTCTTCTCCATTCTCCATTCCTGCTTTTTATTCACCCTCCGAAACTGACTGGATAACCCTACTAGATAGGGACTGAGAACACTAAACTATGTTACAGCTTCACTCTCTGTGGGGATGGGAGGTGACTCCCTGCTACGGCTCTGCTGCCCAGCACTCAGGAAAGGCTTGGTGAGAGGAAGCAAATGAGCAAGGAAGTATTGACAAGGTTACAATCTGAACTGTGTTAACAAGAATACGCCCCACCTCCAAGTTCCTGGTTCACAGAACCTTCCAGGAGCAGCACAGCGCTGTCACCCTTGTCCCCTGGCTCCCACGTCTACAAGGTGGCTACTCTAGTTCCTGCCATAATATTTGCATTCTAGCCATTGGAAAGGGAACAGGAGCAAGAACAGTACTCTTAGGTGCATTATGTTCCTTAGTCTAAATCAATAAATCCTGGAAAATTCACAGAATTTTATGTAAAGAAAGGCCATCAAGGAATGTTTATCATTAATCTTAACTAATCTGGTGCAGCTCCCCCCTCCCCAAGCCTGTGCTTTTCCCCCTCTACAACCACAAGCACAGTCTTCAGCAAAATCAGTCTTTTACTCTGAAGTACAAATACAGGTCAGCCTGTTGTTTCGCAAAGGGCTGCTTGCAGTGCCTGCCTGAATGCCCTTCCTTCATTCACAACAGTAGGGGATGGTCTAGGGATCTGACACAGGACACTAAAATCAAACGTCATGGCTCTTAACACTGCCATTCCTGTAAGCTATAAAATAAAAAAGTACGTTTTGGGGCTATTTTCTCCTGTCAAATACATCAAGGAAACTGCGTTCTTTCTCTGAGAAAATATTAGTAACTGTTATTTTGTTAGGTTCTCTAAGCAATAATTCCAGGAACCTGATAACTTTATTGTCTTTATTTTTAAAAAGTTTTTTTATTATTTATTCATTTTAGAGAGGAGAGAGAGAGAGGGAGAGAGAGAGAGAGAGAAAGGGGAGAAGAGCAGGAAGCATCAACTCCCATAAAGGGCAGGGTTTTGAACCGGCAACCTCCCGGGTCGAATGCTTTATCCACTGTGCCACTACAGGTCAGGAAGGAACCTGATAACTTTAGGGTGAAGGTCCAGAAGTTCAAAAAAAAAAAAAAGAAAAAAAAGATGAGTGTTCTAATTTTAGTGGAGTTGCCTGTTTCTCCTTTCATGAGGCATGTAATCAAGATCTAACAGCTGAAGTGCTGTGCTAGAATCCATTCAACTAAGCATTCTCATTACATAACATGAATTCTACTATTCTCATTAGCAGTGGGAACACAGGTCTGGTCTTATAGAGCTCAAATTCCCATGAGATAAGGCAATCTATAAACAGAGTAAAGAAATATAATATCTATATAATGTTAGATGGCAATAAATGTTATGAAGAATAAAAAACACTTTTTTCCTTTCTCCTTAATGTCCAAGGTTGTCTCCTCCACCAAGATCCTTTTTCCTTCTTTCTGAAAGCCATCCTAAATTAATCTCAATTGGCTTTTTTTGGGAAGGGGGATCACTTCAATAATCTCATTAGAAGATCTGGATAGATAAGCTCGACGTTATACATTTTGAAAAGGTCTGCCATTCAACAAAATTAGAGACAGCAAAGAGAGGACAATGCTCTCTTGGGTACATAGAATTCAAGGAACACTTTAAAGCCAAACAGATTTCTCTGAGAACCCTTTCAATAGAGGAGCTATGCCTTCCCTATAATCTGCTAAATGTTTGTCAAAAAACAGAAAGGACCGATGTAGAGTGATGACCTGAACAGGTTAGAAGGGGATACACATAGAAGTGTAGCGGTTAGCTAGTTTGTAGTGTTCTATACTGTTAAAATTCTTCACAGTTCCTGGCCAGATAGCTCAGTTGGTTAGAGCATCATCCGGAAGCATAGAGGTTGCTGGTTCGATCCCCACTCAGGACACACACAGGGACAGATTGATGTTCTGTCTCTTGCTCTCTCCCTTCCTCTAAAATCAATAAAATGAGTATTTCTTAAAAATTATATGCAGTTATCTCAAGTTTTAAAAGTATCGAAAATGAAATAACAGGTGAGGGTTTTATTGGGTGGGTAGGAGAATAAGACAAAGTACAAGGAAACTTTCAAATCCATCCCCAAATTTCAAGAAACTGCCTTAGGAAGCGCCTCTCAGAAATTATACATGCATCACTGACAGAACATGGATAATGAGTGTTAAACACCAACCTAAATCCCCCTCCCATCTAACATACTTAAGATGGAGGTTAATACGCAAGCTTCCAACACTTCTTGATATTTTTCCCAAAGCCTCATTCCCCCTCTTTTGATATAAACTGCTCACAAAAATTAGAGGATATTTCCAAATGAATATGAAGTGATTAAAAAAAAAAGAAGCATTTGATTTATTTTTTTATTAAAGATCAGAAAAGCAAACGACAAGTTAAAGTAGGTCATTTGATTGTGCAAAATGAGATGCAAAACCAATTTTTATTTCATTGGTGAAAATGCACTGTACAAAAGGTTGAAGTACTGGAGTATCTGCACGATAAATGACTTAGATAAAAAGAACAAGATTTAGTCCTCACAAAAGTCAGTTTATTAAAGATAGGCTTAAAAATGCAACAACAACCAAAAACACAGTAATATTTAAAATGTTAAATGGGAGTTTTTAAAAAGCTTCCTTCTTTGAGCCATATTATACTACAGAGCTCTGGAAAGTACGTTCTTACAAGCTTGCCCTAGCCTGCTGATACTGATAAATACGCAGTGTGAATGAACTGCATCAAAACTGCAGCAACAGCGCCTGACCATGCAGTGGCACGGTGGATAGAGCGTCGGACTGGGATGCGGAGGACTCAGGTTCGAGACCCCGAGGTCGCCAGCTTGAGCGTGGGTTCATTTGGTTTGAGCAAAAGCTTACCAGCTTGGACCCAAGGTCACTGGCCCGAGCAAGGGGTCACTCGGTCTGCTGTAGCCCCACGGTCAAGGCACATATGAGAAAGCAATCAATGAACAACTAAGGTGTCGCAATGTGCAACGAAAAACTAATGATTGATGCTTCTCATCTCTTTCCGTTCTTGTCTGTCTGTCCCTATCTATCCCTCTCTCTCTCTCTCTCTCTGTCTCGGTTAAAAAAACAACAACAAAAAACTGCTGCAATATGGAATAGCTTTGACCATCAAGTCCCATGTCTAAAACTGGAGCAGATATCACAGTGGATCTCCTCATCACCTGTTTTGGCTACAACAATTTGAAAACTAACTTAAATCTGAGAGAAGGCCTAACACCTCTAACTGTTCACTAAAATCTTTTGCCGGAATATAAAATATGCTTCTAAAATAGCAAGTAAAGCCACTTCTAAATACCTTATACTTGAAACACAAAGGCATAGAAAGGAACTGTTTTAAAGAAATGGATTCCTTTGATGAAGTTTTTCTCCAGAGAATAATAGCTTTTATATGTATTTATTATTTGGGGTTAAAATATTTAGTTTGGGTTTTTCTAATTTTACAGTGGGGGCACATGGATGTTCCCCAACCTCTCCCAAGGAGAATGCCTTAGCATTTCTAGTATCTCCAACACAGACATGATAAAAGTATGCACTTGGCAGGGATGATAAAACTAATTTGTGACAATATTTTTTTAAAAAATAAAGAAAAAACTAATTCACAAAATGGATAATTAAGGGTTGATCTACTAAAGTCAAGCAGCATCAGAAATAATTCCTCTAATTCAAGTAAAAGAAATGTAAAAGACAACCATAAAAATGAGTTCTTATATGCAAGGCATCGTTCTTAGTTTTTTTGTATTATTTTATTTAATCTTCCTATGAAGGAGGTAAGCTTTTATGTCTCAGGTCAGGAAGTGAAGGCACAGAGAGGGTCCGCAGAGCTCCCGGCAGCTTTGAGGCCCAGGATCTGGGCACAGGCCGGCAGCCTCCGGAGCCAGCTCCACTCAGGGCTGTTCTGTCTCCCAGCCACAGGTCTACACCTCTCATTTATAGATGGATCGAGAGAATGGAAATTAGTGGTTAAACCTAAAAACAACAGACTCTAGATCCAAATCCTTTCTCAAAACAAACAAAACTACCAAAGAAAAACAGGTCAACTCTCTTAGAAACAGAATAGAAAAGTATCACTCACTCTGAGCAGAACTCACACTGAGTGGAAAGGCATGACTGTTTCCATTCTCTGTCGCTACTGCACGAACACAGATCTGCAGCTACTCACAGCACCCAACGTTCTCTCCTTTTCATAACTCCACTCAATGAAGCAAGTTAAAATAAACAGAGCACACACACACACACAACAAAAAAGAACCCCACACATATTAAGCAGGTTTTGAGGTTTATTAAAATAAAGTATTAGCAAATATGCAAAAATGAAGTTATTAAGAGTTATGGCTTTGAAAAGCACAATATAGTAAAACCTAATACATTTTATAAGTATCAAAAAGATAACAGAATGGAAGTATGTTGCTAGAATTTCACTTTCTACAACATAAGCGAAGCAGAACAAGTACACATAAAAGCAGACCTATAGTGCAGCCATGGTTTGGTCTTCATCTTCTGCATATGAGACATCTTTTTAAGAGAACACGGGCAGGTCCATATAAAGATCCAGTTTTTATTTCAATCTTATCTAATTTTAAAATAAGTGATTTTCATAATGCAACTTAACCAAGAAGGTTAAGAAGAAAACCACTAGCCCAACCATTATCATCAAGAGTCCCTACAGTTAAAGTATTTTATGAATGAATCAAAGCAACACCATCTGTAATGGAAAATCTGATACTAAAAGATTTCTCCTTCCATAAAGAACCTGGGCTCGTCGGCCTCACTGGAGTTTGGTTAGAGCTAACACCAGCTAGTATTAAGAAGGCACTACACCTAATAATGGGGAAAGTCTACCTGTACACAAAATTCTGAACATTTTAAAAACAGCACCTTCAAAAAAAACCTTACAGGACAATAGTATGATGATTTTAATAATTTTAAGAACAGAATTATTTAGACAAGAACCATGCAAACCTGCTTCACTCTGCCGTGGATGACAGAAGAATCCCGCTCCGACTGGATCTTTTCAACAAAACTCATCACTGGTTTTACGGCACTTGCTATCAGCAAATATTATAGCATAAGCTCTCACTTTTAAAAAACTTAGTAGGGAAAATCCCTCTCATTGGGTTTTGTAAACCATCTAAATTTGGTTAATTCTTCGATTATAACACTGTCGTATTTTAGAAGATAAGTTTCTATTCTGAATAATCCAATATAAGAAAGGCTTGGTAAATGTTATCTCTTGTTGTTGGGACATGTACAACCTGAACTTCAATCCTGTAAATCCCAAAGAAGTGTCCAAGCTTCTGTGCAGAAGGGAAAATTGTTTTATGCAGAAGTGCTGCCCTGAATTCTCACTTTCCAAACACGGACCTTCTGTGAGAAGAAAACCTCCCCAGAATCCTACCTGCACCAATGAGGAATATACTGCTGTTCTGGTAAAACAGGCATCGAACCTGAGATGCCCCAAATGCTCCCCCACTTAATATCCAAGGAGATCATCCATCCATAAACCAGTGCTTAGGAAACCCGCTTCCATAAACATCACCACACATTTCTAAATCACCAGACCAACTATCACCTTAAAAGATCCGTGTTTACCAAGCTGATGAGTTATGATGAAGAAACACATTTATATTCCTACCTGAGAGATTAAGTGAGGCTTTCGCTAAGAAGACAAAGGGCTCTGACTCTAAAAAAGTTAGCAGGTCCAATTTTAAGTCATCATTGAAAGCTGAATTCAGTATCAAAGATTCTTCCTTTTTCAGAAAGTATAAAAGGTGTTAATATATTTTAAGAGGGAAAGAGATAGTGATCCAAAGTAGATAATATTAAGCAAATTACTACAAAAAGTATGAAGAAATGGATCTAAACTGGTCTATTCAATGCTCTCTGTAACTTAAACAGGTACTGCAAACTTTTGAGTCTCTGCTATTGGTAGGATTTGCCTTTTTCGTACAAACCTTCCCCTTCAGCAGAACACTATCACAGGGGAACCTTTTTCCACAGGTGCCCTCAAATACAGAAGGTTTTATAATGGGAGCACCAGTTCTTGTCTTGACAATTCATTTCAGACCTGAATACTTATCGATCATTTCACATCCTAAAAGGATGTCTTCCTCTCAACTGTATGGGAAGTATATGGCTATATCCTCTTTCTGTATTACTAAGTGTAGCTTATTGAACTATTTAGTAATTTTACAGTGTGTTTCACCTCAGAGACCCAGCCAATTTTATTATCACAGTTTTCTTATATAATAAAATGTGAAAAAATTACTTATAGTTTGATGTATACATTTGACATTTTGAGTGATATCTTCCTTAAATTTTCTCTAAAGAAAAAATATTAGCCTCAATAGACCAATAACATGGCTATTAGCATTTTACAACTTAAGTCAGGCAATACCAATCAGACCATAATATCTATTATGTAGCAATGTTAGTCAAATAACCTCTTAAGCTATTTTTTTCCCCAAATAACATCTTTTTGTTGCTTTAATTCATTACTGAGATTGATTTTGATTCTATTCTTCCTTTTTGCTTCTACCAAACGTTGTAAAGTTATTATTCCCAAACTGTCTTTTCAGCTAGCATAATCTGTTGTACATTCTTACAATGTGATTATTGTACTATTGTCAACTTAAACCATTCTGAAGATTAAATACAAACTTAAAACTGGAATATTCTGAAAGGGTTTCTTTCAGAGGTACTTTTTTTCCATTGGTCAGAATTTTACTTAGTTTTTAAAAATCTTACTGGCAATTTTTACTTCCCACCCATGGGTATGGGGCATCCTCTGGAATCACAGAAGCAGCTAGATTCAGTTTTCATTTAGAATACAGGGGTGAGCAGAGGACCCAGGTAAAATACAGGGGTGTGGAATGAACAGCTTTTAGGAAATACAATAGGCTCCTCCTCCTCCATGAAATGCTTAGCAGTGAATAGCTCCAGTGCCACCATCCCTGACACCGCTCCTCAGAGAAGCACAGAAAATCCTGCTAATTCTAAAGGATGGGGCATGAATAAACACAATTTTTAATCAACTCAACTGAAGTATCAATAAAACAATTCAACAGTGTCCCTCAAATCAAGGAGCCTACTGAAGTTGATTATAAGTATCTGTCATTCGACCTGGATTATTTTCTCCTACAAATTTGTTTCAAAGACTGTGCTATGAGCCTGGTAAGTAAAAAAGCAAACAAAAAAAAGATGTAAATAAAATCTGTTCTATCACTAAGCAAACAACATCCTGTTTCCTGTGGCTGGCACAGCTCTGGAGACTGAGAAGGCAGCCACATGACGCTCCTGTTGAAGGCTCCGAGGGCAGAAGGCACCCTTCCCCCAGCACACAAGGCTGTGGGCGCACGTGTAGCAGGCACCTCCCCCGAAAGCGCTGATGACACCATCCATTGGCTGCACTTGGTAAAGGCAATAAATAACATCACAGAGAACAGAAAAAATCATATTCTCCTTTCCTCACAAAATGCATTTACTTCCTCACTAAAGCAGAAAGGGCAAAGTAGAAAGTCAAACCAAGATACCCTTTTAAACACAAGATGGACTTGGCTCCAAATACTTACAAAAGACACCAGAAAATAATCTTCCTTTGATAGGTAAATTAGGTCACTTCTTCAAAATAATGTCTTTGTTCTCATGCATTAACTGAGAGTCCATGACTGCTCCCTTGAAACAGAAGTTAGGAGTCTGTTACCCACAGCCTTCAAACATGATTGATTAAATGAGTATTTTCAAGTTTTCATGTCTTTCCTTTCTGAGGACTGTGTTCTGGGTGACACTCATATAGGTGCTAAAAAGAAAATGGAGAAAAGCATGCACAGTAACTGACAGGACAGTCGGTATTCTTTGACACATGGATGTGTTAAAATTAGTTATCTCCACAACCACAGCTAATTTGTTTCAGTATCAGACCAGGAGCCTCATCCCTGGGATGAGACTGACCAGCTCCTATGGCCATAGTACACAGGTCCTTGCATAGGGAGACCGATGTAATAAGAGCAATGGGATTAGGTACATGATTTTCCACCATTAATAATGTCCATAAAACTGGAATTAAAAAGGCACCTTAAGTTGGAGCTACAGAATACAGTATTATACTCTAGGCTGAAAATACAACAAAAGCTAGAAAAAGCGTAACTTCCTACAACTGTAATCTATAAAATGCAATGTTTTTTAATACAAAAGGGGTACAAGGAAGTAAGGATGAGCATCTAAGTCCAAGTAAGTCACTTGAGTGTGTTTCACAAAAAGTTACATTAAAAACTGTCACCCATCAAAGTGCAAAATAAAAGATTAATGCATGTCAAAAGTAGAGTTCTTACATACTGGTCGAAAGCAGCACACACAGCTGCATCAGGCCGGGCCTGCACTGTCACTAGCTATAAAGTAGTACTTGTGACAGGTTTTCGGTAAATGACACATACTGGAGATCTGTTGTTGGCAATATTCTTTTTTTAAAAAAGGAAATGTTTTACAAAAGATATAGTGAGTGAAGTCACAATATACTGAGAAACACTTAGCTGTATTAAATGCAAATTTTATGATGTCACTTAGAAAACCACCACTTTGCTTTACCGAACACTACTAGTTAGAGCAGTGCATAGTGTTCCTTCAAAAAGATTTTTTTATAGTTTCTTTTAAGACCCTACCATATGCTTTTATAGAACAATGAATTAGACTTTTTAAAAGTTGGTGGGACAAAGAAACTGGTGAAAGTACAGCTCTTGAGGATCAAGAGTCGAAGGGAAAACTTTTTACCATATACTGCCTTATACTACTATAATTTTTCATCATATGTTGTTTTACTTTTTCCTAAAAAAAAATTAACAAATAAAAAAAAACTGTTGGGACAATAAGGCAAAAGTGTGTTCCAGTTTAAGATCAATGAACTGGAGCGTGATAATTTCTTTACATCTTTCACAACACTTTTGAGAGTTGATCACGTGAACATTAATACAAACAAATGTAGATTCATCACAAAATACAAATGTATTGGTCATAATTATGTAGAAAAAAAATAAGCTGTTTTCCATGTAAGCTCACAGTATCTGTATTGAAAGTTTCTCTAAAATTAAAACAAGTCCACTAGTAATATAATTGAAAAGAATACTTCTACACTATGAAACAGAAGATATGGGGTTCAGAGGGGAGCCCATCTGAGTGAGGACTTTATCCAGCCACTGAAGAGGCCCATGAAGATGAATCTCAATCCAACATGGGGTGCTGGTAACATCCTGCCTGTGGTACTCTGCTCCCCAGCCCTATGGAAACAAACAAATGTTAGAGCAAGTATCTCTGTACACTGTCAACCAGTTAAAACCAATTTTAACATAGTAACAAAAAGATACTTTAACAGTAGACATATGCAAAATGTACTTTAAAAAATCACAAAACTAATCTTAGCATTCACTATGGAGTTAAAAGCAACACAATAAATAGCTACATTACTACAAGATTTATGAATTTTTAAATAATATATAATTCCCTTAATAAAAACCCTTGAAGCAAGCTGTTTCAGATTTCGTTTTAAATTTTATAAAGTTAATACTTTCTAAAGGGCAATATCTCATAATTTAAAAATTAATATTTCTGAGGTGAGGTACCTTTTCAATGGCATAAATAAAACCTATAAAAATAACCTAATATAAGTTCATATCAGATTTTATTACCAATTTTTTTTTGTTTCCAGGTTTTTGGGTTTATTTTCTTTTAATATCAGATAAGGCATTGTAAAACTGATCAATGCATACAAGTATAATTTAAGTGGCAATCACATATCAATATCCTTTAAATGGGAAATTACTGGGATTGAGCTAGAACACTTTATCCTAAAACTCCAAAGATTAATTTTTTTTTCACTTTTATTTGCCTGGATTTATCAAACTCTCTGCTTTTCTGCTTATAGTAGTGCTGGCCCAGGAAAATCAGGATGGGGAGCTGAGGCGGGGGGTGGGGGGTAAGGGGACAGGGGAACAGGAGGGAATGAATGCCCTCAAGGCTACTGGTAACTGATGTTTATAACAGACCCACAGGAAAGCAGCAAGGAAGCACTGGGCCGTGGGACTGAATGCCAAAAAGGAAACTCCCACACACGGCGTCTAACAGTTGCTCTTCTCGGGCTCAGTCTATAAGGACCGAATAAATATAGTATAACACTTAAATACTGTATATCACTAAAATTCTTTCTAAATTCTGCTCATGAACTATCATCATCTTTGGAATGCCAATAAACTCTGGCCAAGAGTAAATGATAAATTTGAGAAGTTCATTAAACTTTGCAAAGTCCTCAATAACAGAGCTTAGATACAAGAAATACAATTTTAGTATTCTAAAGAATTCTTCACTTGAATGTGATCTAATAATAATGGAAACTGTTAAAGCTAGGGAACTTAAAAAGAAATGTTAGTATTAAATGCTTTCTAGTAATTTTGTCTTTAACTTAAATTCTTTATAAACTCAGCCCATATTCAACAGCAAAATCATGCATGCATTTTGCAATAGTATCGTGCATTTTAGGTCTGGTTTATAAAATAAAATCTCAGACCCATCATGTGGTTAAAGTTATAGAGTCAAGAATTTCATTTTAAAACCTATTAATGAGGCCAAAAATTACCACCTTTCATTTAATAATGGCTTTTTAAAAAGTTATATCCTCCAGACATATACATATTTACAGTGACTCAAATAAGCTCCATGTTATACCCACTTACCTTGACAAAACTCATCCGAATCGTACACATTTTGGTGAGCTCATATACTGCCTCAAACCCATGGTTGACAGACTGAGCCAGAAGCTGTGCAAACTCTTGGTTGTTAAAAATTTTGAGGCTGCAGCTGCTGGGAATTTTACAGACAGTGGTAGGATGAAAGCCGTGATGAAAGTTGCAGTTCCTGCTCTGTACAAATATGCTGCTGTCACTCAGACATTCTGCATACACCTCACCGCCAACATAGTACAGATGAACACCTTAAAAAGACGGGCATTACAAGAGTCAACAAAGCAGAATTAATGAAACCAAAGAGGCTGTATGAGGTGCAACCATGAACACTACCCATCTATAGCAAACTCCCCAGGATTTAAATAGAAGGTACCACTGGATGGCCTTATGCTGCCAAAGATAATCAAGAGGTTACTGTCTACCTAAATCTAAAATTGTCCTCAAATAACTAAATAAGACTTAAAACCCAAGTTAGAAGCGTATAAGGTTATTACTTCTTAGGGGTTTTCCCTTTTTCAACAATTATTTATCATCTCTATGAGAGAAAACAATGTCCTATGATGAGTCATTTCAAAGGAATGCTTGGTGCTATCAACTATCATAGTCACTTGGCAAACAGTTTCATACTCCTTCTGCTAATGGAGGGAAGAGCAGCACTGAAAAGAAACCCTAAGGCATGTACGTCTACTCAGATCTAAAACGAGCCTTAAATGGTAGATGGATCGCCTGGCAACCCCATCGGGGCCAATGCTTGAGTACGGAGCTATTTTTAGCTATACTCCATTGGAGTATAGCTCCAATAGAGCTTATAGTCAGTGCCACACTAGAACCAATCGAGCCACTTGGCTGAGGGGAAGGGGAAGAGGGAGAGAAGGGGAAGAAGCAGATGGTTGCTTCTCCTGTGTACCCTGGAAATCAAACCCAGGACATCCATACACCAGGCCAACACTCTATCCACTGAGCCACTGACCAGGGTGAAAAAAAAATGACCTGTGGACTAAAGGGTCCTAGAACTACATATACTGGGAAAACTGATTCTAGAATTAAAGAATTCACCAGGTAGATTTCTCTTGAATTATTCTACTGTAGTGAGAAAATCAATGCATAGAAGTGAAGCATTTCACCTAAAAACAAAAAAAATCAAGTTGGCTAACGTCAAAAGAGAATCAAAACAATTTATTTTTGGCCATAGCATTTTTCTGAATCTCTTCTGTAAGAAATTGCATCACAATTATATGTACCTTTTGTTCAATGTTTAGACTAAGATTTCCTCAAGTCAAAGAAGCAAAAATCAGCAAGTGGTAAAAACAAAATTTCTCAAGAAATGGGTGGCACACTCTCCCTCCCAGGAGCAAACCCCTGCCTTCCCTCCCCCCTTGCTTCCCCCAGGCACGTTACCTTTGCCTCTCTCTCCTAAGCTCCCAGGGCCCTTCTTCTCCTCTGTAACTTGTCTCCACAGCCCAGCTCACTCACTTCTGCTACCTCTGTAACTTTCTAAATAAACTTTACTAATTTGGGAAGAAAAAAAAAGAAATAGGCACAAAACTCTACCTGAGACAGATTTCCTTCCCAGCCACTCCATATAAGAGAGTCTGACATTCCACTGTAATGTGAAAAGTTCTTTGTGTGTTATGGCAACTGTCTTGCAGAACAAACTATAAATAAAACCTCTTTACCTGAATTAAAAGTTGGGAGGAGTGATGGTGAAGCTATGGAAGATTTCTATCACTCAAACTAGACTTCCTACCCACAACCTTTCTCCTCCAACATAATGAAAATCCCTACCTGTTATCTTACCCCTAAATAATCTATAAATACATAATTATAAAATTCTAATCCTTCAACAGCATTCAGGTATTCTACAAATGTTTGTTGTGTTATTAATATAAGCCAGGTACTGTTCTAGCTGCTGAAGATGTTGTGAACAAAACAAATCTCTGTAAAGCATATATTCCAGTCAAAAAATAAAGACAGAAGTAATAATATGCTTTCAGATCCTAAGTACTATGAAGAAAAACTAAACAGTAAGAAAAAGAGGACTGATTGTGTCTTACTACAACACCTGCAAACTGAAGGCAGAGACAACACATTTACGTATGTGCTTCGTACGCTCTCAGCCCCTTACACAATGCATAGTACACAGCCAAGTACAACAAAGACAGAATTCAAGTGAATATAGGAAAATGACAAAATTACCTTTTCCAATATGTCGCCTTGTGTTTTCAATTGTGGAATTGCGATTAACATTTGACAACAATCCCAAGCAGAATCTACTTTTGTTATTTGAAGGGTCTGTGAATCCATCTACTAACACACTAGTAGAAGATGCATGAAAAGCTTCCCCAACACGATTGTTTAATTCATAGTAAACAATTGAACACCAATGTTTGGGCTCTTCATAGGCAACAGGCTGAACATCTGTGAACAAACCAAAGAGAAAAATGTTTAATAATTATCAGAAACTCTAGATTCTTTATGTATTCCCATTTAACCCAACTGAAGCTCTATTTGAAAATAAAAATTTTCAGATATTTCACTTAGTCTCACTGTCCCTCCTAGCTTTGAGTCTGTAAAAGAAACCCCAAAATACCCATAAAAGAAACCCCAAAATTCCTTGAATATGACATTTTTAAAAACTAGATACATACAAGGATAATCAACATCCCATTTTAAATTGTTTTTCTAGCAGAATCTAATCCAGGTTTAAATTTACAATGACAAACATGTTTCAGTATCCTAAAAGATTTAACTATACCAGTATCTATAAAATTATACTAAACAAAAATGTGAATTAAAAAACTGAGACTCTCAGCAAACTAGAATAAAGAGGAACTTCTTCAACTTGATAAAGACCATTTACAAAAAGAACTATAGCTAACATTCTACTTAATGGTGAAAAACTAGCTGCTTTCCTGCTGAGATCAGTAGTAACAAGGCAAAGATGTCCTCACCACTCTTTTTCAACATTGTACTGGAAGTCCTAGCTAATGCAGTAAGACAAAATAAGGAAATAAAAGGTATACAGATTAAGAAAGAAGAAATAAAACTGCCCCTTTTTCCACAAATAACATGACTACCTGCATAAAAAATTTGAAAGGATGGACAAACAAAAAAATCTTCCTGGAACTAATTATCAATTACAGCAAAGTTGCAGGATGCAAGGTTAATAGACAAAAGTCAATCACTTTCCTATATACCTGCAATAAACAAGTGAAACTTAACATTAAGAACTCATTACTGCCTGACCGGGCGGTGGCGCAGTGGATACAGCGTCAGACTGGGATGCGGAAGACCCAGGTTCGAGACCTTGAGGTTGCCAGCTTGAGCGAGGGCTCATCTGGTTTGAGCAAAAGCTCACCAGCTTGAGCCCAAGGTCGCTGGCTCGAGCAAGGGGTTACTCAGCCTGCTGAAGGCCTACGGTCAAGGCACATATGAGAAAGCAATCAATGAACAATTAAGGTGTTGCAATGTGTAACAAAAAACTAATGACTGATGCTTCTCATCCCTCCGTTCCTGTCTGTCTGTCCCCGTCTCTCTCTCTCTCTCTCTCTCTGTAAAAAAAAAAAAAAAAAAAAAAGAACTCATTACTATTTACATTAGCACTCAAAAATAAGATACTTAGGTAAAAATCAAACAAAAATAGGTATAAGATCTTTGAAAAAACTGTAATACACTAATGAAAGAAATCAAAGAACTAAATAAATGGCTGTATCATTCATAAATATGAAAATTCAATATTGTGAAGACATCAGTTCTTCTCAACATGATCTATTAATTCAATGCAACACCAATTAAAATTCCAGAAAATTATTTTGTGGAAGTCAACAAACTGATCCTGAAGTTTATATGGAGAGGCGAAAGACCTAGAATTGCAAACACAATATTGAAGAACAAAATCAAAAGATTGACACTAACCAACTTAAAGACTTACTATGAAACTATAGCAACCAAGGCTGTGTGGTACTGACAAAAGAATAGACCAACAGAACAAAAGAACAGAAGAGAGAACCTACAGAAATAGACCCATAGATAGATATAATTAACTGATCTTTGAAGAAGGAGCAAGGGCAATATGGAAAAAACATAGTCTTTTCAACAAATGATACAAGAACACTCACATGCAAAAATCTTAATCTAGACACAGATCTTATACCCTTCATCAAATTACTTCAAAATGGATCACAGACCTAAATGTAAAATTCAAAACTATGAAATTTCTAGAAGATAACCTAGGAGACAATCTAGAGGACCCTGAATAAGGTGATGAATTTTTAGATACAACACACCAAGGCAAGATCTATGAAAAAAAGATAAGCTAGACTTCATTAAAAATTAAAAACTTCTCTGCAAAAGGCACTGTCAAGGGAATAAGAAGATGAGACAAAGACTGGAAAAAAATATTTGCAGAAGACACATCTGATAAAGGACTGCTATCCAAAATATAAAAAGAACTCTAAGAAGAAAATGAACAACCCAATTAAAATATGAATCAAAGACATGAACAGATACCTCACTGCAGTGGTGGGATTAAAATAATTTAACAACCGGTTCTTTGCCCTAATAACCATTATAAGTATAAAAAAAGATATACCAAAAAAGGTAGCTTATTATTTCATGCATTTAATACTTAAGTAAGAATAAAAAAGGTACAAAAAATTAGATAAGAGTTTTAAAATATTAATGAAAAAATATTAAATACCTGACAAAAAAACAATAAAACTGTTATCTAAGATATTTCCATACTGCTTCTTGATTGGTGTCCACACTTGCAATTTTTTCACCTATGGATGGAATGAACATTACTACAGGATCTTAGAATACACTGTTATGCAGATGAATGTTAAAAAAGAGTAAGGAATGTAAATTTGTGATTTTCACATTGGGTGGCTGCCCAGGTGCCCACCTTAGAGAGAAACCTTGATTACAGTGCCATTTTAACAACCAATTCACCAAACTCAACAAAAAAATTACCATATTTTTCGCTCCATAAGACACACCTGACCATAAGACACACCTAGGGTTTTAAGGAGGAAAATAAGAAAAAAAAAATCTGGCCTGACCAGGCAGTGGTAACAGTGGAGAGAGCATTGGACTGGGACCTGGAGGACCCAGGTTTCAAACCCCAAGGTCACCAGCTTGATTGAGGGTTCATCTGGTTTGAGCAAAGATTACCAGCTTAAGCCCAAGGTTGTTGGCTTGAGCAACGGGTTACTCGGTCTGCTGTAGCCCCCTGGTCAAGGCACATATAAGAGAGCAATCAAAGAACAACTAAAGTGCCACAATGAAGAACTGATGCTTTTCATCTCTCTCCCTTCCTGTCTGTCTGTCCCTATCTATCCCATTTGTCAAAAAAAAAAAAAAAAAAAAAAAAGAAGAAGAAAAAATCCTGAAACAAATGGTGTGTTAAAATATTTAATAAAATACCATATTTTTTGCTCCATAACATGCATGGGCATTTTACTCTCCACTTTTGGGGGTGGGGAGTGCATCTTATGGAGCAAAAAATACGGTAGGTATTGGTTCTGCCAAACCAGTGTGAACTGGCTGAATCCCACCACTGCCTCATCAGAAAATATACACACATGGCAAATAAACATATATATAGAAAGATGCTCCACATTATTTGTCATAAGAAAAATACAAATTAAAATGACAATGGGTTACCACTGCCACACATAATGGCCAAAATCCAAAACACCAACACCACCAAATGCTGATGAGGACGTGGAACAATATGAACTTTCCTTCACTGCTGGTGGGAATATACAGTGGTACAGCCATTATGGAAGACAAGTTTGATGATTTCTTATGAAACTAAACACACTTTTAGCATACAGTGTAGCAAATGTGCTCCTTGGTATTTTGTGTGTGAAAACTATGTCCACACAAAAACCTGCACACAGATGTTTATTGTAGCTTTATTCATAATTGCCCAAACTTGGACACAACCAAGACGTCCTTCAGTAGGTGAATGAATAAACTATGGTATATCCAGACAATGAAACATTATTCAAGACTAAAAAGAAATGAGCTATCAAGCTATGAAAAGATACAGGGGAAACATCAATGCAAATTACTAACTGAAAGAAGCCAATCTGAAAAGGCTACATATTGTATAATTCCAATTATATGACATTCTGGAAAAGACAAAACCATGAAGACAATAAAAAGGCCAAAAAGGGAGGTAGGGATGAACAGGCAGAGCACAAAGGATGTTTAGGGCAGAGAAACTATTCTGTATGGTACTATAATGGTAGATAGATGTGCAGGGGAACTCACTTTAAAGATGGCCCCAGCAGCAGAGGTATCTGGGAAGTGCTGTCCTCTCCGCAGGTGCTAAACTCTCTGTGGCTCTCTGCAACCTCACACTGGGCTGACTGCTCAGAAAGCCAGAATGATGCTGCTACCCACAGACAAACGTCTGCCCCAGGAAAGAGGATAATGAACATAGAGAGTGTAATAACTGCCGGATGTTACCTTTTAAGTTAGAAATGCATTGTTCTTTCTGGTGGGCTATGTGACTGCCTACCACATGGTTTTGCTATTAACCGCCTATTAAAAGGGACCCTGTTCTAGGAGGGGTAGGTTCAGCCCAGCCTGCCACCACTGCAAGCCACAGAATATACAACAGCAAGAATGAACCCTAATGTAAATTATGGATTCCAGGTGATAATGATGTGTCAGTGTAGGTTCACTGATTGTATTCAATGTTCCACCCTGGTGTAGGATTCTGGGAGTGCGGGAGACTGCATCTGTGGAGGCAAGGGGAATGTGGGAACTCTACTTTCTGCTCAAATTTGCTGTGAACCTAAAACTGATCTAAAAAACAAAGTCTGTTAAAAAAGAAACAAAACAATTAAGAATAACAAAGTGAGCTGTTACTTTTGAGTAAAAGGTGGTATATATTTTAAAAGTATCAGAACAGTGGAAAATAATTTATATATTATAAAAAATACAGACAGCCCCCGACTTACAATAATTCAATTTAAGATTTTTCAACTTTACAATGGTGTGAAAGCCATATCCACTCCATGGAAACTGTACTTTGAATTCTGAACTTTGATCTCCTTCTGGGCTAGCAATACATGGTAGAATCCTCTCTCAGGATGCTGGGCAGTGGCAACAAGCCACAGATACCAGTCAGTAACATGATCATATGGGTAAACAACTGATAATCACAGTGCATTCATTGTGGGAGATAATTCTGACCAACTTCAGGCTAATTTAAGTGTTTTGAGCACTTTTTAGGATGGCTAGGCTAAGCTATGATGTTTAATAGGTTAGGTGTATTAAATGTTTTTTTTGTTTGTTTGTTTGTTTGTTTGTTTTGTATTTTTCTGAAGCTGGAAACGGGGAGAGACAGTCAGACAGACTCCCGCATGCGCCCGACCGGGATCCACCCGGCATGCCCACCAGGGGCGACGCTCTGCCCACCAGGGGGCGATGCTCTACCCCTCCGGGGCGTCGCTCTGCCGCGACCAGAGCCACTCTAGTGCCTGGGGCAGAGGCCAAGGAGCCATCCCCAGCGCCCGGGCCATCTTTGCTCCAATGGAGCCTTGGCTGCGGGAGGGGAAGAGAGAGACAGAGAGGAAGGAGGGGTAGGGGGTGGAGAAGCAAATGGGCGCTTCTCCTATGTGCCCTGGCCGGGAATCGAACCCGGGTCCCCCGCACGCCAGGCTGACGCTCTACCGCTGAGCCAACCAGCCAGGGCCTTAAATGCTTTTTGACTAAAAGATATTTTCAATTTCCAATGGGTACTGACCAAATTCTTATTCGTGTAAGTCAAGAATTCATAATGAACACAGTAGGTGGGAGGAACAAGGAAGCTCTCCACCCAGTGCTAGCAGGGTGTGTGTCCTGTAGCTATAATCAGGCTGAAGTCATGGACCCTCAATTTTCTTTAAAAAAGGCAGGGATAAATACGCGAGAAAAACTTAAAGAATGGTCACATGGTTTATGTTAAGCAGTGCTAAAGAACTGGTTAACTTTGAAAATTTAATTCTGAAATGATTTCTGGTCAGGATGGTGGCATAAGTAAATGCAGTATTTGAATCGTCCCACAACCATCATTCAAAACTGCCGGAAGTGTAGTTGAATTATAGTCCTACAAGTACGGCTACAAGTAGGGCTTAAAGAAGCCACATCTAGACTAGTAGGAGGGGCAGAGACACAGAAGGGGCTGGTCCGACACTCATGTGTGGCTGTTTAAAATTGGGAGGGATGCCCTGCTGTCTGACTCAGCGGTAGAGCATCCTCCTGGTGTGTGGAAGTCCGGGGTTCAATTCCTGGTCAGGGCACACAGGGGAAGTGACCATCTGCTTCTCCACCCCTTCCCGTCCTCCTCCTTCTTCTCTCTTTCTCTCTCCCTCTCTTCCTCTCCCACAGCCATGGCTCAAATGGCTCAAGCAAGTTGGCCCTGGGCACTGAGGATGGCCCCTGGCCTTGCCTCAGGTGCTAAAACAAGTTGGTTGCCGAGCAACAAAGCAAGCCCCAGATGGGCAGAGCATCACACTATAAGAGGGCTTGTCAGGTGGATCCTGGTCAGGGCACTACAGGGAGTCTGTCTCTCTGCCTCCCTGCTTCCCATGTGTAATATATATAATAAAATAAAATTGGGAGGGATATCTCTGCTGTGCAGGTTCCCCTTGAGGAGCAAGAGATCCCAGCCCCACACTAGGCCTCCTAGCCCACGGTTCCAGAGCCAGGAAAAGAAGTCCCACAACTTCTGACCAGCAGGATTATGGCTAAGTGAAATGGAGAGCTGCAGGAATCCCACGCAGTTCCTCTTACAGGGCCATGCACGAACGTAATTAGATTCACTCTAAGCTCCAGCACTGGGGCAGCAGTTTGAAAGGAACCAGGGACATACATGCAGGAACTGGCTTGTCAGGCATCAAAGCAAGAGCTGGGGGCAGGGAGTGCAGCCTTCTGCAAGTGCTGGCAGAGGCCATTCTTCCTTTTCTGAACCCCCCACCCCCACAGAGCAGGCAGGCAGTCCACCATATCTGAGTTTCCATCAACCTGGTTCACTTTGTCCCATCCCACTCAATTTGCAGGCCCACCAAGCCATTTTCAGTGGCTTTCTCATATAAATAGCCTGTCTTGGCTTATGCTCTTTCCGAAAATCTCTCAAACAAGCAGCATCTGGTCTCTGCATACCCTATACCCCCTGCTAAGAATCCCCAGGCATAGCTCTAGCTGCATCTAGCCTTGGTTCACATCTTGGCCTCTCCTGGTCAGCTCCAAATCCAGTACAAGTAGCAGCCATCTGCATACTGCTCTGTAATTTGTGCCAGGTGGCCCCAGGCAGGGCACACAGGTAATGGTTTACCTTGCACCCTCTGGAAGGTCCCAGAGTCAGTGCACCTGGTGGACAGCTTCAGACCATCCTGGATTACAACCTCACCACCTCCACAAGTGACACACTCAAGGGGCAGACTCGGTGAGCACCAAAGCCCCTGAAAAGCACGTTCTGCTCCATAGGGTTGACTCCTACACAGCAGTTCCTCCATTGTAGTAGCAGCCAGACCTCAAAGCTCATCATCAGCCTGGGGGTGAATCCCTCCCAGTGACACTAAAGCAATCAACACTCAACTACAACAGGACAGTGCACAAAGTCCACATAGGGAAGCACTCGCAGTGCCCAGCTGGGTAACTGCGGAGGCTGTGCCACTGGGCCCTACAGGACACCTACTGCACAAGGCCACTCTACCAAGTCTGGGAGATGTAGCAGCTCTACCCAATACCCAGAAACAAACACAGGAAAGCAGCAGCAAGGAATGCTGAGACAAAGAAACAGGTCCCAAGTAAGAGAACAAGAGAAATCTCCAGAAAAAAGAACTAAATAAAACGGAGGCAGGCAAACTACTACCAGATACAAAGTTTAAAATACTGGTTATAAGATGTTCAAGGAATTTAGTGAGAACTTCAACAAAGAAATAATAAGCATAAAAAATACAGAAACCGTAAAAAATAAACAGAAATGAAGGATATATTAACTGAAAAGAAGAATTATTTACAGAGAATCAAAAGCAGAGTACATCAAGCTGAGAATCAAATTAGCACTTTGAAATAAAAAAAAGCAAAAAACCCAAAAGGAAAACAAAGAAAAGAACACTCAATCAGACAGCAAAAAGAAAAAAAGAATCCAAAAAAATCCGAAGATTGTTTAAGGAGCCTCTGGGACAATTCCAGGCGTAACAAACAACATTAGCATCATGGGGGTGCCAGAAAGAGGAGAGAGCAAGAAACTGAAAACCTACTTGAAAATATAAAGACAGAAAACTTTACCAGGTCATACAAGTCCATGAAGTGCAGAGAGTCCCAAACAAGATGATCCCAAAGAGGCCCCACACCAGGACACATCATAATTCAAATGCAAAAGATTAAAAACAAAGAGAGAAACTTGAAAGCAGCAAGAAAAAAAGCAGTTAGTTACCTACAAAGGAGCTCCCATAAGACTGTGAACTGATTTCTCAACAGGAACTTTGCAGAAACAAGCAGAATAGAAAGAGTCAGATATAGATAACATTTTTTCTTTTAATGAGAAGAGGGAAGAGAGAGATAGACTCCTACATGCGCCCTAACTGGGATCCACCTGGCAACACCATTCTGGGACTGATGCTCAAATCAAGTGAGCTATCCTTAGTGCCCTGAGGCAGACGCTCAGACCCACAAGCTATCCTCAGTGCCCAGGGCCAACGCTCAAACCAGTGGAGCCCTGGCTGTGGGTAGGGAAGAGAGAAAGGGGAGAAGGAGGGAAAGAGAAGCAGATGGTCACTTCTCAAGCATGCCCTGACCAGGGATCAAACCTGAGACATCTGTACACCAGGCCAATGCTCTATCCACTGAGCAAATGGCCAGGTCTCAGAGAACATTTTGATGAATGTCAAATGGGAGGGGGATGGGTGAAAAAGGTGAAGGGATTAAGAAGTACAAACAGGTAGTAACAGAACAGTCATGGGGATGTCAAGTACAACATAGGGAAAACAGTCAATAATATTCTAATAACTATGTATAATGTCAAATAAAAGACTGATCAGGATGATCACTTAGTAAGTTATATGTCTAATTACAGGGTTGTACACCTGAAACTAATATGACATACAGCTGACTATATGTCAACTGTAATTGAAAAATAGAAAATGACTGAGGCCCCAGTCCATTGGTTCAGTAGTAAAGCGTGAGCCTGGCGTGTGGATGTCCTGGGTTCAATTTCCAGTGAGGGCACACAGGAGAGGCAACCATTTGCTTCTCTAACCTACCTGTCCCCTTCTCTATTTTCTCTCTCTTCCCCTCCTGCAGCCATGGTTTGATTGGCTCAAGCAAGTTGACCTTTAGCTCTGAGGATGGCTTTGTGGCCTTTATTTCAGGCACTAAAAAAAAATGGCTCAGTTGCTGAGCAATGGAGTAAGGGCTCCAAATGGGCAGAGCATCACCTTCTTGTGGGCTTGCCGGCTGAATCCCAGTTGGGGACACATGCGGGAGTCTGTCTCTCTGCCTCCCCTTCTCTCACTACAAAAAAAAAAAAAAAAAAAAAAAAAAGAAAGAAAAAAGAAAATGATTGAAAAATAATAAAAGTAAATAAACAAAATTTATTTGATTATTCAATTGTAAAGAATTCAGATGAGAAAAAACAGAGAACAATATTTCAATGTGGACCCATAGAAAGAAATTCTAACAGCTCAGATTTTAAATAAGTTTATATAAAAATGGAACAAGGAGGGGCCCATAAACAAAGACATACAAATGAGTAGCAGGAAGTTATAACAATAGTGTCAGGAAAACTAGAAGCTCATAGGGAAAAAATTGCTAAGCTAAACTAAAAAGACAATTTTGGTTAGGATGAAAAGGAGAAAAAGAAAAACTTTGCCTGTGCTCAAGACAAAGGCCCCATTATTAACTGGTGATTCAGGACCCTGAAATTTACTGATTTTTAAGTACTTCCCTGTCAAAGAAAAAAACACACAAAATATAACTGAAATTAAGAATAAACTTTGGTGAAAAAAGACATCTATGAGGGTGAGAAGACTTGAGCACCAAGTTCCTCTACAAGGACTCAGTTGTTTGGCTAAGAAAAACTGCAAGCATACCACACTATTCCACTGCACCATCTGACCTTTGGAGAGTCGGGAGAAAAGGAAAATGATTGTTGGGGTAAATATAGTCCATGTTTTCAGAAGATGATAATACCATTCATTGGTTATTACCTGATGCTATATGCTAAGATCATTACAAATATTGTCTAATTCAATCAATATACTAATAATACCTATGTAAAAAATCTTTATTTTACAAATAAGAAAACAGGCTTAAAGATTTTTTTTTAAATCTACCCTAAGTTGCAAAACAAATAAATAGAATTCAAATCCAGAAATTCATGTTCTGAGGCATTCTGCTCCAAATGAGGGTAGATTTCATCAATTACAAGCAAATTAGTATGATAAAATTCCTAGGTGAATTCTAAACCTTGAAAAAGCAAAGACATTATTCAGACATTAACACATTGTTGACCAGCAATTTTCAGCAGAAGTTATCCCATGACACCGGCTATTTTTCATAATTGAGTATGAAAGTGAAACAATCTAAATAAACTTCAGTATACTTTATTTATACATAATAAATTTAAATGAAACTCTGTACATATCAGCTACATATTATATTTTATACATATTATATATTTTAGTAATTTTTTTGGTGTGGTATACTGTATAGCAATCACCTATGTGTAATGGTACCCAACATTTTGCAAATATATCTGGTTTCGCTGCGCTTTTCTTTTGAAACACACACTTTACACATTCTAGTTGGACTTTTTTTATACCAGTGACTATTTTTTCTAAAACGTGGTCTTTTAGTGCTCTGAAAGCCTAAAAGGTGAATCAATGTAAGGAGCTGTTAGAAGTACTACAAGAAGTGTTAGGTTCTGAGCTGCACTCATTTGAACCAGCAGATATTCATTCCCTAGCTACTTCAAGTAGAAGTTTTTTGTATCTTATTTGTCTATTGCAAATTTTGAATGCACTGAATAAAGCGCAATTGAGAAAGAATGCTACTTTTTTAGACTACCTTTATACTTTTACGAAAGATACTGCTGTTCGCCAAATACTGGTCTGCTCAATCGACTCCCTTCATGTATTTGTTGTAGTCTAATATGCACACAGGTTTAACTAGAGTGTGTCCGTAAAGTCATGGTGCACTTTTGACCAGTCACAGGAAAGCAACAAAAGACAATAGAAATGTGAAATCTGCACCAAATAAAAGGAAAACTCTCCCAGTTTCATACCTATTCAGTGCAGTTCAATGTGGGCTCATGCACAGATTTTTTAGGGCTCCTTAGGTAGCTATCCCATATAGCCTCTACAGACTCGTCACTGACTGATGGCCTATCAGAACGGGGTGTCTCCACCAAACGGCCGGTTTCCTTCAACTGCTTATCCCATCGAGTAATGTTATTCCTATGTGGTGGCGCTTGGTTATAAACGCGCCGATATTCACATTGCACTTTGGTCATGGATTCGAATTTAGCGAGCCACAGACACACTGAACTTTTCTCTGTACCATCCACATCTTGACTGGCAGGGCCGTGGGCTGCTCCACTGTATACACGATGTTACGCCATCATCTGCACATGCACACATGCTGCCACATCATCCTACAGAAAACTGGGAGGGTTTTCCTTTTATTTGGTGCAGATTTCACATTTCTATCGTCTTTTGTTGCTTTTCTGTGACCGGTCAAAAGTGCACCATGACTTTACGGACACACTGTATATCTTCCGTAGAATTTCTTTTTCACTTTCCAGTTGTTTTCATAGAGGCACCGTGGATATCACATTCACTAGTCTTTCATCTTTCCATGATATAAGGACAATAGGTCCTTTCCGTAAAAATGTCATTTTCCCTCTCTGAAGATTCTTTGACTTTTCTTTTAGTACCTCTTGCAAGCCACAGTTTTCTCTTATGGTACCACAGATTAATGTTTTCTAATAATATTTCAGCCGTAGAAATGCTGTTATAGTAATTATATGTTGGTAAACATGATGCCAAGAATCAAAATATGCTCTAAGACAGATAATATAGTTTCTTGCAGCCTTTTGCCTTCACCCAAATAAATCTCTAAGTTGCAAATGTATAATATATTTATTTTCACTTTCTTCAAAAAGCATTCTCACTAAAATCCCATATTTTATTATTTTTGCCGGATTATATGTTCGGACGCTGATACATTCTCTATATGGTATCATTGCTTCATCTAGGGTAACTCCTTCTTAGGTACATACAAAGACTGAAATTTTGGAAGAAAGTAATCCAAAAGAGGCCTAATTTTATACAGTCTGTCTTCATTAGATGTATTTTGTGAATTATTAGTAAGATGGAATAATGTAAGAATTTGCTTGAACCTCATTCTGCTCATAGTTTTAGTAAATATTGGAGCTTCAACCAAAGGGTCCATTGACCAGTAATCTGTCCAATGTGATTTTCTCATTCGTCCTATCAATATCAAAAACTGAGAAACTTCTTTAAATCAGTATTGGTAACTTTCGTCCATGGTACAGTTTTAGACTTTTTTGTCAAATTGTTCCATTTGGTGGTGGTATAAATTGGTTTGAGAAACAGCTAAATCAAAAAAATCATCACTAAAAAGTAATTCCATCACTTCCCTGATGCTTCCCGATCACTAAAGTAGGCAGTTACACCCGAAGTATTTGAATAATCCTCCAAGGTTGGTGTAATATCATTTTCAATCCACTCTTCTTCAAAATCACTTTCACTATAAGATCTTATTACATTTCTTTTTTTGTTGTTTTGGTGGTCTAATATCAGACTCATTACTGTCTTCTAATAAACTATCAATTTCTACATCACTACAGTATATTTCAAAATCACTCAGACAATCAGATAATGTCTGCATATAATTCATGGAAAAGTTCTTCACTTTCACGATCCGTCATGGTTGAAACTTTGGTAATACTATAATTGTGATAAAAACCTAAATATCAAGAAAAGCCACTTTTTTTATAATAAACTGAACATGACTGAACGTGAAAGATTTTACAATATCCTTGATATGTATGTTCAAACTGTGAGGGGTTAGAAGATAGTCCACATTTAGAGGGCTAGACACTGATTGTTTTTGTTTACCATACCTTCGATTGCAGTCTCACACCTGGAGGAGTGGGAAGAAAAGGAGTCTGCATGAGAATATAGAATTAGAGAAGGGTGTGCTGTTTTTCGAACTTCGACCCTCAGGGCAAAGAGTCACAAATACAATAATCGCTTATCACCCTGAGTTTCAAAAATTGAAATAGCTAATGCAAGTGCAAACACGAGCTAACTCGTGAACGGTCAACAATGTGTTAATGTGACTATTGCGGAGCCTGAAATGTAACTTTTTAATTTTTTTAATGTTTATTTATTTATTTATTTATGTTTCTGTATTTTTCCAAAGCTGGAAACGGGGAGAGACAGACAGACTCCCGCATGCGCCTGACCGGGATCCGCCCAGCACGCCCACCAGGGGGCGATGCTCTGCCCCTCCGGGGCGTCGCTCTGTTGCGACCAGAGCCACTCTAGCGCCTGGGGCAGAGGCCAAGGAGCCATCCCCAGCGCCCGGGCCATCTTTGCTCCAATGGAGCCTCGCTGGGGGAGGGGAAGAGAAAGACAGAGAGGAAGGAGAGGGGGAGGGGTGGAGAAGCAGATGGGTGCTTCTCCTGTGTGCCCTGGCCGGGAATCAAACCCGGGACCCCTTGCACGCCAGGCCAACGCTCTACCACTGAGCCAACCGGCCAGGGCCTGAAACTTAACTTTTTAGAAACATGGGGCTCCTAAAAAAAGCATAATGTGACATTCAGTCTTTCAGTATTATCACAAACATGTGTAACATACACAAAAACATCATTCTTTTAAGTAATATATAAAATGACAGTATCTTACTTCTTCTACACTTGTGACATACCAAGAAGTTTAGAGCAGGGGTCCCCAAACTACCGCCTGCGGGCTGCATGCGGCCCCCTGAGGCCATTTATCTGGCCCTTGCCGCACTTTCGGAAGGGGCACCTCTTTCATTGGTGGTTAGAGAGAGGAGCATAGTTCCCATTGAAATACTGGTCAGTTTGTTGATTTAAATTTACTTGTTCTTTATTTTAAATATTGTATTTGTTCCCGTTTCGTTTTTTTACTTTAAAATAAGGTATGTGCAGTGTGTATTTGTTCATAGTTTTTTTTATAGTCCAGCCCTCCAATGGTCTGAGGGACAGTGGACTAGCCCCCTGTGTAAAAAGTTTGGGGACCCTGGTTTAGAGTCTAAAAACAAAATGGCTTTTAAGCCACAATGAAATGACACTTCACACCCAGTAGGATAGCTATTTTTCTTTTTTTTTAAAGTGTTGACAAGAGTGTGAAGAAATTCGAACCCTAATACACAGCTGGTGGAAATGTAAATGGTGAAACCACTGTGGAAAACAGTTTGACAGCTCCTCAATAAGTTAAACAGAATTACCATAAAATTCAGCAACTCCAATCCCAGGTATATAATACCAAATGAGTTCAAAAGCAAAAATTCAAACACATAACTATACACCAATGTTCAGATGAGCATTATTCAGAATAGCCAAAGGGTATAAACAATCCAAATGTCTATCAACAGACACATGGATAAACAAATTGTGTTATATAATATAATAGAATATTATTCAGTCTTAAAAAGAAATGAATTTCTGTTACATGCTATAACATGGATAAACCTTGAAAGCCTTATAGTACGTGAAATAAGCCAGACACAAAAGACAAATATCTATTATAAAATTTTATTTAGGGAACTAGACAACTTCTCAGAGACAGAAAGTAAAATGATAGTTACCAACGGTCATGAGGAGGAGGGAGAATGGGGAGTTATTATTTGACGGGTACAGAATTCTGCTTAAGATCATGAAAATGTCCTAGAAATGGATAATAGGATGGCTACACAACATTGTGCATATACTTAACCCTTTGAGTAGTGAGTTCTTTTCACGTTCAATGACCCCCAGGAGTGAGTTGTTTTTTTTTCAAAAAATGAAATTAGTGCCAGTTCCAGTTTTATTAACTTAAAATCCTGTTTTTTTGATAACCAATTTATGGAAACAAGAACATACATTTGCCTTTTGTTAATGCTGCCTTACACATTTTAAAAATAAATCAATCACACTCTACTAGATAGTCAGGAGGCACGAGGATGTACACGAACATTTGTACTACTCAAAGGGTTAATATCACTGAATTATATACTTTAACAAGACACCCCAAAATACCTGAGGCAAAAACCAACAGAACTGAAAGCAGAAATAAATGGTTCAATAGTAATAGTTGGAAATTTCAATCTCCCACTTTCAAAAATTGATAGAACAAAATTAATGCAAAAAACTTGAACAATACTATCAACTAACGGGATCTGACTGAAATTCACAGATCACATAATACCCTATGACACCAGAATATACAACTTTTTCAAATGCACATGAAATATTCTCTGAAGTAGACCATACACTCTGCCAGGTTGGCAAGCATTTTCCGGTCACCAAATCCAGCAACATTAAAGGGTTATATACAACGACCAAGTGGAATGCAAACATTTTAGGTTTTGCAGGCCACATACTATTTGTCACATAGTCTTCTTTAACAACCCTTTAATAATCTAAAAACCATTCTTAGGTCATAGGTTATACGAAAACATGCATATAACAAGATGCAATAAATTAAAAAAAACTGAAATCATACAAAGTATATTCAATGCCCACACTGGAATTAAATTAGGAATTAACAACAGAAAGAAATGTGGGAAATTTTGAAATATTTGAAAATTGATTAACATGCTACCAAATAATCCAAGAGTCAAACAAGAAATCACAAGAAAAATTTAAAAATATTTTGAACTGAATAAAAATGAAAACAACACATATGAACATTTATGAAATACAACTAAAGGAGTGGTTAGAGGCAAATTAATAGTTTTGAACAGCTATGTTAAAAAAGAAGAAACAAACTCAAATCAATAACCTAAGATTCCACCTTAAGAAATTATAAAAGTAAACTAAACCTAAAGTAAGCAGAATAAAGGAAATAATAGAGATTAAAATGGAAATCAGTGAAAAAGAGAAAAGTTGGTTCTTTCAAAAGGTCAACAAAATTGGCAATCCTTTAGCTAAACCAACCAAGAAAAAACGAGTAAGATACAACTTTTCAAAATCAGGAATGAAGACATATTATATTATCCTACTTAGGAAACTAGACTAGGCAAATTTTCAGAGACAAAAAGTAAAGTGGTAGTTACCAAGTGGAAACCCCTATAGAAGTTAAAAATATTATAAAGGATGCCAAGAGAAATTTTATGCCAACAAATTAAACAATTTGGATGAAATGAACCAACTTCTAAAAAGAAATTACCAAAACTGACTCAAGAAAAAACACTGAACCTGAATACATACATATAACAACTAAAAAACTTGAATCAGTTTTTAAAATCTTCCCACAAAGAGGCCCTGGCCAGTTGGCTCAGTGGTAGAGCGTCAGCCTGGCGTGCAGGAGTCCCAGGTTCAATTCCTGGCCAGGGCACACAGGAGAAGCGCCCATCTGCTTCTCCACCCCTCCCCCTCTCCTTCCTCTCTGTCTCTCTCTTCCCCTCCCGCAGCCAAGGCTCCATTGGAGCAAAGTTGGCCCGGGCGCTGGGGATGGCTCTGAGGCCTCTGCCTCAGGCGCTAGAATGGCTCTGGTTGCAACAGAGCGACGCCCCAGATGGGCAGAGCATCACTCCCTGGTGGGTGTGCTGGGTGGATCACAGTCGGGTGCATGCGGGAGTCTGTCTGACTGCCTCCCCGTTTCCAACTTCAGAAAAAGACAAAAAAAAAAAAATCTTCCCACAAAGAAAAGTCCAAGCACAAATGACTTCACTGGTAAATTCTATCAAATAAAGAAGAAACAACACCTTCCAAACTCTTCTAAAACTAGGAGGAAACACTTCCCAACTCACTCCATAAGGCCATTATTACTGATACCAATGTCAAAAAAGACATCACTGCAAAACCACAGAACATTATCACATATGAATACATAAGCAAAAGTACTCAACAAAATATCAGTAAAACTAATATCGCAATATATAAAAAAAGGATTATACATCTTGACCATGTAGGATTTATCCTTGGAATATAAGACTGGTTTAACATCAGAAAATCTGTTTATGAAATACACCTTATTTACTAGAAAAAAGGGGAAAAAACCACTTCTGATCATCTCAACAGATGCAGAAAAGGCTTTTGACAAAATCCAACATTCATTCTTGATAAAACTTCTCAACTATGTAGCTAGTAATTTACTGGCTAAACTCTGCAGAACAGGGGTCGGGAACCTTTTTGGCTGAGAGAGCCATGAACGCCACATATTTTAAAATGCAATTCCGTGAGAGCCATACAACAACCCGTGTACGTTATGCATTATCCAATAAAAATTGGATGTCCCAGAGGACAGCTATAATTGGCTCCAGCCACCCGCAACCATGCACATGAGCGGTAGGAAATGAATGGACTGTAATACATGAGAATGTTTTATATTTTTAACGTTATTTTTTTTTTATTAAACATTTGTCTGTAAGCCAGATGCAGCCATCAAAAGAGCCACATCTGGCTCGCGAGCCATAGGTTCCCGACCCCTGCTGCAGAACAATGTTAAATAGAAGAAGTAAGAGTAGGTAGACATCCTTGTCTTATTTCCAATTGTAAGGGGAAAGCAAGTCAGTCTTTTATTATTAAGTATGAGGACAGCTGTAGGTTTTTCATATATGCCCTTTAAAAAATAATAAGAGAGAGAATTTAAAGGCATCCAAGGCTGGATAGGAAAAAACTGGTTTTTTTTTAATTCATAGACAATATGCTCTTGTATTTAGAACAGTGGCGCCCCCAACCTTTTTTTGGGCCACGGACCGGTTTAATGTCAGAAAATATTTTCACGGACCGGCCTTTAGGGTGGGACAGATAAATGTATCACGTGACTGAGACAAGCATCAAGAGTGAGTCTTAGACGAATGTAACAGAGGGAATCTGGTCATTTTTAAAAAATAAAACATCATTCAGACTTAAATATAAATAAAACGAAAATAATGTAAATTATTTATTCTTTCTCTGCAAACCAGTACCAAATGGCCCACGGACCGGTACCGGTCCGCGGCCCCGGGGGTTGAGGACCACTGATTTAGATGACTCTAAGAAATTCACAGACACACCCACAAAAAAACCCAACCTATCACTAGAATTGATTAATCGATGAATTCAGCAAGGTTGCAGGTTACAAAATTAATATCCAAAAATCAACTGTATTTCTGTATACTAATAAAGAATAATCCAAACATGAAATTAAATATATTCAATCATTTAGGAATAAACTTCAAAAGAAAAGCAGACATAAAAGGCTTTATACTGAACCCTGAGAAGATAAAAATAAATGAAGATGCTCCATGCCTGTGCACTGGAAGATGATGGCAAACCTCCCTGAACTGATTTAACGATTCATTGTGAACTCTATCAAAATCCAAAGAGGGATTGGGGAGGGGTGGATTGAGAAATTGATAATAAAATGATATGGAAATGCAAAAAACACAAAACAGCCAAACAATTTTTAAAAAGAACAAAGTTGAAGAACTCACACTTTGTTTTTCCAAAACTCACATACAGCTTTAATAATCAAGACTATGAGGTATAGATATAGAGATCAATAAATAAAATTAAGACTCCTGAAATAAATGCTAACTCTTACGGTCAACTGATTTCTGAAATGCCAAAACAATCCAATGGAGAAATTATATTCTTTCAACAAACACTGAGTGGCAGAACCACCTGACTATATCTGAATGTACAAAGATGAACAAAAAGTTAACATAATAGGAATCATATGCCTGAATGTAAGAGCTAAAGCTTTAGAACTTCTAGAATAAAACACATAAGAAAATTTTCATTACTATGGGATAGACAAAAATTTCTTAGATGGACCAACAGAAAAGAAAAAATTGTTAAACTGGACTTCATCAAAATTAAAAATTTTTGCGCTTTAAAAGATACCATTAAAAAAAACCCCACAGGCCCTGGCCGGTTGGCTCAGTGGTAGAGCATCGGCCTGGCGTGCAGGAGTCCTGGGTTCGATTCCCGGCCAGGGCACACAGGAGAAGCGCCCATCTGCTTTTCCACCCCTCCCCCTCTCCTTCCTCTCTAACTCTCTCTTCCCCTCCCGCAGCCAAGGCTCCACTGGAGCAAAGTTGGCCCAGGTGCTGAGGATGGCTTTATGGCCTCTGCCTCAGGCGCTAGAATGGCTCTGGTTGCAACAGGGCAGCGCCCTAGATGGGCAGAGCATCACCTCCTGGTGGGCATACCGGGTGGATCCCGGACGGGCACATGCGGGAGTCTGTCTGACTGTCTCCCTGTTTCCAACTTCAGAAAAATACAAAAAAAACCCCAAAAAAACAAAAAACCACAAACTGAGAAAATATTTGTAAATTATGTATCTGATAAAGCAGTGGTCTCCAACCCTGGGCCGCGGACCGGTACCGGTCCGTGGGCCATTTGGTACCGGTCTGCAGAGAAAGAATAAATAACTTACATTATTTCCGTTTTATTTACATTTAAGTCTAACGATGTTTTATTTTTAAAAAATGACCAGATTCCCTCTGTTACATCCGTCTAAGACTCACTCTTGATGCTTGTCTCAGTCACGTGATACATTTATCCGTCCCACCCTAAAGGCTGGTCCGTGAAAATATTTTCTGACATTAAACCGGTCCGTGGCCCAAAAAAGGTTGGGGACCACGGTGATAAAGGACTTCTATCCAGAATACATAAAGAACAATTACAACTCAATAATAAGACAAACAATGCAATTTAAAAATGGGCTAAAGAGGCCCAAGCCTGTTGGCTCAGTGGCAGAGCATCAGCCCAGCATGTAGATGTCCTGGGTTTGATTTGCAGTCAGAGCACACAAGGGAAGCGACCATTTGCTTCTCCATCCCTACTCCTCCCCTTCTCTCTCTTTTTCTGTCTCTCTCCCTCTCCCTTCCTCTCCCTGCAGCCATGACTCCAGTGATTAGAGCACACTGGCCCTCAGACGCAAAGGATGGCTCCCTTGAGCCTCTGCCTGAGGCACTAAAAATAGCTCGGTTGCAAACATCAGCTCAGGAAAAGGATTGCTGGTTGGACCCAGTCAGGAATCATGCAGAAGTCTGTCCCTCTATCTCACCCTCCTCTCACTTGAAAGAGATACATACATACATACATACATACATGCATGCATGCATATATATACATAAATAAAAATGGGCAAAAGATTTAAGTAAACATTTCACCAAATAAGTACATAAACATTTGCTACAGCATTATTTGTTAGGCAAATGCAAATTATAACCACAGTAAGGTAATACTTTATACCCACTAGAATGGCTGTAATAAAAAAAAATAGAAAATAACAAATGTTAGGAATATGTGGAGAAAGTGGAAGCCTACTGGTTAAGAATGAAAAATGGTACTGCCACTTTGGAGAAACCTGGCAGTTTTTCTTATATACTTAACTTACCATATGTCTCAGAAATTTCACTCTTAGGTATCTACTCAAGAAAAAGAAAAACAGTGACCACACAAAGACTTATATGCAAATGTTCATAACAGCATTGTTTGCACTAACCAAAACCTGGAAACAATTCAAATGTCCATTAACTGGTAAATGGATAAACAAAATGTGGTATAGTACATCCACATATTGGAATACTTGTTCAACAATAAAAAACTATAAATACATGCAAAAACATGGATGAACCTTGAAAACAGGATGGTAAGTGAAGGAAGCCAGATACAAAAGAATGCACAATATGAGATTCTACCTATAGGAAATGTTCAGAAAAGGTAAATCTACAGAAACAGAAACAGATTAGGTCTCTGAAGTTGAATCTGGGAAGGTGAATAGACTACAAAATACACACAAGGAATATAGACTTTTATTTATTTATTTATTTATTTATTTATTTATTTATTTTATTTATTTATTGTATTTTTTTCTGAGGTTGGAAACGGGGAGGCAGTCAGACTCCCGCATGTGCCCAACCGGGATCCACCCAGCACGCCCACCGGGGGCGATGCTCTGCCCATCTGGGGCGTTGCTCTGCCACAACCAGAGCCATTCTAGCACCTGAGGCAGAGGCCATGGAGCCATCCTCAGCGCCCGAGCCAACTTTGCTCCAATGAAGCCTTGGCTGCAGGAGGGGAAGAGAGAGACAGAGAAGAAGGAGATGGGGAGGGGTGGAGAAGCAGATGGGCACTTCTCCTGTGTGCCCTGGCCAGGAATCAAACCCGGGACTCCTGCACGCCAGGCCGATGCTCTACCACTGAACCAACCGGCCAGGGCCACAAGGAATATTTTTAAAGAGTTATGGAAATGTTCTAAAACTACATTGTGATGATGGTATAAAATTTTATACATTTACAAAAATCAATCATAAACTTAAAATGGATGAATTTTATGGTATATAAATTATACCTCAATAAAGCTGTTTTGAAAAAGTTAAAAAGAAGTAAACAAACAAAAGACCAAGAACAACATAATAAATATGCTGAGTATTTCTTTTACCTCTACTGGATATACTGGGCATAATCTGGGGAATCATGTTATTGCTTGTTGTATCCATGGGCTGGGAATTATCTTGACCCATCTGATCATCTGGTGGCATATAGGCGGGAGGAGGAGTATCAGCTAAGAGGAAGAAAATAAGACAAGTTAAAGTCCCTCCAAAATAGTTCAAGTCTTCATCCTGCTCATAGTTATTCTTAAAGCATTTAAAAATTCATAAGTTTACTAGCAGGGTTTATTATTGAATATCACAGACACACAAAAATGCAAGATGCTATCTCAGGACAAGGGAAAAGGAAAAAGCACAACCATGAGCTACTAAAAACCTACTATAAGCCCACATATACTATATTTGGGATAATCCAAAATTCACTAAAATAGAATTCAAGGTCAAGAATTTTGCCCTTATTTGCTTAGAATCATATGCTTGGTGAAACTCCAACTACTGGAAATCAATCTGAAGAACACCATTATCCTAGCCTGGGTGTGTATCTACAAACACTTTTAAATGATCAAACTTATCACATACTGTATACTGTTATTTAAAACTGGAAAATAAAGCTATGCTCCTTTATTATATTGCCTTTATTTTATTAATATCCTTTTACTAATATATTTTATTATATTGTCTTTCTTATTATGAAGACATTTGCCATAAACACTAAGAGTAGTTGTCTAGTTTTTTGCAATGTCCTAAAATGACATTGTGCCCTATTAAATGACTAGGTAATTTTCTCTGGAAATTGAATGTTAACTGAAAATCTTTCGAGTTCCAACACTTTTTTTTTTTTTAAAGAGACACAGAGTCAAAGAGAGGGATAGACAGGGACAGACAGGAACGGAGAGATGAGAAGCATCGATCATTAGTTTTTCATTGCATGTTGTGATACCTTAGTTGTTCATTGATTGCTTTCTCATATATGCCTTGACTGTGGGGCTACAGCAGACTGAGTAACCCCTTGCTTGAGCCAGGGACCTTGGGTCCAAGCTGGTGAGCTTTGCTCAAACCAGATGAGCCCGCACTCAAGCTGGCGACCTCGAGGTCTCGAACCTGGGTCCTCTGCATCCCAGTCGACGCTCTATCCACTGCGCCACCGCCTGGTCAGGCTTGAGTTCCAACAGTTATGGTTGAAATTCTTCCCAAAAGCTACAGTTATACTTCATCTCAGTAATTATAAACACTGAGGAGCCAAGGCTTGCAGCTGTCTCACAAGCAGGCTCCTCTTGCAGGGGTGAGGGGAAAGCCCGGAATCAGACAGAGACCCACAGCTGAGCAAAGGTGCTCACCCCTGCCCTCAGGGCCAAGGCTTGCGGGCAGGGGCGGTGCATAACCCCACCCGCGGGGATGGGCAAAGGCCGAGGCCACCGAGGCTTGTACACCCAAGCATATGATCACAGCCCCTTCCGTGAAGGAAAGGCGGAAACCACAGCAACAGCCCCAGTGGGCTGGCACCAGCAACACCCATACCCGAACACACTAGGCAGCAGCAGCAGAGGGGGTGGCGGGCCTGCAGACAGACCACACCTAGGGAACACAGAGGCCACACCCAGTGGACTCCGGTGGCCAAAACCACCTTTTATACGGACAAAATGAGAAGGCAGAAAAATGCAACACAAATCAAGAGAAATCCCCAGAAAAGGACCTGAATGAGTCAGATATAAACAAATTACCAGATGCAGAGTTTAAAATAATGATTGTTAGGATGCTCAAAGATCTTAGAACAATAGAGGGTCATTACGAACACCTAAATAAAGACATAGCAAATATAAAAATGGACACTGAAACAATAAAAAAGAATCAGTCAGAAATGACAAATACAATATCAGAAATGAAGGAATAGAAGGAATTAAAAGCAGGATGGATGAAGCGGAGAATCGAATCAGTGAGTCAGAGGAGAAGATAAAAGAAGGCACGGAAGCAGAGCAGAAAAAAGAAAAGAGACTCAAAAAGTCTGAAGAAACTCTAAAAGAGCTCTGTGACAACATGAAGAGAAATAACATCCGCATCATAGGGGTTCCTGAAGAAGGAGAGAAAGAACAAGGTATAGAGACTTTGCCCAAACATATAATAGCTGAAAACATCTCACAAGTTCAAGAAGCACAGAGAACTCCATTAAAGAGAAACCAAAAGAAATCTACACCAAGACATATCATAATTAAAATACCAAAGCTAAGTGATAAAAAAAAAAATTAAAATATCACATAGAAAGGAGCCCCCATAAGGATGACTTCCGACATGTCAACAGAAACACTTGAGGTCAGAAGGAAATGGCAAGAAATATTCAAAGTAATGCAGAACAAGAGCCTACAACCAAAACTACTCTATCCAGCAAGGCTACCATTTAAAATTGAAGAAGAAATAAAAAGCTTTCCAGACAAAAAAAAACCTCAAGGAATTCACTACAACCAAGCCAATGCTGTAAGAAATGCTAAAGAGCCTGTTGTAAACAGATCAAAGGAAAAAAAGAATATAGCAAAAAAGGAATACAGTTTTAAAGAATAAAATGGTAATAAACAACTACATATCAATAATAATCTTAAATGTAAATGGATTAAATGATCCAATTAAAAGACATAGGGTAGCTGCGTGGATAAGAAAACAGGACCCGTACATATGCTGTCTACAAGAGACACACCTTAAAACAAAAGATGCACATAGACTGAAGATAAAAGGATGGAAAAAACTATTTCACGCAAATGGAAATGAAAAAAAAGCTGGGGTAGCAATACTTATATCAGACAAAATGGACTTTAAAACAAAGGCTATAGCAAGAGATAAAGCAGGTCACTACATAATGATAAAGGGAGCGACCCAACAGGAAGATATAACCATTATAAATATCTACACACCTAATATAGGAGCACCTAAATATATAAAGCAGACTTTGATGGATTTAAAAGGTGAGATCAACAGCAATACTGTAATAGTAGGAGATTTCAATACCCCATTAACATCACTAGATAGATCCTCAAGAAAGAAAATTAACAAAGAAACAGCAGACTTAAAGGACATATTAGATCAACTCGATTTAATACATATCTTCAGAACCTTTCACCCTAAAGCAGCAGAATATACATTCTTTTCAAGCGCTCATGGTACATTCTCTAGAATAGACCACATGTTAGGGCACAAAAGCGGCCTCAACAAATTTAAGAAGATTGAAATCATATCAAGCACTTTCTCTGATCACAATGGCATGAAACTAGAAATCAACCACAACAGAAAAACTGAAAAATACTCAAACACTTGGAAACTAAATAGCATGTTATTAAATAATGAATGGGCTAACGACGAGATAAAAGAAGAAATAAAAAAATTCCTAGAAACGAACAATAATGAGCATACATCAACTCAAAATTTATGGGACACAACAAAAGCAGTCCTGAGAGGGAAATTCATAGTATAACAGGCATACCTTAAGAAGCTAGAAAAAGCTCAAATAAACAACTTGACCCTGCATCTAAAAGAACTAGAAAAAGAACAGCAAGTAAAGCCCAGAGATAGTAGACGGAAGGAAATAATAAAGATCAGAGCGGAAATAATTGACATAAAGGCTAAAGTAACAATACAGAGGATAAATGAAAACAGGAGATGGTTCTTTGAAAAGGTAAACAAGATCGATGAACCTTTAACCAGACTCACCAAGAAAAAAAGAAAGAGGACTCAAATAAATAAAATTAGAAATGAGAGTGGAGAAATAACAACTGACACAACAGAAATACAAAATATTGTAAGAAAATACTAATGAAGAACTGTATGCCAAAAAACTAGACAACCTAGATGGACAAATTCCTTGAAACATATAATCTAACAAAAATTAACCTGGAAGAATCAGAAAACCTAAACAGACCGATTACAACAAATGAGATTGAAACAGTTATCAAAAAACTTCCAAAAAAGAAAAGTCCTGGGTCTGATGGCTTCACAAGTGAATTCTACCAAATATTCAAAGAAGAACTAACTCCTATCCTTCTCAAGCTATTTCAAAAAATTCAAGAGGAAGGAAGACTTCCAAGCTCCTTTTATGAGGTGGGCATAATTCTGATTCCAAAAACAGGCAAAGACAACACAAAGAAAGAAAATTATAGGCCAATATCCCTGATGAATTTAGATGCTAAAATCCCTAACAAAATATTAGCAAACCGGATCCAGCAATATATGAAAAAAATCATACACCAGGATCAAGTGGGATTTATTCTTGGGAGGCAAGACTGGTACAATATTCGTAAATCAATCAATGTGATTCATCACATAAACAAAAAGAAGGAGAAAAACCACATGGTAATTTCTATAGATGCAGAAAAAGCATTTGATAAAATCCAGCACCCATTCATGACCAAAACTCTCAGTAAAGTGGGAATACAGGGAACATACCTCAACATGGTAAAGGCCATCTATGACAAACCCACAGCCAATATCATACTCAATGGGCAAAAATTAAAAGCAATCCCCTTAAGATCAGGAACAAGGCAGGGGTGCCTCCCTTCACTACTCTTATTCAACATAGTTCTGAAAGTCCTAGCCACAGAAATCAGACAAGAAAAAGAAATAAAAGGCATCCAAATTGGAAAAGAAGAACTAAAACTATCATTATTTGCAGATGGTATGATATTGTATATAGAAAACCCTAAAGTCTCAGTCAAAAAACTACTGGACCTAATAAATGAATTCAGCAATGTGGCAGGATATAAAATTAATACTCAGAAATCAGAGGCATTTTTATACACTAACAATGAACTGTCAGAAAGAGAAATTAAGGAAGCAACCAAAACAATAAAGTACCTAGGAATAAATTTCACTATCGCAACCAAAACAATAAAGTACCTAGGAATAAATTTAACCAGGGAGATTAAAAACTTGTACTCGGAAAATTATAAAACATTGATAAAAGAAATCAGGGAAGATACAAACAAGTGGAAGCATATATGTGCTCATGGTTAGGAAGAATAAACATCATTAAAATGTCTTTATTACCCAAAGCAATTTATAAATTCAATGCAATACCAATTAAAATACCAATGACATACTTCAAAGATTAGATCACATATTCCAAAAATTTATATGGAACCAAAAGAGAACACGAATAGCCTCAGCAATCTTGAAAAGGAAGAATAAAGTGGGAGGTACCACACTTCCAAATATCAAGTTATACTACAAGGCCATTGTACTCAAAACAGCCTGGTACTGGCATAAGAACAGGCATATAGATCAATGGAACAGAACAGAGAACCCAGAAACAAACCCACACCTTTATGGACAACTGATATTTGACAAAGGAGGTAAGAGCATACCATGGAGTAAAGACAGCCTCTTCAACAAATGGTGTTGGGAAAATTGGACAGCTACCTGCAAAAAAAAAACAAACTAGACCACCAACTTACACCATTCACAAAAATAAACTCAAAATGAATAAAAGATATAAATGTAAGCTGTAAAACCATGAGCATCTTAGAAGAAACCATAGGCAGTAAGCTCTCTGACATCTCTCGCAGCAATATATTTGTCGATTTATCTCCACAGGCAAGAGAAATAAAAGACAGGATAAACAAATGGGACTATATCAAACTAAAAAGCTTTTGTGCAGCTAAAGACAATAAGAACAGAATAAAAAGACAAACTACACAATGGGAGAACATATTTGACAATATATCTGATAAGGGGTTGATAACCAAAATTTATAAAGAACTTGTAAAACTCAATACCAGGAAGACAATCCAATCAAAAAATGGGTGAAAGAAATGAATAGACACTTCTCCAAAGAGGACATACAGATGGCCAATAGGCATATGAAAAAATGCTTAACATCACTAATCATTAGAGAAATGCAAATTAAAACCACAATGAGATATCACTTCACACTAGTCAGAATGGCGCTCATCAACAAAACAACATAGAATAAGTGCTGGTGAGGATGTGGAGAAAAGGGAACCCTCCTGCACTGCTGGTGGGAATGCAGACTGGTGCAGCCACTGTGGAAAACAGTATGGAGATTCCTCAAGAAATTAAAAATCAAACTGCCTTTTTACCCAGCTATCCCACTTTTAGGAATATACCCCAAGAACACCATAGCACTGTTTGAAAAGAAGAAATGCACCCCCATGTTTGTGGCATTGTTCACAATAGCGAAGATCTGGAAACAGCCCAAGTGTCCTTCAGTGGACGAGTGGATTAAAAAGCTTTGGTACATAGATACTATGGAATACTACTCAGCCATAAGAAATGATGACATCAGATCATTTACAATAACATGAATGGACCTTGATAACATTATACTGAATGAAATAAGTAAATAAAAAAAAACTAAGAACTATATGATTCCATACATAGATGGGACATAAAAATGAGACTCAGAGACATGGACAAGAGTGTGGTGGTTACAGAGTGGAGGGGAGGACAGGGAGGTTGTTGGGGGAGGGGAGGAGCACAAAGAAAACCAGTTAGAAGGTGACGGAAGACAACTGGGAAAAAAGAAAAAAACTATAAACACTCAATATAATTCGTCTTCACCCCAAGATTTATACAAGATACAGTTTTGAGACAGAGCTACAATCAGAACTAAATCTAGGACAAAGAATGAAAATTAGCTTTTGAACAAACTGAACAGCAAGTTCAACAGTTGCTACCAAATTCATCTTTAAAAACAAAAACTGCACCAATTGCTATTTTGCTGCAGAGAAGCACAGAGAATATACCGACATACAATTCCACCTGCAATAGGCATTCAAATATCTGAAGAAGTGACATAAGATGTGTCGGTACGTGACATGACAGGCCATTAACAAAAGTTAGAAACTTTATAAATCATCACCTACTTATCTTTCTTCAGGCTAATCAGTTCATCAGTAATCTAATTAAAGGTAACTGAAGTTTATTTTAACTTTTCAAAGTCTAAAATGATTTGAAAAGCAACGTAGTAAAGTTAAAAAAAGCACAGACTTTAAAGTCAAGGAAACTTGAGTCTGAACCTCATTTATTATCTGTGCGAACTTAGGCAAGGTACTTTGTTAAAGACTTAGTTTAGTATCATCCTTCCATCAGTAAAGCAGGAATAATATCTAACTCAGTTATAAAGATTAAACTTAATGTAATATCTTTCCTTACAATATGTTACATAAAAGGCACTCAATAAATGGTACTTAGTATTATAAATTATATGGAAATAGTTTTTAAAATGGTATTTGGCAAAATAAAATCCAAAACTCTTCTGTAAATCACTTATCAAAAGGAGCTAGCTCTTGGCATCTAACAGTTCACCCAGAAGGCCAGCAGTTTAAGAACAATTGCTGATTCTCAAGGATTACTTTTTATATCAATAAAATAAATCCTTACCTGGGAGCTGAAATGGACTTCCTGGTCCAGAACTTGCTGGGGAGTTGGGATACGTGCTGCTAGCAGGGGAAGGGGGATAGGGGCTATTTGGAGATAAGGGAAAGGGAGTATTGTTGGGCTGGTGGAAAGAATCTGGAAAAGTTGCGTTTTGTGGCATGTGTGGTTCATTGTGGCTCAGGTTTCTAAACTGAACCAGAAGGCTGTGTTGTGGATTGAATTCATTATGACGAGGCACTAATACTGGAGGTAAAACTGAAAGACAAAAGACAAAAGTCATCTGTCAGCAGTGATTAAAGCAAATACCCCATGCACAGTAAGGCGTACACAGAAAGGATTCAGGAAAGACTGTAAATCTATTAAACAATTCACTTTTAGGAAAGACTGCTTTATAGAACCTTGAATCTATTGACATAATAACTAAACCAAAACTCTCAAGCATTTTGTGTGTATAAAGGACTCTGGAAGACAGGAAACCCAGAAATGATAACACTCCTGTTCTTCAGGAGACAAGGCATATTTTAAAACAACCATAATATAAAAAATGAATGCAATGAGAGTTCAACAAAGGTGGGTACTCCCAGCTGTCAATGAGTCAAATATATACTATGGAAAAGACAGCATCTGATTGGACCTTAAAGAACTGGTAGGATTTCACATGGGAATGCTAAGGGTGAGGGGAACCAAGGAGGAGATGAGAAGATTACAGGAGGGAGAGAAGAAAGGATAAACAGCCCAGCCACAGAACTGGGAAGGAAGATGGAGAGACTAAAGTTGAGATTGGCTATACACTGTATAGGTGTCCTGAAAGCCTTCATGTTTCCAATATTGAACGTTTCATGTTTCTTAGTTTGAAAAATTTCACAATTTTGAACTTCAGTCAAGTTTTTCCCTACTCAAAGTAGTAACCTTTACTATGTAGAAGTCCTTCTTATGCAGAAGTCTTCATTCAAAATCAGTTTTCTAAACATGACCATAATAAAAGTATATACAATAAAGCTGAAACATGTTAGAGATACATTTTTTTAAATTAAGTGAAAGGCGGGGAGGCAGAGAGACAGACTCGGTCATGCACCCCGACCGGGATCCACCCGGGCAAGGCCACTAGGGGGCGATGCTCTGCCCATCTGGGACCGCTGCTCCGTTGCTCTGAACAGGAGCTATCTATTTCAGTGTCTGAGGGGAGGCCAAAGAGCCATCCTCAGAGCCGGGAGTCAAATTGCTCAAACCATTTGAGCCATGGCTGCAGGATGGGGGGAGAGAGAGAGAGAGAGAGAGAGAGAGAGAGAGAGAGAGAGAGAGAGAGAGAGAGAGAGAGAGAGAGAAGAGGGAGGGGTGGAGAAGCAGGTGGACACTTCTCCTGTGTGCCCTGACTGGGAATCTAACCCTGGACTTCCACACACTGAGCCTACACACTACTGCTGAGCCAACCAGTCAGGGCTAGAGAGATACATTTTTTAGAAGATAAACTTTAGCCTGACCTGTGGTGGTGCAGTGGACAAAGCATCAACCTGGAGCACTGAGGTCACCAGTTTGAAACCCAAGGGCCTGCCTGGTCAAGGCACACAGGAAAAGCAACTATAAGTTGATGCTTCCTGCACCTCCCCTCCACCCCATCTCTCTCTCTCTCTCTCTCTGTGTGTCTCTCTCCTCTCTCTAAAAATCAATAAATAACACCTTTAAAAAATAATAAAAATAAAAGATAAAATTTATTCAAACATTCACTTTCTTAAAGACCCAAGCGATCAATCATATACAAGTATCTGATTACCTTTCCATATAGGAAACAGAAAAAAACTTATCTTCTTTAAACTCTTATTGCACCAATTCAACTCTTTTACAACTTTCCTATATTAGCCAGTGTAATTTCACGTCTGAAAATCTCTTTGATTCTGACATCATTCAGCAAAAATACTGATCTATTTTTAAGTTAACTAGGTCATACCTCTCCTCCCCGAAGTAGGGATGTACCTGAAGAAACAGAGGCTCTTATTTGTACTCTTTTGTCTTTTTATTTTATTGAACTAGTGTTGTAATTATGTGGTTAACGTCTGTTTACGATTGTTTTATTCTACTGTGTATTACCAACTGCTGTCCCTCTCTCAGAATGATGGGACAGCTGCCACTAGAGAGTAGAGAGGGCATTAAACAGTGAGAATTTCTGTTTAGCTAGCTACCAATCTGGAAGACCTAGTAAAACAATTATAGTATACTTAAGAATTCAATCCAGTAAGGATCCCTTTACTTTTTAAGGCAGAGCTAAAATCACTGACTTCTCTTGTACATTTTCTCTTGTACTTCTTCTATGCACATTTTTTAATAATTATTTTCATCCAAAAATAATACATGAATAATTTTTAAAAAATACTAAAGAGATTAAAACACAACTTCTAAGCCTCCTCTCATACTGCTTCCAGAGCCAAAAAATATAAACTTTTAGCCATTTTTTCTAATACTTTATGTATTGCTAAATAATATGTTTATATTACTATTATTGATGTAAGACATTATTTGTAGACTCACTGTTATGGCAATGAAATAGCTTTCTTACATCATTCCATCCCATTTCCCAAAATAAAGTCACATTAATAGTTTTTAGTTAAATTAATGTTTATATTACATATAAAGATTACTCATTGTTGAGCTAAGTATGTACTATGATTATATTTTTTACCTGAACAATGCTTTTACTACAGTAAATTATTACCTTGTTCCTTCATTTGTTTAATCCTAATATTTCCAGAAGTCCAACAGATCTGTCAAATTCCTATCAATACTATTTTCAGATGCCACAAATAAAAAAAACTATTGATTCCATCTTCTCCCTAGATTCTCCATCCTTTTGCTAAAATCTCTGGTTGCTACTTAAGTCTCCTACAGATCTCAGTCCTTGGACTTCCCCTCCCTCCTCCTGTTAGATCTCATTTTGTGAACCCCATCTTCCTCAGTTAAATTCCTAAGAAACAGTGTACAAGGAAGGTAAATTTCAGCCCTGGCCTATACACTAAGTCCTGCCTTTATTTGTCTGCAGACAGAACACAGAACTGATGACTTTTTCTCTCTATTTCGGGGCCAATGCTTCATTTTCTTCCAGAATCAGAAATGCATTGAGAAATACAATATTCTCATTTCTAGTTCTTTCTATGTGTTCCATATTTTCTCTCTGGGAGCTTTCCAAATGTTCTTTTCATCTGTGATACACTAAAACTTCATGTGTGGGTCTTTGTGTCCCATGCTCTGCTTTTTCAATCCCTGGGCCCTTTCAATTTTCAGTTCTGAAAATCATTCTAGCAGTATTTGTGATAAATTTCTCTTTGCCATTTTCCTCTATGCTCCATTTCTAGGATTATTATTTTGTTTGAATGATATTTGACTTGAAATTCATTATGAACCAGTTAATATTTTAATCTATAACTTTTCATGCATTAACTCATCTAATCTTCATAATGAACCTATGGGGTAGGTATTATTATTCCCATTTTAAAGATGAGGAAATTAGCCTGACCTGTGGTGGCGCAGTGGATGAAGCATCTACCTGGAACACTTAGGTCGCCAGTTCAAAACCATGGGCTTGCCCGGTCAAGGCACATTATGGGAGTTGATGCTTCCTGCTCCTCCCCCTTTCTCTCTCTCTCTCTCTCTCTCTCTTCTCTAAAATGAATAAACAAAAATAATTAAAAAGAAAACTCACTAGCCTAACCAGGCAGTGGCGCAGTGGATAGAGCATCGGACTGGGATGCGGAAGACCCAGGTTCAAGACCCCGAGGTCACCAGTTTGAGCGCAGGCTCATCTGGTTTGAGCAAAGCTCACCAGCTTGGACCCAAGGTTGCTGGCTCAAGCAAGGGGTTACTTGGTCTGCTGAAGGCCCACGGTCAAGGCACATATGAGAAAGCAATCAATGAACAACTAAGGTGTCACAACGAAAAACTGACAATTGATGTTTCTCATCTCTCTCCGTTCCTGTCGGTCTGTCCCTATCTATCCCTCTCTCTGACTCCCTCTCTGTCTCTGTAAAAAACAAAACAAAAAACAAACAAAAAAACTCACTTAAAAAAATGAGGAAATTAGTCACAGAATGGTTAAGTAATTTGCCTATATACCAGTATATTGATAAAATCATGATTTAAATCCAGAAAGTTTAGTTCCTGAATCCAGTCTTAACCACAAGACAACACTGCCTATTAAACACTGAACTACCTGCGTTGGTACTTTATTCTTTTCCAACTGTCTTCCATCTTTTAAATATTTTTGTAATACTTTCTTGCTCCACTATGTATTAACAATGTGATCTTAAATAAGTCACTTCCCTTGGTTTCCTTACCTGTAACTAACTAGGTTCTAAAACGTTAGTACCATTTGCTAACCCTCTGAAGAAATAACCTCACAGTATTAGAAAAATACATAGTCCATAACTGCTCGATAAATGCTCATTACTATTACTGTTACTGCTACTACCACTTATTAATACCAGTACCATAAAGTGATCCATCCTGCATCACAGATGCTTGACTAACTTGCTTAAGTATACGAGAGCTATGACCCAGGCTTTTCCATAGAATGAATCAGGGTTGAGAAAAACGGATTATAAAGAACATGGCAGCCTGATCAGGCGGTTGCACAGTGGAATAGAGTGTCAGACTGGGACACAGAGGATCCAGGTACGAAACAATGAGGTCGCTGGCTTGAGCATGGGCTCATCAGGCTTGAGCACAGGCTCACCAGCTTGAGTGTGGAGTCGCTGGCTAGAGCATGGGGTCATAGCCATGATCCTCCATGGTCCCTGGCTTGAGTCCAAAGATCGCTGGCTTGAAGCCCACGGTTACTGGCTTAAGCAAGGAGTCACTCGCTCTGCTGGAGCCCCCCTCCCCAGTCAGGCACATATGAGAAAGCAATCAATAAATAACTAAGGTGTCGCAACAAAGAATTGATGCTTCTGATCTCTCTCCCTTCCTGTCTGTCTATCCCTATCTGTCCCTCTCTCTGTCTCCGTCTCTCTCACTAAAAAACAAATATGGCATTTCTATTAGGGAATTATAAACCACGCCCTGGTTATGAGGGAATACACTAAATTCCTAGACCTTTCTACAACTCCTAGAAAATATCAAGCTGGAGAGTTTTCAAGACCACATTTCTCTATTAAATCCTCAATCTTCCTTTATTTATCAATTCCTGCAGGATACAGGTCTCCTAGGACTCAATAGGAAATTGAGAATCACCTCAAATACCAACTGGCAGCTCTAAAGCCCTGAGACTGAACTTCCCCGACAGCACCGGCACTGCTACTATTCTTGCTAGTCTCCCCAGGCAGTGTGAGTGTCACAGCCTTTCACCATCTTGGGCTGGTATTATCTCCCTGTGAAACCCAGTGTGGCACAGACACCAAGTGACCCCCCCAGCTCTCCCATCTCTGTGCATACTCTTGCATAATCCCCTCCCCCTGAGTATAATACCTGTGATCTGCTTCTAACCAACAGAACATGGCAAAAGTGATAGGATGTATGTGATTAACATTCCATAAGAATAAAATAACCTTCTAGCAAGAAGATCCTCTCTTTCTTACCAGCTTTGAAGAAGTAAGCTGTCATGAATATGAGCTACCTATGAAGAGGTCATTGGAAAGCAAATGAAGGCAGCCTCCAGTGACAACCAGTAAGGGTTCAATAGCCTGGAAGGAACTGAACTCCATCAACAATCATATGAGCTGCCAAGCAGATCCTCCTCCAACTGAGCCTCAGATGACACCCAAGTCTGACCAACACTTTGATTACAGTATTACAAAGGATGCAGTTAAGCTGGCCTGGACCCCTGACCCACAGAAACTAAGAGATAATAAATGTGTTAAGCCATTTAGCTTGTTATACAACAATAGACAACTAATGTACCCAGCTAGTATCTCAGCTTATACAATCTCATTCATTACAAGATCTAGTTACTAGGCCCTAGCTAGCTGGCTTAGTGGCAGAGTGTGGATGTCCCAGGTCCAATTCCTGGTCAGGGCACACAGGAGAAGCAACCATCTGCTTCTCCACCCCTCTCCTTGTCACTTCTCTATCTCTCTTCTCCTCCCACAGCCATGGCTTCAAAATCAAAAAAGTTGGCCCCAGGCACTGAGGATGGTTCCACGGTTTCCGCATCAGGCGCTAAAAAAAAAATAGCTCGGTTGCAGAGCAATGGCCCCAGATGGGCAGAGCATCACCCCAAGGGGGCTTGCTTGCCAGGTGGATCTTGGTTGGGGTGCATGCAGGAGTCTCTCTGCCCTCCATTGCTCTCAATTAAAAAAGAAAAATTTACTGAGCATCATCTATAAAGTGCCAGATAATAACACTATTCTAAGCACTGGGGATGTAGTACGGAATGAGACAGAGGAGGTTCCTCCTCGCATCAGCCAATAAACAAAATAAATATCGAATACAGTGTCAAGTAATGATGGGGTATCTGAGCAAAGACTGAATGGACAAAATGTGCTATGAAAAGATCCTGGGAGAAGAGTACTCTAAGTAGAGGAAACAGCAAAAGTAAAAAAGAAAGAAAAAGCTCAGAAGGAGTATGACAAGTCCAAAGAACAGAGGAAGTCTGACAGATCATGCAGAGTCTTGTAGAAATCTGTTCTAGCATGCTAGAGAGCCTTTGAACTATTTTCAGCAGGGACTGACATGCTATCATATATATTTTTAAATATCACTGTGGCTGCTATGTAGAAAACAGAATGGGTTGGAGAGGGATAAAAAGAGGCAGAGATATCAATCAGAAGACTAGGGAAGGTGACAGGCAATGATGCCCTACTCTGGAGCAGTGTTGTTAGATAGTGAGCGATGATATTATCAAGATATAGTCCGAAGGTACAGCAAACAGCATTATCTCATAGCTCAAAAAAAGGACTTGAGAGAGAAATAAGAGATGACTTCTAGGTAGCAATGACATGAATGCTGGTGCCATTTACTTGAATAAGGAATATGAGAAAAAAAATTACTTGGTGGGGGGAAAAAATCAAAAGTCCTACTTAGACATTAAATATGATATGCTTATGGACATATTCAAGTGAAGATATCAAGTAGCAAGTGGATATAAAGGTCTAAATCTCAAAACAAAAGCTGACTCTGGAGTTCTAAATGTTAGCATAAGCTAGTTTATAGATGGTTTTAATACATGTGACAGCATGAGAGCACATAGAGGAAAAAGAGCTGGGGAAATTGTCTAAGGACTGGGCCCTGTGAACACAAGAAAATAAACCAACAGAGATTAAGCAAAAACAGCCAGTAAAGTAGGAGAACCAGGAAACTGTAGTGTTTCAGAGTCCAATAAAAAAAAAGGTTTGAGTGGGAGGGAAGGAGAGCAACTGTATCAAATGATGAGGACTGAGAATGCCCCCTCCTCTCCATCTGTATGAAGGCAGACACTAATGATCTTGATCTTGACAAGTCAAACAGTAAGGAAGAAAGACTAACTGGAGGGGTGTCAAGAAAGAATGGGAGGAAAGTAATGTGAAGATAATAAAAATGGAGACTCCTCTAAGAGAACTAGAAGAAATAGTGCAGAAGACTGGGTGAGAGGAGGTGTAAATGAATCAAGGCAGGAATTCTTTTTTAACTTTCATTTTAGGATGGGCAATACTATGAAATATGTGTCATATGCTTATATGGTGTAACCAACAGTCTATAGAGAGAAAAAATACAATGCTGGGGGGAAAGGTGATAACTATAGGAACGAAGTTCCTGAAGAGACAAAAGGGAGAGGGACGTAGTATGCATATGGAGCTTAGCCCTTAGAAAATAGAGACAGGTCATCCACATGAATGGCAGAGTGTACATATAACTGACTCCTTAAGGTGAACAATGAATTAGAATAAGCCACTTGTAAGCTATATAATCTATATATAAAAGGCTGAATTCAAAATCCAGTATTCCTTCCAAGATAAAACCTTTAAGAAGGAAAAGCACAAGGCTAAGCTACTAAATCCAGTTAAATGCAGTAAAAGAGAAGTTTTTTAAATTCTTCTCCGGGAAGTAAAACCTACCTGGACTCTCCACTCTCTTATAGTGGTATGGGTTGATACAAACTTCTTTTTGCTTAGATCCAAAAGGAAATTCACAAATATCCAATGGTTTTAGCTCATGATGACTCTGCAAATCAGGCCAGCGCCAAACACGACAATATATGACGTGGGGTAAGCCTTTTCTGTGAGAAACTTGCAGGCGTCCATCTAAAGACCTGGGAATAGTGACACATTTGCTCGGCTGTCCTGGACTGCTCAAGGCTTTCTCCAGTTCCTCCATGGCACCCTTTTTCTTTTTTAGCTTTTTCACCAAAGCATCGACTGCCTTTTCTGCCCATTTCTCCTCTTCATCACCTTGCTTCCAGCCCAACAATCGCTTTACTGCTGGACTAGTAAAAGAAAACAAGCTGGCCATTGACGTCATTTGATATAAATCTTCAGAGACCTTCCTGCAACTCAGAGTCAGTGGCCACAGATCACAGATGAAAAGTCATATACAGGTCCTAAGCAGAAGTTCCAATTGAAAAGGAGAGAGTGACATTTATCTTCATAAGTGCCATAAGCTTCTTTCATTGGTTCAAGTCCTGAAAGAGAAAGGAAAAGGATAAGATTCCTAATTTAAATGAACACAATAAACATACATTAAAATCAATATAATTGAAAAGTACGTTATTTTTAAATAACAGAAAAACACTACAAAATAAAACCAAAAACCTAAGTCTAGAAAAAAAATTTCTCTAAACTACTGTGACTACTCAATTCCTTCTTAATATGAAAAATTCAACAGCAATGCCAAATAATAACCAAAAGCATAAAACAGGTTGCTCTACTTTCTATGTATTATCCCCCCCAAAACAGCCTGTTGATTTGAATTCCTTTAGCCATGCCTGATAGCCCCCATGTGGCGTTCTAAGGGTTGATTCCAAAGTTCTTTCCTTCACTGAAGCCCATGTTACATGCTGTGTCAATTCTGACCATAGTATGTCCTGATCTGAGTAAGTCTGAAAAGAAAGCTAGCTCTTCCCTCAGGTCATTATTCTCTTTAAAATGTTTGCCAGATTTACAAGGTTTGGGCAAAAGCCATCATCTTATTCAAGTCACATTATTAGATGCAAATTTTATTAAAGGTTGTCATAAGATAAAATGTACCAAACCTTCAAATAAATCCTAACCACACATAATTGCCAGAAAAACGGCAATTATCTATTTATAAAACTAAAAATGCTGAACAGATTTAAAAATAATTCAAAGTTTAACCCAAACAGGACAGTTTATAATTTTGTAATTTCTACTGCATTCTGTGATATTTTAAGCATGTTAAGTTAATGAAGCTGCTCCAGGCAGATCACTACTCTTATCATTAAGAAGCTCTTGGGCCCTGGCCAGTTAGCTCAGTCAATTAAGAGCTTCGTCCCGAAACAACAAGGTTGCAAGTTCAATCCCCACTCAGGCCACACATGGGAAGCAACCAATGAATGCACAACTGAATGGAACAAATGAATGCTTCCCTTTCCTCCCCTCTCGCTCCCTTCATCCCTCTGTCTCTCTAAAAAATAAAAATTTTAAATAATTAATTAATTAAGCCCTGACCCGAGAACTCTCCAGATAGCTCAGTTGGTTGCAGCAGCATCTGGAAGCACAGAAGTTGCCGGTTTGATCCCTGGTCAGAGCACATACAGGAATAGCTCAATGTTTGTTTGTTTTTTTATTTTTATTTACTTTTTTTTTTTTTACAGAGACAGAGAAAGAATCAGAGAAAGGGATAGACAGGGGCAGACCGACAGGAACGGAGAGATGAGAAGCATCAATCATTAGTTTTTCGTTGCACGTTGCGACACCTTAGTTCGGTGTTTCTCAACATGGGGCCCACACCGCACAGGGGGGCAATTCGATAGTTAAGGGGGGCAATTTGAAAATGGACTTGACAGGACTTTAACTCTTTCGCCCCGGGCCATTTAAATGCAATGCTAGATATCGGTGCCAAATTTAACAAAAAATACAATTCTTAAATAATTGCGGTAAATAATTATTAAGTATAATTTCGTTTGACGAGACCAAAATATCAACTGGGTGATTGGCGTCCTCAAGTAAACTTCGTCCTAGGTTCACCGCGGAGCGTGCCGTCTGCCGCGGGGAACCCCAGACGTTTTAAAAACTCGCTAAACAACGCAGTTGTTCTCATCTAATTGGCCCATTGCAACTTCTGTAGTGTTTCACATCATTCAGTTGGTGTTAATTTGAAATAAGTGTCAGTCAAAACTGTTGTAAAAGCTCGTTGATTTAATAAATATACATATATATATTGTATAGATATAATTGGTAAGTATTTGATTTGATTTTTATCAATATTAAACTCTTTATTAAGTACTTCTTGCATCGGGGCTAGAAAGAACTAATATTCTATAAATATTATTGGGGCTATAATAGTGCATGCACGACAATTTTAATTTTAGAAGCATAACTTTCCAGAAAATTTTGTCAAGTGGAAAAAATATAGATACCTTTTGATTTGCGGTGGTAGTGTAGTAAATGTGTTATATACATTTAAATAAATATGAATTTTTAGTATACATTTACTCTATGTCACATTGAATATATTTTAACACATATTTTAATATTAGTTTTTAATTGATCTTATTTTTATTTCTTTTTTTTTGTTTGTTTTTTTTTTTTTTCATTTTTCTGAAGCTGGAAACAGGGAGAGACAGTCAGACAGACTCCCGCATGCGCCCGACCGGGATCCACCCGGCACACCCACCAGGGGCGGTGCTCTGCCCCCCCAGGGGGCGATGCTCTGCCCATCCTGGGCGTCGCCATATTGCGACCAGAGCCACTCTAGCGCCTGAGGCAGAGGCCACAGAGCCATGCCCAGCGCCCGGGCCATCTTTGCTCCAATGGAGCCTTGGCTGCGGGAGGGGAAGAGAGAGACAGAGAGGAAAGCGCGGCGGAGGGGTGGAGAAGCAAATGGGCGCTTCTCCTATGTGCCCTGGCCGGGAATCGAACCCGGGTCCTCCGCACGCTAGGCCGACGCTCTACCGCTGAGCCAACCGGCCAGGGCTTATTTTTATTTCTTATAGCCCATAGTAAAATGAGTGGTGCAAGCAAGAAAAAAAACTCATCAATATTCGGAGGAATATTTAAAATTTGGGTTCATACCCGCTGTTCACGATGAGCGGATTCCTTTTTGTCTTTTATGCCAGCAATGCTTGACCAACTAATCAATGAAATGAGGTCGTCTTGAGGCGCATTTGAAGGCAAAACATAGTGTTCATATTAATTCAGATTTGAGTTACTTTAAAACTTTAAAAAAAATTTTGAAAAAAGAACAACATAAAAGTCTCTATTTACTGCTCATACTTCAACTAATAATCGTGTTCTTGAGGCTAGTTATCAAATTTCTTTATTCATCACTAAAACCGGAGAAAATCACACTATAGGAGAGAATTTAATAAAACCGTCAATATCAGCATTTCTTAAAACGGTTCTTGAAAAAGATGACAAAGATGTAAAAGCTATGCCACTCAGTGACAATACTGTTAGCAGAAGAATAGATGAAATGAGTGAGGATATTGAAAAACAACTTATTGAAAAGCTGAAAACAAGAAAATTCTCCTTGCAAATGGATGAATCAACTTTGAGAGACAGTGAGGCAGTATTGATAACTTACGTAAGATATATTGATAAAGGACATTTTGCTGAAGAAATGTTGTCCTGTAAAAGATTAGAAAGCACCACTACCTCCAAAGATATATATAATAAGCTAAAAAACTACATAGATGTCAATGATATACCAATGAAAAATATAACATCTTGTGCTGCAGATGGTGCTCCCAATATGATGGGCAAGAAAAATGGCTGCTTAAAATTGATGAAAGATGCGAATCCAGAAATGATTCTTGTGCATTGTGTTATTCATAGGGAAAAACTTGGTAGCTAAAAACGTCTCGCCTGTTCTGAATGAAGTATTACATACAGTAATAAAGTGTGTTAATGCTATTAAAGCTAGTGCCAAATGTGAGCATCTTTTCAAGCTATTTTGTGAAGAACAAAATGAAGACCATGTGAGACTTTTACTTCATACTCAAGTAAGATGGCTATCTAAAGGAAACTGAAAAGATTTATGGAACTGTTTGATACTCTTAGTGATTTTTTAAGTGACAAACCTGAAATGAAGTATCTGTTAACAATAGATGGTAAAGCATTTGTGAGTTATTTAGCCGATATCTTTGAAAAACTAAATATATTAAATAAGCAACTTCAAGGAACAAATAAAACTCTTGTCGATGCAAAAGCAAAGATATTTGGTTTCACTACCAATATTGAGTTATGTCAGAAACATATTAACAAAAACTTTAAACAGTTTCATTGGCTCCAAAAATGTGAAGTAACTGATACTGCTTTACTTGTTATTGTCAATCATTTGAATATTCTATCGGCTGATTTAAAAGAAAGATTTTCTGATTTAAAACAAATTGATTTCCCAACATGGATGATGCAGCCAATGTTAGTGGATTTGTCTGATATATCAAATATGCAGTATCAAGAAGAACTCGCAGAATTGCAAAATGATGAGTCAGTTAAAGCTTTATTTTATTTAATATCAAAGGAGCAATGGCATGGCTTTGTGAGGAAACAGAAATCAAATACCCAAATTCAACCAAATGTGCAAGAAAACTATTGCTACCATTTCCATCTTCATTTTTAGCTGAATGTGGATTTAGTGCTGTAAATGATTTACTGGTAAAAAAAAGAAATCGGCTGGATATAACACAACGTGGAGACTTGAGACTAAAGCTAACCAAATTGGAACCTAATATAAAATCTCTGTGCAGCAAGCATCAAGTGCAAGGATCACACTAAATTAAAATAATAAATATATTAATAGAAAAATCTGTATTAAAATTATTTGGAATTTAAATTTCTGTTTTTCATTATATGTTTTGAAATTTTACTTACTGTGTTTTGTTAACAATTTCATAGTGATTTCTTCCTAGAACCTATCATTTATGTTTATTAAGTGAACAAATCAATTTTTTAATGTTAAAAATTATGTATGTTACATAGGGGGGGACATAAAAATTTTAGAAAGGTTAAGGTGGGGCATGGCACAAAAAAGGTTGGGAAACACTGCCTTAGTTGTTCATTGATTGCTTTCTCATATGTACCTTGACCATGGGCCTTCAGCAGACCAAGTAATCCCGTGCTCGAGCCAGTGACCTTGGGTCCAAGCTGGTGAGCTTTTGCTCAAACCAGATGAGCCTGCGCTCTGGTGACCTCGGAGTCTCGAACCTGGGTCCTTCCGCATCCCAGTCCGACGCTCTATCCACTGTGCCACTGCCTGGTCAGGCAAGGAATAGCTCAATGTTGCTGTCTCTCTCTCCCTGCTGTCTCGGAAAAAAAAAAAAAAAAAATCTCTTGGGAGTTCATGACAAGATTATACTCACTGATAAGAGTGGGTATAATCCCCTATGATGACTACACAGCCAACTACAGACAATGACCAACCAGTGAAGGAGCAAGAGTAAGATCTGGAAAAAAAATGACAGTAAAAGACGCTTCCTTTCTTGCGTCTAAAATTGCCAAATACTGAGCTGCCAGTGACAAATTCTAGCATCAAGCCAATTTGTATTGGGGGTGCATGCCCCCCCAAAAGTGTATGCACTCGCTTAAAATCTATATAAACATACAGTAAAATAAAACTGAATTAAATTCAACAAATAACTACTGATTACTTGTTATAAGCCACCTATTGTGAACAGTCATGGTTGTGCTTTAATAGAAAGTCATACCAAATTGTTGTCGGCGTCACAGCCCACTGAGTTATTCATTCAGCGCAGGGGTCCCCAAACTACAGCCCATGGGCTGCATGTGGCCCCCTGAGGCCATTTATCTGGCCCCCGCCGCACTTCCGGAAGGGGCACTTCTTTCATTGGTGGTCAGTGAGAGGATGCATCCGCATCCTGTGCTCCTGGAGTACTGTATGTGGCGGCACCGCAAAGCTCAGCATTGCTCACGTACAATACTACTTCCAGTGACGCAAGACGCACGCGTCATGGCTCCGGAGGTGCATCATATCACTTGTTACGGCTAGCAGTGACAAATATGGAACCGAGCATTGACCATCTCATTAGCCAAAAGCAGGCTCCATAGTTAACACTGAAATACTGGTCAGTTTATTGATTTAAATTTACTTGTTCTTTATTTTAAATATTGTATTTGTTCCCCTTTTGTTTTGTTTTTACTTTAAAATAAGATATGTGCAGTGTGCATAGAGATTTGTTCATAGTTTTTTTTATAGTCCGGCTCTCCAACGGTCTGAGGGACAGTGAACTGGCCCCCTGTGTAAAAGTTTGGGGACCCCTGATTCAGCGTATATTTACTGAGAGCCTCCTACGTGCCAGGCACTGTTCCTGGTACTGATCAACTAGCAGTGACTATCTAGACTGCTATGTTAGAGCCATAGGGAGAAGGGTGCAGGGGAGTGAAGGTATATCACCTTTTGTATGAAGAAACATGCCCAACCCTACGTAGGATAATTTTTGGCAGGTAAGTAAAACTGACTACATTAAACTACAGATATATAACAAGAGAATGAAAGCACATTTTTTCGGTAATAGGTCTCAAGCTATAAAGTGTTATGTGCTAAATAAACTTTAAGAAGATATGACCTCTGTGACAGCTACATAAAGGACACAGGATATAAGTCATCTGGGTCAGAAAGTAAATGATCTGGTTGTACGAGATGAGCAAGGAAATTTCAAAGACAAAAGGATATAAACAAAAAAAATATATGGGGGCAGACATGAATAGAGCATTTCCTAGGATAAAGAGGAGACAGACCTGGCTGACTGAGACTTCACACAGTAATACTGGAATATACTGGAGGCAAAACAGGGTAGTGCATGTGCGAGAGTGAGAAAGAATATATATGAGCAATAGTGAGAAGGGGGAGACAAAAGGAAAGGAGCTTAAGACCAGACACTAGATTACTAGTTAACCACTACAGAGTGCTTAATAAATGTTAACTACTAATCTAGTATCATTATTATCATTATTATAAAATACTAACCATATTACATACTAAAGAGAAAAAAAAAGGAGATTGTTTGTTTATGTAAACACAAAACAAAGACTAGAAGACTACAGACTAAATTATTCACTGCAGTTACCTCTGGGGAGAGGCATGGAATGGAGGAGAGGCAATAGAGAGGGTTCCTGGTTTGATTTCTTCTATGTATTTCCTATTGTTTTATCCTTTTAAGTAAATCAGAAAAAAACAAGAACTACAGGATTCCACACATTGGTGGGACATAAAAACGAGACTAAGAGACATGGACAAGAGTGTGGTGGTTATGGGGGGGGCAAGGGGAGGGGAGGAGGGGGAGGGGGAGGGGCCCAAAGAAAACTAGATAGAAGGTGACGGAGGACAATCTGACTTTGGGTGATGGGTATGCAGCATAATTGAATGACAAGATAACCTGGACGTGTTTTCTTTGAATATATGTATCCTGATTTATTGATGTCACCCCATTAAATTAATAAAAATTAAAAAAAAACAAAAAAAAAGATCTGGGAAAAGGAAAAGAAAATGCCTGGAGAGGAAACATCACGTGCAAATGCTAAAATAAAAACAGTGGATAATCTAAAATTATGATGAATATAGAATGGAGTTAAGATTGCTGATTCAAATAGCAGGGGAAACTAATGCATGCTGTTAGAAGTCAGGCTGGTGATTACCCTTTGAAGGGAAGGTGAGTAGGGTTATTAGCTAGAAGGGAACCTAAAAGTTTCCGCCACCTTGGTAAAATTCTGCTTCTTACTCTGGGTGACTAAATGGGAAAGTGCAGTTTGTGAAAATTCAGCTCGCTGAATAGCTAAGGTATGCACACTTTTCTGTATGATTTAAAACTATTTCCTTGATGTATTCAAGTATACAATGATCAGTTTCCTTTTCATTTATCTCCCCATCATCGGTTCTCTTTTCATAAGCAATCCCTTTTATTTGTCTTTATTATGGCCTACTAGAAAATTTTTATAAAAACACATGCAAATACAAATATATACATATATATAAATCAAATAATGGTATACCAAAAAGAAAAACAAAAGCCAGGTATAGAAAAATATATAAACAATGTATCTTCAAGATCTTTCCGTATCAATATAGAGTTTCCACATTATTCACAGAATTCTAATATAAAAGTAATCTTAAAAGTACATCAAACCATGTCATTCTTCTCAAAAATCATCCAGTGGCTTCCCATTACAGTCAATATCCAAATTCTCTAACATTACTTTATAGAATCTTCATGATTTGGCCTTTTGCTTCTCCTGCCTAACTCTGCACTTAACCATTGCTTGACTTCTATTTCTCAAATGCTCCAAGGTCATTTCTATATGAAGGCCTTTGCACGTGATGTTTCCTCTCCAGGTATTTTCTTTTCCCAGATCTTTTTTTTTTTAATTTTTATTAATTTAATGGTGTGACATCAATAAATCAGGGTACATATATTCAAAGAAAACACGTCCAGGTTATCTTGTCATTCAATTATGCTGCATACCCATCACCCAAAGTCAGATTGTCCTCCGTCACCTTCTATCTAGTTTTCTTTGGGCCCCTCCCCCTCCCCCTCCTCCCCTCCCCTTGCCCCCCCCATAACCACCACACTCTTGTCCATGTCTCTTAGTCTCGTTTTTATGTCCCACCAATGTGTGGAATCCTGTAGTTCTTGTTTTTTTCTGATTTACTTATTTCACTCCATATAATGTTATCAAGATCCCACCATTTTGTTGTAAGTGATCCAATGTCATCATTTCTTATGGCTGAATAGTATACCATGGTGTATATGTGACACATCTTCTTTATCCAGTCTTCTATTTTTTTTTTTTACAGTGATTAAGCCTTTAAGCAAACTCTTGGCCACTACAGCAAGAATCCATAAAAGAGTAATGTCCTTAACATGTTCACCAAGTCCAAGTTGGCCCCAACACCATGCCAAATCCCTGAAAAAATGCAACCCAACCCCAGTTCAGTCTGTTAGGAGCTCTCACAAGGAGCAGGACTCCAGGAAAAGTCCACATCCAGGAAAAGTCGGCATGGCACTGGAATTGTTGTCACAATCCTATACTTTGCAGCTCACGTCCAAGTCCCAATGACTGCTGCTTCTAGCTGGTAATGATTCAGGTAGACTGGAAAAGCCATCTGCAGCATGTGTGGAGATGGAGCTTCTGTTCTCCTCTGCCTGGAGAGATGAGACCAGGTTGCTTTCCCCTGGAGCTCTGCAACTGTGGCGTGGTAAAGAGAACCTTGGGATACACTAAGCTGTTTTCCCAGATCTTAACATGACTTATTCTCTCCATTAATTCAACTGCTCAAATGTTACCTCTTGAAAAAGGACTTCCTTGAACACTTCATTTAAAATAGCATACAGCCCACTCCCACATCATTCTCAATCCTTTGATCTTCAATTTTCTTTCATGGAATTTATCCTAAACTATTACATTATTGATTTTATTTATTGTATGTCCTCCCCGCTGAAATGTTAATAGGCACATAGCCTCAACTTCCTTATCCACCATCACATTCCCTGGACCTAGAGCAGTGCTTATTTGTTAAATAAATGATTGAATAAAAAAAAAATTATTTTAGCAAAAATATACATGCCTTTATAAGAACTGTGTAAAATTTATTTTTTTATTTTTTTTTAAATGTTACTTTAATATGAGTGGTTCTTTTTTTTTAACATTTTTTTTTTAAGATTTTATTTATTCATTATAGAGAGGGGAGAGAGAGAGAGAAGGGGGGAGGAGCAGGAAGCATCAACTCCCATATGTGCCTTGACCAGGCAAGCCCAGGGAACTGTGTAAAATTTAAAACAAAAGAGTTATTTATGGATAAACACAAAGATGGTAACCAAATAAAAGTATGTATGGAAATGATATAGCCTTGGAATCCGGAACACTGGCTACTGAGCGCGCTGCCTCTGATGAAGGAAGGAAAGGATGGAGAAAGAATGGAGAAGATTCAGCTGTGTTTCTTTTAGAACTAGATGAAGAAAATTTGGCAAATATAAGATGTTATTTTCTCTACTTTTCTGTGTGTTTAAATGTTTCATAACATGCCTGACCAGGAGATGGCGCAGTGGGTAGAGCATCAGACTGGGATGCGGAGGACCCAGGTTCGAGACCCCGAGGTTGCCAGCTTGAGCGCGGGTTCATCTGGTTTGAGCAAAGCTCACCAGCTTGGACCCAAGGTTGCTGGCTCGAGCAAGGGGTTACTTGGTCTGCTGAAGGGCTGCAGTCAAGGCACATATAAGAAGGCAATCAATGAACAACTAAGGTGTCGCAAGGAAAAACTAATGATTGATGCTTCTCATCTCTCTCCGTTCCTGTCTGTCTGTCCCTATCTATCCCTCTCTCTGGCTCTGTATAAAAAATAATAATAATAACTAAAAAAATAAATGTTTCATAACTCAAAAAATTCACTATTTTTAATTTTTAAAAAGTAGTATAATGAAAACGGAAGATCTGATTCTGTCCCTTACAAGGTATATGACCATGACCAAGTCTTTCGAAGCCCATCAACTTTTCTGCAGAGTAGATATAATGGTTCCTAAGTCACTGAAATGTTGAATAAAATAGTGTGTATGTGTATACATGAGAAAAAATACACACATATACTAAATGCTTTATAAATTAAAAAGTGCTATTTAATAATGAATTATGATCATTAGTATTCAAACAAAAAGAGTCAAGGATTCAAAGACGGGTTGGGTTGAGTCCCAGTCTAACATACCCACCACCACCACCACTGTACCCCTAAACACACTTTCACTTTTTTCTTTTTTGGGGAGGAGGGAGGACTTAGTATTTTTAATTTTATTTATTTTTCAATTGAATGTTATTGGGGTGACACTGGTTAACATAATTAAACAAGTTTCAGGTGCCCAATTCTACAACACATCTCTGTACACAGCACTGTGTGTTCACCCCCCTAAGCAAGTCTTCATCCATTACCATTTATCCTCATTAACTCCCCTTATACCCTCCTCCATCACCCCCAGCCCCGGCAATCACCACACTGTTATCTGTATACACACTTTCTGGTCCAACCAACTCAAATCCCTGTACCTCTGTCCATCTATGTCTTCCAAAAGAAGTCTCAGCCATCCTTAATGATAAGCTCAAATTCACCCCCTTTTGTGAAGAATTCCTTTACTATCCCACCCTATAAATGTTATGGCCATTCATTATATTTATTATAATTAATTAATTAATATTTTAAATGGTAAAAACATATCTTAACTTCCCAAATGGAGTACAAAATCCTTCCAGGAAGAAGTCTTCAGCATCTGAAACTATGTCATGGACTATAACACATAAAGGGAGTATATAATGAATGGTCATTGATTTTTCTATCAACTGTACCTTGCAATTAAAGACAACTTCAAATTTTAAACCAGGGTGACTAAGATAATGACAATTACATCAACAGAATTAAGGACACTAAGAAAGTGTTTCAGTCAGCAGAGAAGTTGGTTAACTCTATTGGAAAAGGAGCCTGACCTGTGGTGGCGCAGGGTTATTAAAAGCATCGACCTGAAACGCTGAGGTCACTGGTTTGAAACCCTGGGCTTGCCTGGTCAAGGCACATATGGGAGTTGATGCTTCCTGCTCTTCTCCCCTTCTCTCTCTCTCTTTCTTTCCTCTTTCTAAAAATGAGTAAAATCTCAAAAATATATATGTAAAAAAAAAAAGCTTGACCAGGCAGTGGCACAGTGGACAGAGCATCGGACTGGGATGCAGAGGACCCAGGTTCAAAACCCTAGTTGCCAGCTTGAGTGCGGGTTCATCTGGTTGGAGCAAGGCTCACCAGCTTGAGCCCAAGGTCTCTGGCTTGAGCATGGGGGTCACTCAGTCTGCTACAGCCCCAAGGTCAAAGCACATATGAGAAAGCAATCAATGAACAACTTAGGGGCTGCAACGAAGAATTGATGCTTCTCATCTCTCCCTTTCTGTCTTTCTGTCTCTGTCTCATACACACACACACACACACACACACACACACACACACACACAAACACACACAGGGGCATAACTAGAATAAAGGTTTAGCAAAGCAAAGATGAGAAATAGATTTAGATTTTGCACAAATAACTGAAAAAAATAAGAAAACGTAGGTTTTCAACAGACTGAAAGAGCAGCAAGTAAATACCTAAATATTAGGGAACATTCACTGGTGGGAAAGAAGAAAGTTACTGATAAAGTACCGCTGAAACAAAGATCTTAGAACTAGATGCAATGGCATTGTAGAAGATTAAACACAAAGGAGAGTTTAAAAAGAATGTGAACAAAGAAAAAGCCAATGACTGGTGAATGGCAATGGCATTAGTTAGACTTCAAGAGATTGGCTTCAGAAAGAATAAGGAGTGTCAGATTTCAAAACCAAAGACTCAATATTAGTGTTTTCCTAAAATTAGTACTAGAAAAAGGGTAGGGACAAACCTTACACCCAACTCCCAACTCTTTAAATACGGAATGACTAAAATTTTTAAATATGTTTAATGGAATTCTTTCTAAAATGTGTTATAACTTCCTAAACTATGTAAGTGGTATGTGCAAAGTAATCCAAGTACTCATTATCTAAGTCTCAACTTACAAAGTTAAAAAAGAGAACAAAATTCATCACAAAAATTCACTAGCAAAAGATCTGATCAGACACATCAGATGGTAAAACAGGCTCAACATCATTAGTTATCAGAGAACTAAAATTTAAAAAGGAAAACAGTAAAATATCACTCCATATCTACCAGAATAGCTAGATTTAAAAAAAAGAAACAGTAAGTGTTCATGACAATACAGAACAACTGCCAGTAGGAACATAAGTTAGACCAACTACTTCTGAAAACTGTTTGCCAATATCTACTAATACTAAACATAGACTACTATGACCAAGCAACTCCATTCCCAAAAAACATAATGAATCTTACAGATGTAATACTTAAGAAGTCAGATATAAAAGATTAAATAGTACATAATTCCAAGTATATGGAATGCAAAAAGACAAAAAAACTAACCTGTGTCATTGGAGGCAAGAATGTTATTAAGATGGGACAAGAGAGACTCCTCTGAAGAGTTAGAAAGTATATCTTGATTTGGATGACAACACAGATGTACACATATGTAAAAGTTCATTGAGTTATACACATAAGATTTAGATACTTTATTATAAGATATACTTCTTATAAATATTTTAAAATTTGTTAGTGAACTAATCACCTATAAAATGACTTCCCATTCACTAGTGTCTCCCTCATCATAAACCATGTGTGAAACTGCAAATTTGCAAAAACTGTGAGATCTTACAAAATTTATTAACATAATGGTAAACAATGTAGTTTCTCTGGGATTTAATTTTACCTCTACTAGCAAGTAAGTTAGTTACTGTTTCACAGATACTGACAAAGGACATGAAACTCCTGGGTCAGAGACAAAGGACTTAATTAATTACTCATGGCACAGCAAGCAGCTTTAGCATCAGATTTGCAGTTTTCTTTGCCATCAAGACCTATGGAAGTGATGCACTACAGCCCAGATAGATGGTACTCCTGCAGTGGGTTTGCAATGATGAGTAACACTGAACTTCAGAAATTCATCACTTTTGTAGTAATCAGTTAGCAAGCCTATTGTTTGTAGAGAAAGAATAACTTGACTATCAAAGGATTAACGAAGGTCCTAGGGAAAAGCAACATATTTTTTATGAATATTTTTGCAAAAAAAAGATAAAATCCTCTTAATGTTAGTACTACAAATGTCAAACATGAAGGATGCTATATCATGCTACTAGTTAGAAAAATTAAGCCTATCCATTCACATCTGGACCATTCTTTGTTCGTTATAAGAATTAAATGCATGTTTACAATTATACCTAATGTTTTTCCAAATTTTTACTTTTTCAAGATAATTAGACTTTTTAGTCACAATTTAATATAAAATACTCATCTGCTTTTGAAGTGGTTCATTTTAAATGGGCTTTCTCCTAAACCAATTGTCATTAGTGCACAAAGACTTAAATGTAACATGAGCTTTTCTTGATGACTTAGTTATCATTATGAAGCTCTGTTACTGTGCTGTGCTGGAAATTCTCTATAGAAAGCATGGAACATGGGATGCACTATTACTGACTGAACAGATGAAAGTAACATGAATGATTTTGAAAAGTACTTAGAAGGGAGGCGGAATGGGAGGAGGAAGGGAAGGTGGAAAGGGATACCCCTAACATTTATTGAATACTCACTATACCAAGCACTGTTAAAGATCTTGCTTGTATTTATAAGTCCAAAAATCATTAAAATCTGAAAACAGCCATATGAGGTAAATCCCATTATTCTCATTTTACAGATAAAACAGGCAAAGGGAAATTAAATGTAATTTACTTATTTACATAGACAGGAAGAAATAAAGGCAGAAATTGAACCACTGGCAGCCCAGCTCCAGAACCTACATTTCTAACCACTATACCCACTGCCTCCTAAAAGAAAGCCTCCTGCCAAAGAATTTTCTTCCCCTAAAGATCTTCTCTATTATTCTTCGTATCTCTTTGATTTCTCCAAAACATTTGAATCATTATGTTATTAAAGTAAGATTATACGGTTTCAGAGACCAAGAATAATTCATAATCTAGTTCAATATGCCATTTTCAAGTTGATTTTCTTTTTTTCTTTTACAGAGACAGAGAGAGGGATAGACAGGGACAGACAGACAGGAAGGGAGAGAGATGAGAAGCATCAATTCTTTGTTGCGGCTCCTTAGTTGTTCATTGTTTGCTTTCTCATATGTGCCTTGACCATGGGGCTACAGAAGACTGAGTGACCCCTTGCTCAAGCCGGCGACCTTGGGCCTAAGCTGGTGAGCTTTACTCAAACCAGATGAACCCATGCTCAAGCTGGCAACCTCAGGGTCTTGAACCTGGGTCCTTCGCATCCCAGTCTGACACTGTATCCACTGTGCCACTGCCTGGTCAGGCCCAAGTTGATTTTCTTATACCACTTAAAATATTCTCATCAATTTCTTATCTATTTTAGCACACTCTCCTTTCAGTTTAGCTAAGTCAGTCAGTAGGTATGAAAATACTATCTAATATTTATTATTGTATAAAAATTTACATTTATTATGGCAGCCTTTTCTTTTAGAGTTAAAAAGCTTCAATTATCATTAGGACATTTTTATCACACTTACCACTAAAACATAATTATCTCAGAAATGAGACAATGCACTACTGTATTTTAAATGATTTTTAATATAAAATTTCTAATTATAAAATATACTTAACCACAATCACTTCATTAACATTTTGTATACTTCTTACTTCCTTATACTTTTTTCTTCGCATATGTGTGTGTGTGTATAAAATATACCATACACACACACACACACATACACACACACACACACACACACACACAAATATACTCACATCTATATACAGTCTCCCCCACCTCTGGCCATGATTGAGGGTAAGCCATGATACTACTTGGTATTCTGCACTTTCCATTTACAACAACAAGAAATTGCCATATATATTCTTTTTTTCTTTTTATTTTATTTGTATTGATATCAGAGAGGAAGGGAGAGAAAGAGAGAGAGACACATTGATTTGTTTTTCTACCTTTTTATGCCTTCATTGGTTGATTTTTGTATGTGTCCTGACTGGGATCGAACCTGCAATCTTGGAATGATGCTCTAACTAACTGAGCTAACTGGCCAGGGCAGCAAATCTTTATTTTTAATACCCTGCTAAGGCAAGATATTTTACTTGGGGCATACCTGGTATTTTAAATTTTCTTTTTAATATCCTATTTTATAGTAAAAAATTATGTGGTATTCTTATGCTCAAATACTAAAAGTAATCTTTAGTCCCAACCGAAGTTGGTACTCTAAGATTAAAACAAAATTTTAAATGATATTTACATAATAAATATAATTTTAATCACTAAGTTCTTCTTCATCACTGAAATATGTGCTTTTCTTTATCCTTGGGCGTCTTGAATCATCCGATGTTGAGGGACCCCCTGAACTGGGTTTCCATTTTTTTTTTGCTCTTCTTCAATTTTGGCTTGCTGAAAAGCAATGGCCTGACTGAGGCTGTCAAGAGCAGGATCTTCCCCTTCAGCTTCACTTTCTTCTACTTCTTCAATTTCTTCTTCTGGTTCAGGAATTTTCTGTTTTTTCTTTTTCTCTTTCTTCTTTGGAGGTTCATGTTCTCCAAGCATATTTTTAGGACAGGCATAACTTAAGTGTCCACTTTCCCTACACTCATAACACTTAGATTTATCAAAGTAGTTTCGTCTTCGGATGAACTCAGCTGCTCTTCCATTGTCAATAGCAATGCTTGCTTTTATCACTCTACCAAATAACTGTTTGTTGTTTATTGCCCTGGTAAAGTTTTGTGCAGAGTCTTTATCCAAAAATAAAATAAATGCAACACCTTTACTCTTCCTGGTATCTTTATCTTTCATTATAGTAACCTTGACAACTTTGCCATACTTGGAAAATATTTGGAAGAAAGGATTCATGTTATTCCTTCCAGTTTTTCTCTAGGACCCATCTGCAGGACAGGATCTCCAGGAACTTTGTTGTCCGGTATAAGTCATTGTTGGTCAGGGAAAAGGGCAAGTTGGATACATACACTGTGCTTTTACTTGGGGCCAATCCACCACTCATTTCTTCAGATGGGGCGGGCCCGGAAGATCCACAGAGCTTGAGCTCTCGGGTCAGCTGGGGCTCAACCCCAACTCTTCCTCACCCCTTGCAGCAGCCTTGGCATCACGGGTGCTTCCATATATATTCTTTTAATAGCCCAACTATATTTCACTCATCCACTTTAATATTTAATATTTAGGTTTCAAAATTAAATTGTTATACTGGGAATTAAACTATTTTAAAGTATCCATATGACAGACAATTTTCTCCTATAATTTATTCTGTAGAATATATCATATTTAAAATAACACTTTGGTCCACAAGTTAAATAAAAGTATTTGGAATACAGCAATCAATTTCACTATCTTCACAAAAATCCTTGGTTATGAAAAAATTTCTCATTATATAAACAAAAAATAGAGTAAGATGATATCCTTATTTGCATATATTAGCATATGCAAAATGAACCCCAATTGAACTTTCAACGCCTTTGAAAATAAGAATATATCACCCTGGCCAGTTGCCTCAGTGGAAAGAGCATGTCAGCCTGGTGTATGGAAGTCCCAGGTCAATCCCCAGTCAGGGCACACATGAGAAGCAACCATCTGCTTCTCTCCCTCTCCCTCTCTTCCTCCTCTCTCCCTCTCTATCTCTTCCCAGGGGTGCTGAGGATAGCTCAGGTGATTTGAGCATCAGCCCCAGATGTGGGTTGCTGGGTGGATCCCAGTCAGGGTGCATGTAGGAGTCTCTCTATCTCTCCTCCTCTCACTTAAAATAAGAGCATGATTAGGTTTTCTAGTAACCAAAAGGTTTAATCTTAAGTCCCTCATTGAAAAGTTGGTTCAATTACTCATGCAACTTTGCCTTTCACTAAATAAAATGAATTTAGAAACACTGAGAATGCCCATCCTAATTTAATCAGCTAATTGTGTAAGTGACTATCCATAATATTTTTCTATACTATCTCTCAACTTATCCTAGTAATATAGAAAATCTTCAAAAGGCTATATTCTGTAACTCCAGTCTTTAGAGGTTACAGGATGCTAGGCAATTAAATTTGGTCCTCTGTTCTCCCTTCCTACAATGTTTTCACGTCCTACTGAAGCATTTTTATTAATAAATACACATATTAACATGTACATTTGTACAAATACATGCATTAACATGTATGTGTGTACAAATATATACATATACATAATCAGTACCAAACTTATCCTCAGGCATAGTCTTATTTATATAAAACATATTTACTGAGTATACCTAAAAATAGCAAACCACTAAGCTAGATGCTATAAGGGTTAAAAGATAATTCAGGTCCAGACCTTAACTTTAAAAAGTTACAAATTAATAAACAACTAAGATGTGCCTGTACCCATCCACAATTTAGAGTGCTAAAAAAAATTCAGGAGAGGGCCCTTTGAGGGAGTAGAGAGGACAGCAGCATGAGGTAGCTATATCTTAGGCAGAAAAGCTATTGTGAGTAAAAACAGAAAAGTAGAGTGTTTATCCACCAGGATGAAGAAATACCACAGTTTAGTTTGCTGGAGCATAGGTAGTATAATAGGAGAACTGGCTAGAAATATACAATAGGGTTAAGCTATAATAAGGATATTAATTTTTTTTTTTTTTTTTTTTCTGAAGCTGGAAATGGGGAGAGACAGTCAGACAGACTCCCGCATGCGCCCAACCGGGATCCACCCAGCACGCCCACAGGGGGCGACGCTCTGCCCACCAGGGGGCGATGCTCTGTTGCGACCAGAGTCACTCTAGCGCCTGGGGCAGAGGCCAAGGAGCCATCCCCAGCGTCCGGGCCATCTTTGCTCCAATGGAGCCTTGGCTGCAGGAGGTGAAAAGAGAGACAGAGAGGAAGGAGAGGGGGAGGGGTGGAGAAGCAGATGGGCGCTTCTCCTGTGTGCCCTGGCCGGGAATCGAACCCAGGATTTCTACACGCCAGGCCAACGCTCTACCACTGAGCCAACCGGCCAGGGCATTAATATGTATTTTAACACAAACACCAGATTTGTATTCTAATAAACTTGGGTTCAAATTCAGGATCTAACACACCTAAATCTCCATTTTTCCTATTTTATGTAGTGAACATCAGTTCTGAGAATTAAATGAGATAAAACAATTAACTCAGAGACGTTATGAGGTAAAAAAATTGCAGCTTTATTTTCTCCTCTCCCAAAGTCCTTTAGGATCACCATCACCTCCTGCTGTCCCTTCTCGTTTGTTCTCATACCTTTGCCCTCATTTCCTGCCTTCTCTCTCTACATTACTCATAGCTTCTTCCACATTTCTCAGTGCTCGTTTTGGAGAAGGCTGGCTACTATCTAATGATGTATAAACCAACAAAAATGCACTTTTATTCTATCTCCCAAAGGACCCAACTAGCACAAAGTACACAATTTGTACCTTTAGTACTTACATGTGCTCCGGGTTTCTTACCTTGGAGTTCCTATCACGTCGAAGGGAAGATACACGTGACAGCCCAGATATGAGCGAATTCCTATTTGTGCCCCTGCCACCCTCATCCTGGGTCACCAACACATTAAAGCTATCCTGAAGTACACCATTGGGAATAATATATGTGTATTATTATTTTTTAAAGCTGACATATTTAGTTCCTAACAAAACCAAAATATCAGTAGATTTCAAGAAACTTAAATCATGGAATTATTTTCTTTTGCAATAAACCTTCAAAAGGAACAACTGTAAATGTTACTAGTACTTATAAATACTGAAGCCTTATTTCAATAGCACAATTAGTGATAGCAGACAAATTCTATTTTCTCTTTTCTGTTCTAAGACTATACTAGCCCAACCTTTCAAAATGTAAAAAACAAACAAAAAACCCTGAATGTCAAATTGAGCCTTTTCTTTAAAAGCCAAGTCTTGTTACAACAATGTGTAATAGGCTAACCAGGAAATTAATAAAACAAAAAATACAAATGAAACTGAACAGTGCCCAAGCTATCTTTTAGGAAATTTCTATTCACAGCTTAAAAACCAGAGAATCCTCCCCAAATCTAAAATCCCATTAGAAAATACATCAGACAATCTATGTAAAGTGAGTCAGTCAACTATAATGTTGCAGTCTGAGTGAATAACATTAAATCTAGTGATCAAATATTATCATACTTAGATCTATTTAGAGGGGCCATAAATAGAACAGAAAGGAAGAAGAATTATCCCAATATAACTGGAAAACGGGAGGATAAGGTAACAAGATTATATACTTGTGAATAATAAGATTGTTTAAGAAGCATTAACTATGTTGTAAATGACTAGTGACAGAAAAGTGGAGAGCTCGGCAAGTATACAGAAATCCAGGCTCTGACAGGCCCCGTCTCCCCCAAACATACATATACACTGCACCTATGTGAATAAAAAGCCGTAAGGAAGAAGTGTGGGTACATGCCCAATGTATTAGCACAAATTTTGAGAATGACTACCACAAGATCCAAATAGGAGTATGACCATCTATAATTCACAGTCCAGTTGTTAATAAAGGACAATAGCAAGGAAACCCAAGTACGTATCATTTAAGCCAAGTGAGGCAAGAGAAATTGGAAGGAGACAATTAGCCAGTTTGTAAAATAAAAGGTTAAGACAACACCACAGAATAAATGCCAAACAGGGAATGTTTTATTCAAGGCTAAGGAATCAGGTCACTGGAAGTAATCCTATGTGCAGTGTAGAGTTCTACCTAGGCAGAAAGGTATGTTCAAAGAGATATCTAAAGGAGACAAAACATGACCACAGCACAAGATCAAGTAAGAGACTTAAGGAGGGGTGGGAGTGGGGGGACAGATATAGAAGATGGAAAACATGGAAGTAATCCCACCTGTGAAAGAAAGACACACAAAGGCAGTGGAACACAGACCAAGATCATGATGATTAGTAGAGATAAAGATAAGAGAGAGATATGAGAGACATTACAAATAATCAATAGGACCTGGTGCCATCTAGAATAGAAACGGGCAAATAAAAAAGGTGAAGATTCAAAGCTAAAAGAATCAAGATACCAATGACCTAAAAAGGGGAATTCTAGGCCCTGGCCGGTTGGCTCAGCGGTAGAGCGTCGGCCTGGCGTGTGGAGGACCCGGGTTCGATTCCCGGCCAGGGCACACAAGGAGAAGCGCCCATTTGTTTCTCCACCCCCGCCCCCTCCTTCCTCTCTGTCTCTCTCTTCCCCTTCCGCAGCCAAGGCTCCATTGGAGCAGGGATGGCCCGAGCGCTGGGGATGGCTCCTTGGCCTCTGCCCCAGGCGCTGGAGTGGCTCTGGTCGCGGCGGAGCGACGCCCCGGAGGGGCAGAGCATCGCCCCCTGGTGGGCAGAGCATCGCCCCTGGTGGGCGTGCCGGGTGGATCCCGGTCGGGCGCATGCGGGAGTCTGTCTGACTGTCTCTCCCCGTTTCCAGCTTCAGAAAAATACAAAAAGAAAAAAAAAAGAAAAAAAGGGGGGGGGGAATTCTAGTAAAAGTCAAAATAAGGCAAGAAGATGATGGTGGAAGGGTATAAGGAAGCAAGCACTGAAGCAGCTCCAAGCAGATGTGAAATTAAAGATCAAGGGGGAAAAAAGAATATATAGATTTGGGGGATCATATCAACAGATCAATCAATAGAAATGAGAGTTAAATCTATGTGAGTAGATATTTGATTTATTCAAAATTTACTGAGTACCTAATAAGCCACGAATACTCTGTGCTAAAAACTCAGGCCTAAAGGATGCTATCTGCAATCTCAAAGATCTTGAAGAATAATGAGGAAAAGGAGAAGGTGCAATGAAGAGCTTCATATACTGTTTAGCACATCACTTAGTTTCACTCTAGATTTACTTCCTTATGATAGCCAACAGAGACAGAGCATCAAACTAGAGTAAAAAATATGTACAGCAAGCCCAGAAGGCCAGTAACTGAACATATAGGAATATATGCCACTTCTCTCATCAGAACCTAGAGGGACTTGAGAAAACTATGAACCCACTACCTGCTCTTATCTTGGCCTTTTAAGTTTACCTTTGTTTTATGAAGACCTGATGAAATGATCCTCTCACTGATACGTTCTGTCATTTCATGGAGAAATGAACTCAGCTAGAAAAAAAGCTGGGAGTACAGTAAAATTTAGAAATTGCTGTTAGGTTTCCTGAATTCTTCTGAAAAAATTACGTACCACTATTAATTGAACAATAATGCAGTACAGAACCTTGGAAATGCAAAGAAATACAGCGGTACCCTGGCCATAAATGAAAACCTTATAAAATTTAGAGATAACATGCATCTCAAAAGACTCTCTCACATTACAAAACATATACTCACACAAACATATCCTATATCAGCTCAAGTGTCCCTTCTTCAGAGAGTGAAATTCCTCTATTATACACTCTCACTGCATCAGGTACCTCTATTTTGTAGCACTTAACATACCTGTATCTTTACATTTATCTGTCCAGCCCCAATTCTGTAAGAATGTAACTGAGAGGACTCTTCTCTCACTCATCATTGCAAACCTAGTGATACATATGCTCAGTAACTGTTTAATAAATGAAAAGAATCTGGAGAAAGAGCTTTGAAAGCATAGTAGCAGTGGGGGTGGCGCATGGGAAGGGTTACTTTTCACTTTCTATTGCATACAATTCTGTACTTCTTAAAATAAACATGTATTTTTTGCAGTCAGAGGAAAAACAAATTTAAAACCAAAGTGTAGCTGTACCTCAGCCAAATTAAAATACTTACTAAAGAGGGTTTACATTACAAGAGTCATTCATTCATATTTCAATAGAATTTTCATTATATTTAGAATGTTTAGAAGCTGACATTTAAGAAAAAATAATTGGAAACTTTCTGCTCCAAATAAATATTAGTAAGAATTCATTTTTCCAAAACATTTCTCTTCTGCATGGAAATGTCTTTTGTACTCAGAGCTGGTACAAATGCCATTCTCTGCCTGGACCACTTTCCTTATGCTCCAGCCACTAATCTTTAGCTCCCCATCATTCAGGCTTCAATGTTAGCTATCTTCCTAACCCATAACCCCATATAAATACTACGCTCATCTCCTCCACTCTATTAACCAAGTTGTAATTTCTGTTGGTTTGCTTGCTTTTTTGTCTCTCCTACTATAGTGAATACAATCTTTAAGAAGCAGTCTTAAGTATATTCAGAGAAGTTGCTAAACATTCAAAAGTACATTTATTGAGGTAGCATTCTAGGAACTGGGACTACAGAAGTACATAAAGGAGACCAAAACCCTTTTCATCCTCTATCTTACAGTGCAGGGAGAGAGAGAGGATACAATAAAAAAGTGACATAATACAGTTTGTGAGGTGAAAAGCACTATGGGGGAAAATGAAGCAGAGGACGGTAGATGTGGCATGCTATGGGAGAAGTGAAATTTTCAATAGGGTGCTTGGAATTCAGAGGTAAATTCACAGCAACAGCTACTTCACTTTCTTCTTCCGTATCTAATTGTTTCACAATCCAAAATAAGAGACAAGCAAACCAATCCAAAAATCTCACCCAACACTGTTAGCCAAATCTCTGAGCACATCAGCCCATGCAAATAAATACCTATATGAGTCACAACCCACTATCATCTCAGCCAAACCTGTAGAAAAGAATTACAGAATGAGGTTTCAAAAAAAACAGTTCCTCTCAACCACAAAATTCAGATTCATTAGGTTTAAAAGTAGGGTCCTATCTCCCACATTTAAACAAGAGTCCCAGGCTATATAGCAGGTTTGAGAAACAAAGCCCTTATAATCACCTGCAATGGAAGAAAAATCACTTGCCTATATACCACATCCAAGAGTGAATTTTTTGTGATTGATGGGGTAAAACTTTAAAAATATCTGGCCATTGTGGTTCTAACATCAATCGTAGTCCCCAAGTATCAACAAGAGAAGACACCCCCACCCACCATTGTCAAACCAATCATAGACCCAGGTCTACAATTACAACAAACATATAAGCCACAACCATGCTGCAGGCAGAGAAGATAAAGAAACCAAGAGCAAGTTTACCCACAAGCTCTCCTTGATTCAGAAATCCTACCCCTTATAGAAACATCTATAAGGAAGAGACGGTACAATCACATGAGCATCAAAACCATTTTCCTTGAGAAACACTTAAATCCCAATTTCCAAAGATATCAAAAGTTCTTATAGTGAAGAGAAACAATTCAACACCACTCAGGAGCTGAAATCATGGTCCCTGACACTTTTCACAGCATAATCTTCATGCCTAGTCTCACTTTGTGCCCACACAAGCCTATACTTTTTTATCTCCCACATCCAGACTTTTGTTTCCCAGTTTTTAATCACTCTTTAAACTTCACCTGCTCTTCTAAGTCCTCTAATTAAGCAGAGCCTGATCTAGATGTATCACTCACCCCCACAGAGCCTGCAAGGTTCCCTACATTACTACCAGATGTATTCAAGTATACTTGTATAGGCCTGTAGGCACAGGCTATACACAGAGCTGGTCAATCTTTATAGTATTCCTTTAAATTATAAAATCAAGGGCAAATACTAACTCATTAAATCATGTGTCTCTGGAGCACAAAATATTAACTTGTATACAAAACATACATTCCAATGCTTTATGAAGATGTTCCCCAGATACTTCATGTGTACCCCATAGTTCAAGTCACCTACTTAGAAGAAAAGGGAGGAAATAGGGCTCTGGTACCTTTTCAGCTCTAGGCAGCATTCACATATGGTAATTTACACTTGCAACTCCAAAGAGTGGAATGGCTAGTGAACTAAGCAGGCAGGCATGTAAGTGGGCAGAAAGATATCTAAAGGGAAAGAAAATGAAAGGCTAGCTTTGAGCTATTTCTGCAGTGCCCCCATTTCCTGGGAACACACAAACCAGAATAACTAGATCTCAAGTTATACAACCTACCAGAGAAATGCTAGGCAGATCCTAACACATCATGAAAACAAAATGGAACAAAACAAAACTTGCCTTGAAAAGCATCAGACACATTCTAAGATTATAGTTAAATCTGAAAAGTGTGAGACTTCCCAGAACTCTAGTTACTATGCTCAGAAAGGTGGGAAGGTGAAATCAGTTTTTTCCTATTATTTTCAGTAATAACAAAATAACATATTCAAAAATCAAAAGGAAAAATCCAGCTAAAATCTAACAATAGATCAAACCATTTCCAAGTTTCTACAAAGTACACCAGTTCGTAAATTATTTACATGTTATAGGCAGAGACTAGTATACCAAAGAATTCAAGAAAAACTTGTTTACAAAATGTACTTTAACAAATAGCTTACTAAAGTGAATAACAATTATAGTAGTGCACACATAGAACTGTCTAATAAAAAATTCCTTAAGATCAGGACAGAAATAAACAAAACAGTCTTAAAAAAAACCTCAAAGATCAGTAAAACCAAGAACTAGTTCTTTGAAAAGATAAACCTTTAACCAGACTCAACAAGAAAAAAGAGAGGACTCAAATAAATTAAATCAGAGATAAAAAAGGGGAAGTAACAGACACCAAAAAAATACAAAGCATTTTAAGAAAATATTACAAACAACTATATGCCAACAAATTGGACAATCTGGATGAAATGAATAAATTCCTAGAAACATACATTCTTCCAAAACTGAATCAGGGAGATCAGAGAATCTGAATAGACAGATTACAACCAGTGAAATTGAAGCAGTAATAAAAAAAACTCCCAACAAACAAAAGTCCTAGACCAGATGGCTTCACAAGTGAATTTTACCAAACATTCAAAAAAGAATAATTAGGTATCCTTCTCAAACTATTACAAAAAATTCAAGAGGAGGTTAGACTCCCAAGCTCATTTTACAAGGCCAGCATTATGCTAATTCCAAACCAAATAAAGACACTACAAAGTAAGAGAACTATAGGCCAATATCCCTGATGAACACAGATGTTAAAACCCTCAACAGAATATTAGCAAACCGATCCAGCAATACATTAAAAATATCACACACCATGATAAAGTGGGATTTATTCCTGGGATGCAAGGTTGGTACAATATCCGCAAATCAATATATCTGATATACCACATAAACAAAATGAAGGATAAAAATCACATGATCATATCAATAGATGCAAAAAAAGCATTTGATAAAATCCAGCACCTATTTAAAAAAAACACTCAGAAAAGTGTAAATAGAGGAAATATACATCAATGTAATAAAGGTCATATATGACAAACCCTCAGCCAATATCATACTCACTCAAAAACTAAAGCATTTCCCTTAAGATCGAAAACAGAACAGGAATTCCCAGTTTCATGCCTCTTATTCAACATAATACTAGAAGTCCTAGACACAGCAAACAGACAAGAAGAAAAAAGCATCCAAATTGGAAAGGAAGAAGTAAACTGTCATTATTTGCAGATGACATGATATTGTATATAGAGAACCCTAAAGATTCCACCAAAAAACAACCAGAACTGATAAATGAACTCAGTGAAGTAGCAGGATACAAAATAAATATCCAGAAAGCAGCTGCATTTCTATACACCAATAATGAACTATAAAGAAGGGAATCCAAGAAAACAATCCCATTTACAATTGTATAAACAAACAAACAAACAAAAAAAACCCCTAGCCATAGATAAATTTAACCAAGAATGTAAAAGACCTGTACTTGGAAAATTATAAGACACTGAATAAAGAAATTAAAAAAATACAAATAAGTAGAAGCATATCCATGTTCATGAAGAGGAAGAATGAGCATCATTAAAATGTCTATACTACCCAAATCAATCTTTAGGTTCCACACAATTCCTATCAAAATATCAACAGGCATATTTCACAGAACTAGAACAAATACTCCAAAAATTTATATGAAACCACAAAAGACCCAAATAGCCACAGCAGTCTTGAGAAACAACAAAACTGAAGAAACCACGCTACCTGATGTCAAACTATACTAGAAGGCCACAATAATCAAAACAGCATGGTACTGGCATAAAAGCAGACATACACATCAATAGAACAGAGTAAAGAGCCCAAAAATTCACCAATGACTTGATGGTCAGTTAATATTTGTCAAAGGAGGCAAGAGCATACCTAGGGATAAAGACAGTCAACTCAGTACATGGTGTGGGAAAATTGGACAGATAATGCAAAAAAAATGAAATCAGACCATCTTCTTACACCACACACTAATAAACTCAAAATAGATTAAAATTTTAAATGTTAGATTCAAAACCATAAAAATCCTAGAAGAAAACATAGGTAGTAAAATCTCAAACATTTCTCATAGCAATATTTTTTCTATTCTATCTCCTCAGGCAAGGGCAACAAAAGAAAAAAAATCAATAAATGGAACTACATCACGCTAAAAAGTTTTTGCACAGCAAAGGAAACCATCAACAAAATGAAGACAACCACTGAATGGGAGAACATACTCGCCAATGATACATCTGATAAGGGGTTGATATCCAAATACAACACCAAAAAACAAAAAATGGGCAAAGGACCTGAATAGACACTTTTCAAAGAAATCAGAATGTCTATCATCAATAAATCAGCAAACAACAAATGCTGGCGAGGATGTGGAGAAGAGGGAACCCTGGTGCACTGCTGGTGGGAATGCAGATTGCTGCAGCCACTGTGGAAAACAGTGTGGGATTTTCTCAAAAAATTAAAAATGAAACTGCCTTATGACCCTGCGATTCTACTTCTGGGAATATATATAAAGAAGCCCAAAACACTAATTTGAAAGAATATAGGCACCTCTATGTTCACTGCAGCGTTATTTACAATAGCCAAGATTTGGAAGGAGCCCAAATGCCCATCAGTAGATGAGTGGATAAAAAAGCTATGGTACATTTACACAATAGATTACTTGGTCATAAAAAAAGAAAATCTTACCTTTTACAACAGCATGGATGAACCTGTACAGTATTATGCTAAGTGAAACAAGCCAATCAGAGAAAGAGAAATACCATATTATTTCATTTATATGTGGAATCTAATGAACAAAGTCAACTAATAAACAAAATAGAAGCAGACTCACAGATACAGAGAACAGACCGACAAGAGTCAGAGAAGAGGGTCTTCATGCAGATGGGTGAAAAGGTATGGTATTAAGGAAAAAACCAAAAACACTTGTAGACAACAGTATGGTGATTACCAGAGGGAAAGCTGGTTGGGGTAGTTAGGAGAGGGTAAAGGAAGGTAAGTAGTGATGGAAGGAGACTTGACCTGGGGTGGAGAACACACGATACAATATTATGTTTTAAAGAATAAGCCTGACCTGTGGTGGCGCCGTGGATAAAGAGTCGACCTGGAACGCTGAGGTCACCGGTTCAAAACCCTGGGCTTGCCTAGTCAAGGCACATCTGGGAGTTGATGCTTCCTGCTCCTCCCCCACTTCTCTCTCTCTCCTCTCTAAAATGAAAAAATTAAAAAAAATTTATTTAAAATAAAAGAATTGTACACCTGAAACCTATATAATTTTATTAACTAATGTCACCCCAATAAATTCAACAAAAAATAAATAATAAATTCCTTCTTCTAAAATTCTATCACAACCAAGTTAGGAACACAGTGAAAGCAGAAAGAAAAGTCACTGAAACCACCTCCCTACCAGAATGGGGCCAAAAATCTTCCCACCAGCTGACAAAGGCAAAACTATATCAAAACCAAAGAGCCCAAAACTAACTAATTATTCATGAAAAATCTAATTAACTCTGTAATTACCCATTTTTTCATAGTTGTAAAATGATACAGACTGGTAGAATATGAAAGTAACCTGTGAGATTGGGAAATTGGTTGGTCCTAACAACAACTCAGTTTTTAGCAGTTCTTCAAAAAGAATTTTCTGTCTTAACTCTCCAACTAGTAAACAGACCTCTCAGATTCAGAGTTTTAGACAATGGCAATGAATACAATAATCTAAAATTAAAATTTTCAATAACAACATTAACTTTGAAAGTGGAACACAAAGGTGTAAAGAGACATGAATAGGCTTTCTGGGATCACGCATCATATTCCTTGATGGGAAAGCACCCATCTGTGTAGCCTTCTTGAGTCCAGATACTCTTTTCTCTATAATATTCAGGCTGGTGGAGATAAGAATCATCCCTTAGGCTGCTTCTGTCCCTCATAAAAGGAAATCTCCTGTGTCTTTGACCTTATGAGTCCACTAGCAAACCCTTAATATATAAGATGCCTGTAACATTTGAAGAATACTATTTGGCTTCTTTGTGCTAGGTATGGAGAGAAAGGTAGAAAGGGAAAGAGGGAATGAGGGACAGTAAGAAGGAAGGAGGGGGAGAGAGGGAGAGAGAAACTCTAGAAGAGAACATAGAAAACTGGGATAAACTAGGAGAATAAAGACAAGGTATATCCTAAAGCAGTGGTCCCCAACCCCGGGGCCACGGACAGGTACAGGTCCATGGGCCATTTGACACCAATACGCAGAGAAAGAATAAATAACTTACATTATTTCTGTTTTATTTATATTTAAGTCTGAATGATGTTTTATTTTTAAAAAATGACCAGATTCCCTGTTACATCCTTCTAAGACTCACTCTTGATGCTTGTCTCGGTCACGTGATACATTTATCCATCCTACTCTAAAGGCCGATCCGAGAAAATATTTTCTGACATTAAACCGGTCTGTGGCCCAAAAAAGGTTGGGGACCACTGTCCTAAAGTGTACTCAAGGTAGCTCTGAAATTCACCCAAACTTGTGGCTCACTGCCTAAACGAACATATACATCTGGTAATAATAAACACTGATTAAGTTATAAACAAAAAGGGCTTTCTTAATTCAAAGACTCTACAAACCTCATAACATTAAAATTTACATAAAACACAATCAAACAATTTGTGTGAAAACAGAATTTTCAATTTAAGTTACTAAGAAATGAAAACTGGTATTTTACTGCCTAGTCTTCAAAAGACTAAGAAGCCAGTATCTTTGATTTGACCAAGTTACAAATCTGTTTTCAGTGGAGAGAAAAAACATATTGCCCCTGTGTAACACAAAGGACAAAAAATATCATCACTGCAAATCATAATGTTTGGGTTCATGAGGAAAATAGGAAATAGAGAGGCTGCCCAGGTATAATTATGGTTATAGTCTAATGTGCCTTTAGGTTCAGCCAAGAATTAAAAACCAGTGAAGATGGTGAGCAAAGAACTTACTGCCTCTACCTTGCAACAGAAGGCAACTTGTAGTAAATACTCCCAGCACCATGTTACATAACCAACAGTAAACAACAATCTGATTCAAACCTCATTAGTGACAACATTCTGCCACTGTCTCCCACTGAAATTAATAGCTGACTTTGCCAGAGGGAAAAGAAATGCAGCACATATCTACCCATTTCTGTGGCGCCTACCATAGTGAACCAGACATGTAGATAATACCACCAAGCCTACACAGATTCTACAAAAATATTTTATTCTTTTTTTTCCAGTTCCTTGCTCTCTTCTACCTTTTAACTAGATCATATCATGGATGCAGTTAAAATTTAAGAGGAAAGGCCCTGGCCGGTTGGCTCAGCGGTAGAGCGTAGGCCTGGCGTGCAGGGGACCCGGGTTCGACTCCCGGCCAGGGCACATAGGAGCCAGCGCCCATTTGCTTCTCCACCCCCCCCTCCTTCCTCTCTGTCTCTCTCTTCCCCTCTCGCAGCCAAGGCTCCATTGGAGCAAAGATGGCCCGGGCGCTGGGGATGGCTCCTTGGCCTCTGCCCCAGGCGCTAGAGTGGCTCTGGTAGCGGCAGAGCGACCCCCCCTCCCCCAGTGGCAGAGCATCGCCCCCTGGTGGGCAGAGCATCGCCCCTGGTGGGCGTGCCGGGTGGATGCCGGGTGGATCCCGGTCGGGCGCATGGGAGTCTGTCTGACTGTCTCTCCCCGTTTCCAGCTTCAGAAAAATACAAAAAAAAAAATTTAAGAGGAAAGTCAGTTGAGTAGTTTCAACTAACTTTTACTGCCTATTTCGGCTATGATTTGAAAGAAATAGAAGCATAAATGATGAATGGATTTTTGTCACAAAGATAAATGAGTCTAGTTTATGCCATAACAGCAGTTGTGTGAAAAGGAAGGACACATTGAGGGAGCAGCAATGCAGAGGGAGGAAAAGGAGGATGTTATGCAATCACAAACAAAAATTAAATTAAAAAATTGAAACAAAATATGTACCACTTTTATGATGGTTATATTAACAAAACTTGTCTCTTATGAGTTGTTTTGTATTCTTGTAATCTCCTGGTTCACCTTAGAGCAGGGGTCCCCAAACTACGCCTGCGGGCCACATGCGGCCCCGAGGCCATTTATCCCCGGGGCCATTTATCCCCCCCCCCCCCCCCCCCCCCCCCCCCCCCCCCCCGCCACCGCCGCCGCCGCCGCTGCACATCCAGAAGGGGCACCTCTTTCATTGGTGATTGGTGGTCAGTGAGAGGAGCATAGTTCCCTTTGAAATACTGGTCAGTTTGTTGATTTAAATTTACTTGTTCTTTATTTTAAATATTGTATTTGTTCCTGTTTTGTTTTTTTTACTTTAAAATAAGATATGTGCAGTGTGCATAGGGATTTGTTCATAGTTTTTTTTTTATAGTCCGGCTCTCCAACGGTCTGAGGGACAGTGAACTGGCCCTCTGTGTAAAAAGTTTGGGGACCCCTGCCTTAGAGGAAAAAGAGTTAACAAAAGAGGAAAGAAAGGAAAAGGAAGGAAGGGAGGGAGGGAAAGAGGGAGGAAGGAAGGAAGATAATTTGTTCAGATCTAAAAATAATTCCTTACTTAATATGGAACCCACTAATTTCAAACATTATTGGGACCAACAGAGTATTGTTTTTTCCAATCAGATACTAGCACTGGTATCTAGCAGAAATTTTATACTACATTACTTGGATGTTTCTGTATCCACTCGGACTAAGGTTTTCCACCTTTTGGCTTTCAAATTAACATTAAAAACTAATTCACTCTGGGCAATTTGGGTACTCCAAAGAAATTCAAGTACTCTATTTTTTTTAATAGAATTTTTTTAAAAATTTTCAAAAACAGCGATTCAAGTACCCTTTCCTCTCAACTGCATGAGGCTAAGCCACAACATCCACCTATCCAGTCTTTGCTAGATAAGAACACTTTCGGTAGCACTAGGCAACAGGCACGATGTGACAAACCTAACCAGCCTTGAAAACATTTTCCATAGAAAGATAGGGTAAACAAGATATACTTAGTACCACACCCATTTCAACGCACAAGCGGCAAGAACTGCTTTTTCCCCCTTCTCTAGACCTCCAGCTGGTCAGGAAACAATGTCTCTACAATCAAGAAAGATAGAGATCTGGCCCAGGGTGTTCAGGCATTCCTCACCTCCGGGCTGGCCTACAGCTCCACTCCAATGCCATCAAAACCAGAATTGGAACATTTTGTGAGGAAGCGGGCAAACGTCCAATACCCGACTGTCCTCGACCCAGTTCTTTTTGCAACCAAAATCTGTTTTGGCTACTGAGCATGCTCCAGCTTAAGACGGGAGCCACATGGGAGTTTTCAAAGCTTAGGCTCCAAACTCCACGTAATAACAGCAGCTGAAAGGAGAAGAGAACGAAAGGGGGGCTGGTGGGTCGGTGGGTGGGGGGCGACCGAAATATGGATCTCGAGTATTGATAGTGAAGTGAAGGATCCAGGCAGGGACTGAATACGACGAAGACAAACACACTGCTTGGCATCCTGCTAGCAGCTGTGCAGAAGTTTCACACGAAGCAGAAGAAATCTCTGCAGCGGAGAAAACTGGCACGGCAAGTGGCAGAAACCCGGTCTAACACCCGCCGAGTGCAGAAGCAGGTCACAACTGCTCAGAGTGTAATTCCCACCGATAAGCGTGGATCCTTATCTTTGAAACACAAAGCGACGGCGGCACGGATTCATCAAGCCATTGGACAGCTTTGCAGGGTGGCTGACCAGGCAATCGACCAGGGGTGTGTATTGAGGGTGGTGCTTAATGAGGAGGAACACACCGACCCTCTAAACAGAAGCAGGGCCAGAGGTCCCCTTGAGGGCGTCCCGAATGCCTCCCTCCACAGACCCGGCGGTAACGGCGGCGCAGGGACAAGGACCAACCTCGGCCCCGCCTCAAGACGCCACCGGCCGCAGGAGAGGCCTCCGCGGCCGGACGGGCCGCCCCATCCCCGCCCGCCTGGACCCCAGCAGGCCCAGACTCGGCCTACCTCCCGCGTCGCAGGCCCGGGTGGTTTCCGCTTCGTCCGCGGCCGAACGCCCCCGCCTCGGCCCAAGTCCGGCCTCTAGGTCTGGAGGGCGAGCCTGCAGCCCCCGCTCCCGCTCGCCCGCCGGCCCGCCCCGGGGCCCCACACTCACTCTCCGGCCGGCTGGACTCACTCTCCCGGCGCCTTCGCTGTGCTTCCCCTCAGTGCAACTTTATTAGCAGCTCCGCTGCGGAACACGCGCACGGCGCCCGCTCGCCCAGGACCCGGATGAGGGAGGGAAAGAGCGCAGGACTCCCCCGCTGGGGTCGGCGCATGCGCGCCAGCCTCGAATGACCGCAGCGGGACGGTGGGCAGGGCCGCCTTGCCCCGCCGCGGGGAGGAAGCTCCGCGCTCTGCTCCGCGCAGGCAAATCTTGGTTTCGGATCAGCCTGAGGCTTCTTGCCTCTGGGGCCAGGCCCGGGACTGAGAGTCGGCCAGCTCCTACCACCACGTTAGCCACTGACCAAATCAACCTATTTTACAAGAAAATAAAATAATTGTCCTCGACATGAACAATTGGAGCTTTTCTCAGCGATATGTAAAATGCAAATAAATATGTCATCAGATACAACTTTGCTACTTTTATTGACTTGTAATATAAATCTGAGTAATATAAGTCTTTCTGTGAAAAAGTAGCTTCAAAACCAGCTTCTGAGTGTCTTCTTAAAGCTTCTTAACTCCCTCCTACATGGAAATCTTGGAGCCTCTCCTATCCCCCGCCCTTGCAGGCACATGGAAATGTAGCGAATGCCCACCTAGGAGTCCCTCCGAAGTATTTGGAGACCAACCTCCGTAGCTCAATACACAACCGCTCCACCTCCTGGGGGCAGGAGCGATCCTGTGGGGACCCAGCCCTTAGGTGGGGCCACCAAAGTGCAAAGCCATCCATAGGCTGGTAGCACTCCATTCCTTCACCTGGGGCAAGGGTCTAAGTATCTTCGTAGTAACTGGGATTCTTCTCGATGCTTTCCCCCTCCAATTTCCCAAAACTGTCAGCACGTCCCAGAGTATGATAGAGTAGTACCACCTAGGGGACCCAATTTGGAGAGTCCTAGTGAAGAAAAACTTTTAAATAATTGTTTTTATTTTTAAAGTTCAATATCAATTTTCCAATATTCCACTATAGGGTTTTTTTTTTTTTATCTAAGTTTTTTAAAAGTTTGAGTCATTTTTTAATCCTCCTGTACCTGAATCCAAATCCATCACCAAATCCCCTGAAATCTACCTTCAAAATATATCCCTAATCTGACCATTTGTCTCCATTCTATCGCCACCTTCACTGCCTGAGCCAGCCAGGGTCATCTCACCTGGCACACAAAGTGGACAGCTGCTACTTTGCTCCAGGCTTCTTCAGGAAATGTTGCAAAAGTCTGCATTGGGGGGGGGGGGGGCCGGCAAGGGAGGCATATGAAATGTGGACAGAGGCCTGGTGAGGCAGTGCGTGGGCCAGGGTGGGAAACCAGAGGATGCCTGCTCTGATCAAAGGGGGCAGCTGCTTTCCCACTCCAATCAAACTGTCACCACGGGGAAAATCAGGAATAAGGACCTAGTGTTGGCAAATCTTCTGATTTTTTCAAAGACAGCCAGAAAATCTGGATTTTAATGGAAAAAATCTCAGTTTTGTATGTTTAGTAACTCCTTTTTGTTCTTTCTTTTTTACCCCGTTTCTTAGATATTCAGGAGGACAACCCTTTACAAGCCAAACAAAACAAATCCATGGTCCCTAGTTAGCCTGCTGGCCATCAGTTTGCAATCTCAGGCCTGCATCTTAAACCTCTTTACTACATCATAAACTTTGTGAAAGTAAAGTCTGTGTACTTTAACTCTTTGTCACACTTGCTGATTATTTGTTGTTAATTCAGAATTTTCCAACCCTTGGAAGGCACATATTTCTGGAGCCTGCATGGGTTTACAACTCCCAGAAGTGCCTATAACTCTGCCTTGGAGGATGCTTTTTTTTTTTTTTTTTTTTCCAAAACTGATGTTTGTAGAGTGCTTTGTTGAGCATTTTAATACATAACAATTTGGTTTAAATGTTTTGTATACTACAGCCACTTCCTACTTCAAACAGATAGTAAAATCTTTCCCAAAACAAACTGTTTGCTGTTTTGCAGTCCCTGCACATATGTAAGGAACAATCTGTGATTACAGAATTTCTTTTAACAACCACATTTATAATCTCAAAGCCAACAGTTTTCCTTCCAGAACTGTGTGTCCACATATTGATCAAATCAACCAGAGACTCCAACCTCTCCAAGTGGCTATGTGGGCTCAGCTTAGGTCTTAAATTGGAAAAGATATAACCTAGAAGGGAGGGCTGGAAACCTTAGCAGCACAGCAGCTGCCCCTCCAAAGGGACTGAGGAATTATCCAGACCTCTCAGGGTATAGAACATCAGACAGATCACCAAATATCTATATAGTAAAAAAGATGTCAAACAGCAAATGAAAAGGGCTGCCAAAACCAGAAGAATAGAGTAAGAAGTCCCCGTTTGGGGATAATCAAATGGAATCTAAAAACTAATGTAGAATGGGATGATCTGAACAGATAATCAGTAGGGCATCAAAATAGACAAACAGCTTTTCAGTTTAGCATTCATCTGATCAAGATCAGATAAAACATAAACACTCAATTTTACTTTACTTGTAGAGAACCCTATATCTGGATAATTTAGGCCCCATACTTCCCATCCAGGGGTGCCTGTGCACATATCTGATCATGCTTGAAGATATTATTGGTGTTAAACCTAGGAGGGGGTGCTAATGGCATCTACTAAGTAGAGGCCAGGGATGCTGCTAACATCCTACAATACACAGGACAGCCTCATTCCACTGAGAATTATCCAGTCCCAAATGTCCATAGTACTGAGACTGATAAATCCTGATTTAAGCCTGAAATAGTTTTTCTTTAATTGGCTTGATATTTGGGGGTGGGGTGGGGTGGGGAATGGGCCTTTTAAAAAACTTTCCAGTAATCGCTTTAATTATTCACTTGGTGGAAGAACCAGCCTAAATGTCTAGTCCATGACCTACTCCCATCTTGAATTTTTCAGATCCAAAAAGGAATTTCAGGAAACATGAGGCATGAAGAACTGAAATAATTAACTCAGTCTTTCCATATTTTAAATTTTTATTTTTAAATATAGAGTAATAGAGGCAAATTGATTTTGGTTTCAATATCCTTTAAAAATAACTTTTTTTTTTTTTTAATTCAGTGAGAGGAGAGGAGGTAAAGACAGTATGTGCCCTGACCAGGATCCATAGGCAAGCCCACTAGGGGGTGATGCTTTGCCCATCTGGAGCATTGTTCCATTGCTCAGCAACCAAGCTCTTCTTAGCACCTGAGGTGGAGTTCATGGAGCCATCCTCAGTGCCTGGGGCCAACTCGCTCCAATTGAGCCATGGCTGCAGGAGGGAGAGAGAAAGAGAGAGAGAGAGAAAGAGAGAGAGAAGCGAGAAGGGGAGGGGTGGAGAAGCAGATGGGTGCTTCTCCTGTGTGCCCTAACCGGGAATCAAATCTGGGACATCCACATGCCAGGGCCAATGCTCTACCACTGAGCAAACCAGCTAGGACCAAAAAATATCTTGATTCTACCCTTCGCTGAAGCTCAGAAGATTCCCCCTAAATAGCCAGTACACACCAGGTAGAGCAGGATGAAAGTGATCATGTTTGGAGGAGTCACCCAGTATGGAAGGATCAGTGAATGACTGACATCAGTGAGACTCTTAAACGGTTCTGGTAGCCACCTCAAAGACTTCCTCAGACAGTCATGGTAAGTGGACACCAGAGAAAGAAATATCTTAAGTTTGTGTCCTGGACAGACAGTGTCCTGGAAACAATAAAGGCTGCCTTTCTAAGTTCTGAAAATTCTGTATATTCTTCAACTGCCCCACCCCCAATCCTTAATATCGAAAAACAAAACAAAACAGTGCAAGAGCCAGAGCTAAACTGGAAAACATTGAAGAAGAGTGAGTGCCCCAAGAAATGATGTGAAAAGACATAACCCATGATCCCATCTGAGAGGGGAAAAAAACATGTTGCTATTTTTCAATAGAACCTCATGTTACTTTTTAACAGAAGGAGCCAAGTTCCTGCACCAGCCAGAGAATACACTAAAGTGATTATATCCAGTATTTGAAAGGGTTTTTTTTCCCAGTAAAGTTTGAGTGTTCTGATGTGGAATGTTTCCTTAATAATCTGCATACGCTTATTTTCACAATTCAGAAGTTGAGAATCTTACTGGATTGAAACAAGAAAGTAAAAGAATGACAGCTGCCTCCACTGGAAGTACTGGAATCTTATGGCCACAGATGTCTGAAGCTTCAGGGATGGATACCAGAGACTCCATGAGCCTCTGGAACAAATATACACATTTTTTGTATATATACTTACATACCTACGTGCAAGTTTCCTGCATAAAAAGTCCATAGCTTTCATCAGATTCTCAAAGGGCTTCCTGACCTCCAAATGTTTGCAGATGCTTAAAGCAGTGGTTATTTTATGTGTGGTGTAAATTTAATGTGTCCATTTTAAGTTATCTTCTCTTTTTCAGAGCAATATAATTGGGAGAGTCCTCTCTAGGGAAGGCTGCTTGATGGCGAGGGTAGGAACCCAGCTTGACTGTCTCCAGCCATCTGCTACATTAAAGAGGGCCTCCTATGGCTGGAATCCAAAACACAAAATTAAAAGGGATGCTTGCACCCAGAGTCATAAAACAAAGAGGCTTTCTAAAGCAGGGCTTGGAGTGAACGCTCATTTCTCCCTGACTTAGGCAGCATCTGTTCTTCCTGATGGCAAACACTCTTTAAGTTAACTCAACTGACCTCCATGGTTCTATATTCTCAGTTTTCATCCTCAGAGACATAGCCTTGGAAGAGCCAAACCGCATGTGCACTCCCCCACGAATTCAGAGCAGCAGGTGAAAACCTGGGAGAGGCGAAGGAGACAGAAACTTCACGTTCTCTAGGATGCCTTTCAACCATGTAAATCTGAGATGAGAGAAGTCTGAAGCCAGACTTCCTGGTTTGAACAGAGACTGTCTCACTCACTACCTGTGGGAACTTGCACAAGCTTCTAACCAATCTGTGCCTCAGTCTCCTCAGCTGTGAAATGGGGGTAACAACAGTATCCACTTATTAGTATTATGATGAGGATTAAATGAATACAGACTTGTTAGGTGCTCAGAACAGTGCTTGGCACATAGTTCCATACAAATGTTTGTTTTAAAACATATTTTCACCGATATGCCAGCAACTTCTAAAATATTTTTCACAAATTCACTTGTTACATAAAATGTATATTCATTATACCTCAGAGTAGACTCTCTTCTCCTCTTACTTTAATAGGTGATCTCATTCACTCTCAGGTCTCTGGTACAATCTACCACAGATAATTCCCCCATTTCTGTTTCCATCTTGGAATTTACTAATGAACTTCAAGCCCTTAAACTACCTGCTTAATGTCTCTACTGGACTTCAGATTTTTTTCTTTTGTCTGCCTGCCATACTCTCTAAAACCTTTTCTTCTGCTCCCTTTGTGGTGCCATTGCCTTCCTATATTAACCACAGCACCAGATATTCCACCTCAGAAATGGGCACATGACCATTATAATTTTCCATTAGCCAGGCCACTGTGATTGGTTTGTAGACAGGCATATGACCCAAGCAAAGTGACACATATCATTCCTTAAAGTGATGTATGGATGTTGAAAGAAAGGAGTCCTCCCTCTCGTCATTGCTAAGATAAGCGTGACTCTGAGGCTTCCAGAGACCACTTGCCAGCCTGTAGCGGGAGTTTGATTGGACATGAAGCCAAAAGAGAGAAGTAGAAGTGATCTACAGAGAAGCCCTCAACTCGGCTGTGCCTGAAGTGTCCAAGATACTCTTTTGTTCCCAGTTACATTAGCTTCTGCTTCTGTCTAAGCTCGTTTTGTTTCTATCACTTATAATAGCTGCACTTAGCAGTCTCACTGGATTTATCAGATCCAAATCTGAACTCCTGATATTTGTCATTCTTTTTTCCCAACCTGGTCCTGCTCCAATCTTCACCGTGACAATAAACGGCAGCTCCATCATACAGGAGCTCATGCCTGGCAGTTGTCTGTGGTATATTGGATTATTGTCCTAAACCTTCATTCCTTCCCTGTAGTGGAATTAGTTACACCCTTTGCCACATGACTTTGCAGTATCTTTTCCTAGAGAAGGTGGCATGTACTTCTTGCCCCTTTGATGTTGATTTTGGCCATGTTGACTTTAGCCAGTGGACATTACATGAACGTAACTTTAGATGTGTTTGATGGTTGGTCTGTTGTACTTTTACCATCTACCATTAGAAGAATGGACCCCAGGTAGCCATTGGTCCAGAGATGATAAAAATAAACATATAGCAGAGCTGATCCCGACCCACAATCTGGAGCCTCACTCAATAGACCTGCAGCCTGAAATTCAGCTCCCAGGCTGATTCACAGACCCCTAAGTGGGAAAAAGTAACATTTACTGTGGTTCACCACTGAGATTCTGGGGTTGGTTCTTACACAGCAATAGCCAACTTAAATAGTCTTACCTTATCCCTATCTCTTGCTATCATTTATTTATTCACTTATCAACTCTTTCAATAATGTGACAGATAGCTACTAAATGCCTATTATGTATAAGCATGTTTTGAGTACCAAGGAAAAGATATTAAACAAAACAGACCAAAACTCCCAGCTCTCATACAATATATAGACAATTTTTTAAAATAGGAAAACAAGTAAAATGTAGTATGATATATGGCAATAAGTACTTGGTGGAAAAATAAAACTGTGAATGGGAGATGGGAGAGACAGCATGGAAATGACGGAGCAGGCAGCGTGAAATTGGGTTGCCCTTTCACTTCCAATCCATCCTCAAGTCTTATGAGGTCTACCTTCAAACCGAATTTTAAATCACTCCACTCTCTCCATGCCTACTATCCACTGATAGCCAGCTCCAAGTCTTGGTCCAGGTCACTATCTTTGTTTACCTGTACTATCTTCTGCTTCTACTCAGCCTTGTTCTGATCCCTGGTTCACCTGACAGCTAATTGCATGTGGAGTAAAGAGGAACAAGTATATGGTGACAGAAAATGATTTGATTTTGGGCGATGAGTACACAACACAATCAACAGTTCAAATGCGAAAGAGATGTTCACCTGAAACCTATGTACTCTGTTGATCAGTGTCACCCCATCAAATTTAACTTCTAAATTTAAAAAAAAAAAGAAAGAAAATATAAATAATATTATGGTTCCTCTCAAATTAAAGCTTTTCAAGGTCTTCCCATGTGGTAAAGTCCAACTCTCTATCATGGCCCTGCCCTGAGTGACAGGATCCCTGCCATTGCCTACATTCTTTCATGTGCCTTGCCCACATGGGCCTTCTTTCTGTTCCTCACATGCCACAGGCTCTTCCCCAGCTTAGGGCTTTGCGTGTGTGGTTCCCCTTGCTTGTTCTTGGTCTCCACCTTGGTCACTTCGAAATGCTTTGCTTACCACTTCTCACCTATCTCTCTCCTCGCCAACCTTGGGTCTCAGCTTGTCACTTTCTTACAAAAGCCTTCCCTGGCCACTTCTGCTCCACCTGCCTCTCCACCCCATTTGAATTAGGTCCCCCATTATACAATTCCAAAGCACCCAGCTCTTCCCCTGTTGGGACTCGCTTCTCACAATATCATGACTTGATCAAAGTCTGTATTCCCCACTGGAATTAAATTCCTTGTCACAACTGAATCTTCAACACTTAGATTAGGGTCTGAAGTTCTGGTGGCCCCAGTAAAAATTCATGGAATTTTCTGCTTCAATTTTGTTTTCACATTTGCTCCCAGTAAAGTCACTTTGTTTCTATTTAATTTTTAAAAATTTCCTAATTAAATTTTGATATGTAATTGGGTGTTACTCTCTCTACCTCCCATGCAGAAACTCAGCCCTGAGGGCTAACTTTCATTCACTCACTTGCTCATTCAACTTAAATAGTTATGTAGTACCTACTGTGTGCCTGGCACTGTGCCAAGTACTAGTAATACAGAAGCATGTGTACCCTGGCTGGTTTGCTCAGCAGCAGAGCATCAGCCTGGTGTGATGATGTCCCAGGTTTGATTCCCAGTCAGGGCACACAGGAGAAGATACCATCTGCTTCTCTACTCCCCCCCTCCTTCTTCTCCTCCTGCAGCCGTGGCTCAATTGGTTTGAGCAAAGTTGGCCTCAGGCACCGAGGATGGCCTCATGGCCTCTGCCTTAGGTGCTAAAAAAATTGCTCCCTTCCTGAGCAACGGAGCAAGGACCCCAGATAGGCAGAGCATCGCCCCCTAGTGGGCTTGCTGGATGGATCCCAGTAGGGGCTCATGTGGGAGTCTCTCTGCCTCCCCTCCTCTCAAAAAAAAAAAGTATAAACATTTCTTCTTTATAAGTTGTAATTAAAAGAATTATCTCAGAAAAAAAAAAAAGCAAAGGCAAGTGGTCTTTGCTCTGTTCTGGGGAAGCTCACGGTCTCCCGGGGGATGTTTGCTTGTCTTCTGTCTTCAAGATCCTTGGCCACTTAAACATGGAAGAATCAGAGACTTGAGTATCAAATCTGTCACTTCTTTTTCTTTTTTTATTCATTTTTTTTTAGAGAGGAGAGAGAGAGGGAGAGAGAGAGACAGAGAGAGAGAGAGAGGAGAGAGAAGGGGGGAGGAACTGGAAGCATCAACTCCCATATGTGCCCTGACCAGGCAAGCCCAGGGCTTCGAACCGGCGACCTCAGTGTTTCCAGGTCGACGCTTTATCCACTGCGCCACCACAGGTCAGGCAAATCTGTCACTTCAAAACTCTAAGCCCAGGTATTCACAGTGGAGGAGACTCTTGGTCCTTTTAAGAAGCCCCTTGTTTTTTGAAAAGCTCCCACATATAATAGGCCATTCAGTCATGAAAATGTAAAACAAAGATCCTTTTCTGAAATGAAGTTTTTAGATCTATAGGGTTAAACCATGCAGTGCAATCATTTGAAAGGTTGTTACAGGCAGGGCTGCATTATTCTGGATTACAGTTCCTGCAATGTTTCATTGCTAAGCATAATTTTTTAAAAAAAATAGCTTCATAGTTTTACAAAAATATTGCATCTTTATTGGAAAAATTCAAATTATAGAGAAAAGGCAAAAAAGAGTAAAAATTAGTTAAAATCACACACAGAGAAATAACCAGTAAGTTGATGTAACATCTGGCCAGACATCCATGTATAATAGCTAATACTGATCAAACAGGTGCATTATGCTAAATATAGAGCAATGTGCTTCATATAGTTTATTAAACACCACAGTAAACTTACAATGTAGTTATTATTGCAAATATCGCCATCCTCCTTTTTCTAAATGAAAAAATTAAGGCACAAATCATTAAGAAATTAGATGTTGGCCCTGGCCGATTGGCTCAGTGATAGAGCGTCGGCCTGGCGTGCAGGAGTCCTGGGTTCGATTCCTGGCCAGGGCACACAGGAGAAGCGCCCATCTTCTTCTCCACCCCGTCCCCTCTCCTTCCTCTCTGTCTCTCTCTTCCCCTCCAGCAGCCAAGACTCCATTGGAGCAAAGTTGGCCCAGGTGCTGGGGATGGCTCTGTGGCCTCTGCCTCAGGCGCTAGAATGGCTCTGGTTGCAACAGAGCGACGCCCCAGATGGACAGAGCATCGCCCCCTGGTGGGCATGCCGGGTGGATCCCGGTCGGGCACATGCGGGAGTCAGTCTGACTGCCTCCCCGTTTCCAACTTCAGGGGAAAAAAAAAAAACTCTTCAAGGCAGAGTTAGAAACATTTCTGGGAGTTTTAAGCCAAAGTAGGTTATAGAAATATGCACATTCACAACATCTAATTTCTTTTTTTTTTTTGTATTTGAAAACACCAATTCTTAAAAAAACAAACAAAACAACAACACCAAAACTCTATTTCGACCAAATTCTGTTACATTTTTCAATCATCAGCAAAGCATTTGAAAACACCAATTCTTAAAAAAACAAAACAAAACAACAACACCAAAACTCTCCAAGGCAGCCCTGGCCGATGATTGAAAAATGTAACAGAATTTGGTTGAAATATTTTGTGCCACTAGGCCTCATTCCTCTGTGCATTCTGAGAAATCTTACATTCACTGCTTCCCACAAACCAGTCCCTTCCAACTTCTCCCACCATCCCCCTCTCCTGCCCTCCTTTCCCCTGTCACTAAACTGGTCTCTTTGCTTTCCCCACCACTCCCAACTTGCCATCATATTCCCATCAACTCACCTTTGCTTTCATGGTAACTTCTGAAGGGACTGTCCTCTCCTGCAGCCTGTCCTATCTTTCTTTCCCAGGCCAACTTCAATTCCTCCTTCACGAGGCCTGCCTGGCTTCTGAGGAGCAGTCCTGGATGCCAGCATTATGGAAGCTATCTAAGAAGGAAAAGAGAGATGCAACATAGAGATGGAGAGAGGGGAGGAATTTCACAGCCATTTTAGAGATAAAGAAATGAAGACTAAGAGAAGCCAAGTCAATCCCTGAGTTTATACAGATCGTCAGTAATAATACTAGGATTTCAATCCAGATGAATCTGACACCCAAACTCCTGCTCTAACTACTACACATCATGCCTGCTGTCCTGTCTCAGTCTCTCTGAGACATTCTCACCTTTTGCACTCCAACAACATGGCTCTGGCGAATTCCATGATAATAGTCAGGGAACCAAAATACTCTGTGAACTGAACTGGAAAAAACAATAGGTTACTAAGTAAAAGAATGAATGAATGCATGGATAAATAAATAAATGTGTCAATGGACACCACAGCATTCTTTAAACTGAATGTGTGGTGTTTGGTGATGGTGAAGTCACACAGAGCAAGTAGGTCATAAAACTTTGTATTTATTCTAACAGTCAGGTAAGGGCCTTGAGCAAGCTCAGAAGGCCCTGACTGAATGGAGGTACTGTTCCAACATGTTTATCTTGAAGTGTAGTGAAACCTATTAATTCTATTTGTATAATGACTAATGCCTCTGTGGATATATCATTTACAATATGGTGGCATTACTAATGTGCCACATTAAAGGTGATTTGAACCGATGAATCAAATCAGTTAAGCTCCTCTAAGTCAACTCTGGCTGCCCAAGTCATGCAGTATAATGTTTCCATTGCAGAGAAGAGCCGCGCTAAGCAGTGCAGAGATGTTGATCTCATCTATGTGGCTTCCCCAAACCTGTTTTCATAAGAGCACTATCGCACTCTGTACTGAAAACCAGAGTTCAAATGCTTTAAAAATGAGGTTAGAAGTCAACAAAGTCTCCTGCCCTGTATGTGTCACGGATGGAGCAGTTTGAGCCCCCTGCCAGGTCATTCTGTCAACAATGAGACATCTGAATGCCGGTGTGGTCCTGGAGATGATGTCTCTGAGGTCGGAGCAAAACCCGTCTGAGGACTTCTTCCTTAGGACTACAGGAAAGAAATCTATTTCTCAAATATGCTAACTATTTATTTTACTTGCTTATGATTGCTGGATGAGTTTCTATTACATGCATTACAATGAAAAGAAAATTGTCCCATACATTCCTCTATTTATTCATGAAAAATTAGGATATTCAGAGATAAAGCTATCAGTGGAAAAGAACACCCACTTCTCTCCTTGAACCTTCCTCCCTCCCCCTTCCTTCATTCAGTTCCTTGTTCCCATCTCTGGCTTTATGATTGAAACCCCTTTTCTGATTTATTTATTCACTCAAAAAACACCAAAACAAAACACATTTGTGGAGTGCTTGCTATGAGCCAGGCATTGGGCTAGACACTGGGAATGCTTAGAATGAAGTAACAGGCAGGGCCCCTGCTCACATGGAACGCATTCAAGTCAGGAAGACAGCCATAAATGGCTCCGTCTCCAGTCTGCCTAAATAAGATGATCCCAAACACCCCCCGATTCTTTTCATCAGCATTGGCCGAGCTAAACTTTTTAAACTGCACATTTTTTCCCTTCCCTCTACTCATCTCGTCATCACATGCCTGGAATTCATTTTGAAGGCCTAGAATCAATCATAGGAAAATAGATACACTCATGCCCTGCTTGATGTTGTTGTTTTTGCAACATTGACAGAGCTACAAACGAACCAGAGTAACTAGAGGCTTGCAGACACCCAAATATCCACATTGCATTGACTCCTGAAGGATTTAGCGCCCAGGGTGCTGGCAAGTACCACTGATGCACAAGCAGGCCTGGTCTTCACCTAGTTGGGATGTTTCTCTTTAAGGACCTCAATGGTTCTGGAATTACTAAGATACCATGAACAATTTCATCAGCACCTAACACCCGACAGCCACGTGAGCAGATCAGGAAAACAGGAACTAGACACAGGTTCTTTGGCTGAGTGGTTTCTAGTTGCCACTTTTAGACTCTTAGCAGCCTTAAGGAGAAACAAAAGAGCCCCTCCCTGCTCCCGCACATCACACCATAAAGACAAACACACAGAGGAAAGCTCAGTTCTCATCCTCACACTTGGATTGTTTTTACTGCTTAAAACTGGAAGGAATAGATGAACATGAGTGACCAGGATCAAGGAGGCACATTACAAGGTTATCTGGCAGTGCAGGGTGGCAAGGAGTGTAGTTTCAGGGCCAAGAAGTTGCTCTGGTCCCAGGGCTACTAGAATAATAGCTCAGGACATAGTTGGGGATTCAGCCAGCCCTAAAGTGACCTTCCTTCTCTTTTTGTGCTTTTCCAGAATTTCTGGTAGCTAGACTTCTCAAGAGAAACTTCCAAACTTGCTACCACCCAAAATGAATTCTACTGGGTAGAATTTCATGCCAAGCCTCCTCACAGGCTTCTCCCATGCCCAGCTCATTTGCAGTTTTGGCAGGGGTACCAGTCCTCATCCTGGCAACTGTGGACAGAGCTATAGAGGTGATTCTACTCAAAGCACATGGCATGAGTCAAAACCACATTTCCAGGAATGAAGTGGCTGAGGTGGCTTTCTTGACAAGGTTGCTGCGGGCATGGCAGACGCCTGAGTTTCCTGGACCCCATTTCTGCCAGCCCAGCACACAAAGTGAGGGCCAGGAAATCTGCTTGTTATGGTCAGCTTCCCCCATAAAAAGCATTCACTGGTGTATTTATTCATGCAAGCATTTATCATACTTTTACTGATAGCCTACAATGTGACAGGCCTTGTAACAGATGCCAGACACAATGGTGAGCAAACACAGACCCAGTTCCTGCCCACACAGATTGTATAACTTAGTAGGAGAGACAGGTATTAATCAAGCAACCACATGGTATAAAGAGGAACATGAGCCAATGAGCACACGAACCAGGGGGCCGGGGGGACTGCTCTGACAAAGAGGTGCTTGAGCTGAGATCTGAAGGAGGAACAGGACTTAATTGAGGGTGAAGCTTGGGGGGGACAGTCTTCTAGGCAGAGGAGGGAATAGCATGTGTGAAGCTCCCAGGAGAAACTGAGGGAAGACCAATGCTGGACAGAGAATGCAAGTAGGCTGTTAGATTCAGGGAGTACTGGGGCTGCCAAAGAGTGTAACTATTGAAGGAACAGGGAGTGCTGCAAAGAGTGTAACTATAGAAGGAACAGTAAGTGCTGATATGGCTCCTGTGAGGCTGGGAACAAAGAAGGTCAGAGACCCTTATCAGAAGTTTAGGTTTGAAATTCGCCACTAAGCTAAAACTGGCCCCTGTTGCTATGCCGGCCCCTGTTGCTATGCTGCGTGTGACCTCCCTAGCCAATAGCTAAACTGCCACATCTGCTTCTGTACTATGCTTGCTCACTTAGGATATATAAGGGCCTGGCTGTAAGCTCCAGGCGCGGCTTCCATTTGCAGCTCCTTGTGAGTACGGTGTCTCCGGACATCTTGGGAGTTCGCCCCTGCGCAGGTTAAACTGGCCAATAAAGTAACATCTTAACTCCTGAAAGTCTCCGACATTTGTTCTCGTACCCGGTGGATGCTACATAGGCGTGGGCCTGCAGAGGTGGGCAGGACAGCTGGGGCTTTGCAGGCCAGGGCTGGGGTTTCTGCTTACCCTAACTGCACATCCTAGGCCAGAGCTGGGCCTCGGGCTGCTGCCTTCCCAGTGAGGAGCAAGGCTGGTGGCATCAGAGAAGATGGACAAGTACAGAGGGGAGTGGAGGTGGTGTGACCAAAGGGACAAGTTCTCTAAGAGCATTTCAGGAGCACCATCACTGTCTCACTGGTGACTTCTAACCAGGCCAGCCCAGGACTACTCTGCCACCCAGACTCATCTATCTGCCACTCCAAGGCCTTGTATCACTTTCTCGTTTTGCTGTGACTGTAACTGTAGGGACCAGGGTCCCACCCACACGCATAGCAACTGATGGGAAGGCAGGGGTGAGTTGCTGGAAGGTATGTCTGGGGCAAACAAGCCTCATGTAGGACTGGGCAATGTAACTTTTACCCATTCAGGTGTTACATGTCACTTCCTTCTGGGATGGGAAGCAGGGGAGGACTCTTCCATGACTTTTAGATGACTAGGCACCCTGGAGCACCTCTCAGAAGAGCTATTATACCTGGACTGATATCTGGGTTGTAGAAGAGGGGTAGGAACTATCTGCCCAATTCGTTGCTGTGATACAGGGTACATAGTGGTGCATGGTAGTCCCACACTAAATATTTGTTAATTGAATTCTAATGCAAAACATATAAAAGGCAACTTTATTTTTCTCTTATTACCTAGGGGGAAAATCTAGGAGGAACACCCCAAGCTAACAGGGGAAACAATCTCATTTGTCTTTTGAGTTGGGGCAAGTATTGTTTTAAATGGGGAGAGAAGACTTGGACTAAAACCAGAGCTCCTGAAGACTTTGCTCCCATTCTTTTAAAAGAGACTGATCTTGTTTGTTTGTTTGGATTGTGGAGACTTACTTTGTTTGCTCCAGGTCAGTGTTCCAGGAAAGGTTGGCACCCAGACAAATTTTCACTGTAGAGGTGGATCTCTAGGCCCATGAATGAGTGAGAGTGAGTGAGAGAGAGAGAGAGAGAGAGAATGTGTAAGGAGAAGACTCCTGGGTCTGGCTGGCTAGTCAGAGTCAACAGATTGGTTCAAAACCACAGAGTTAATTGTGTAGACATTTCCCTTATGAAAGCACTGGAAGGAGCACTTCACTCACTTCTAGACCTAGAGGAAAATTCTCGTCTAGGAGTCTCAATTTAAATGACAGTGGAGGCCCTGGTTGGGTAGCTCAATTGGTTATGTTGTCCTGATACACCAGGGGTCGGGAACCTATGGCTCACGAGCCAGATGTGGCTCTTTTTTTTTTTTTTTTTCTGTATTTTTCTGAAGCCGGAAACGGGGAGAGACAGTCAGACAGACTCCCGCATGCGCCCGACCGGGATTCACACGGCACGCCCACCAGGGGGCGACGCTCTGCCCATCAGGGGGCGATGCTCTGCCCCTCCGGGGCATTGCTCCGTTGCGACCAGAGCCACTCTAGCGCCCAGGGCAGAGGCCGAGGAGCCATCCCCAGTGCCCGGGCCATCTTTGCTCCAGTGGAGCCTCGGCTGCGGGAGGGGAAGAAAGAGACAAAGAGGAAGGAGAGGGGGAGGGGTGGAGAAGCAGATGGGCGCCTCTCCTGTGTGCCCTGGCCGGGAATCGAACCCGGGACCTCTGCACGCCAGGCCGACGCTCTACCACTGAGCCAACCGGCCAGGGCCCAGATGTGACTCTTTTGATGGCTGCATATGGTTCACAGACAAATCTTTAATAAAAATAATAATAACATTAAAAATATAAAACATTCTCATGTATTACAATCCATTCATTTCCTATCGCTCATGTTCATGGTTGCGGGTGGCTGGAGCCAATCACAGCTGTCCTCCGGGACAACACCAAATTTTTATTGAATAATGCGTAAAGTACACGGGTCGTTGTATGGCTCTCATGGAATTACATTTTAAAATATGTGGCATTCATGGCTCTCTCAGCCAAAAAGGTTCCCGACCCCTTGCACACCAAGGTTTCAGGTTCAATCCCTAGTTAGGGCACAACCAAGAATCAACCAGTGAATGCATAAGTAAGTGGAACAACAATTGGATGTTTCTCTCTCTCTCAAATCAATGAGTAAATTAAAATAATAAATTACAGTAGAGAGGAAGGGCCCTTTTTTAATGGGCTTTCCCCCAAAAAAGAAATGAAGGTGCTTGTTCACTAGCTCATTCTCCACAGCCAGGACCTGGGCATAGCCCAGGATGGGGCCAGGCTCCCCCTGCCCTCGCTGGCGTGGGGAGGAGGGTCTTGGGTGCCTTGCCTGCCAACTCACTTCCAGCTTACCTGGAAGCGCTGGGCCTCTCCAGGCCCAGCCCAGGTGAGCCCTGGTGCTGTAAGCAGAGCTTTGTGCTCTCTTGCACATGGAAATTTTTCTGGTGAACACACCCTTCACCCATTTTAAGGGCTTGTGTTCTCCAAGAAGCTAAGAACCTCTTATCTAATGCAAAGGCAATTCTTCACATTTTACCTCATCTTCCAGAAACCGGACGACCACCGCCTCATTCCTATCTGACCATCTTAGTCGCCCACAAGGAGAGCTGGCACACAGTGGGCCCTGACTCCATGAGTGAAGGTGGTAGACTAGGGGTCTTCACGTGGGGTAGTAAGGTGGCTCTCCACTGATGGTACGTGCCTTCTCCGAAGCAGAACTCGCCATGAGGCACTCTCTACCAGGCCTCGTGTTGTGCCACTTCAGGCCAAACAGCTCCACGATTCCAGTTCCCTGAGGGCATCTTCAGGTGCCCTCAGCCGAGGCAGCACTTTGGATCTTGGCTCTGATGGGAGCTGGGCCACTGAGGAAGATGAGCAGACCAAAGGAGCAGGGCATGGGTAAATGGGGAGAGCCCAGACGTCTCGAGAGGGTTCTTCCTAATCTCCTCCCATTACTTTCAGCCTCCCATCTTGGGGAGGCAGGTCAGAGGGTCCTCTGCATTTGATCTGGGGCAAAGAAAATTAAATGAAGCAGCAGGCAAGGAAGGAGAACCGTGGGACAGGACAGGAGGCTTGGGGCTCATGAGAGGAGTGTGAGGACTCTGTGTGGCTAGTAGGAGGCTGGAAGTGGGTGGGGGTAGTCTGAGGATGGGGGTGTTGGGAGTCAACCAGAGAGGAAGGAACTGGGGTCCATGGGGCTAAGAGAAAGGTGAGGTTACCTGGAAGAGAGAGAAATCTTGAGGCTTTGACTTGGGAATGTTTTGGATTCAAGAGGGAAAGGGTCTCAGAGTTGAGCCCGTGGGCAACAGCCTGAGTTTCCTGAGGAAGGAAGAAGGCCCAGGCGTTCGGACAAGGAGTGCACAGTACTGAACCAGACAGTCTGGCATTCTAGATTCCTGTCCAGTAAAAAGAACAAAGATTAAAACCGAACAGTCAAGTGTACATTTTTATCATGTTCATTTCAGATCCTCTGCCTCTTAATTTCTCATTGTTTCTTAATTAGCAGGCACTTGAGTCAATTCAACTCTGCATTTCTCTCTTACTAAGGGATTGAATAGTTAGTAAAGAGAGGGATCCAGTCCTGTGAGAAACCTTTCAGCCTTGACAGTTCACCACCCTCCACCTATTTCCAAGTGAGAGATTCAGGGGCTGTGTGTTGGTGTGTTGGGCGGACGGGGGGTAGCGTTGGCAGTAGTCATGTGTGTCTCCATATATATAATTTCTTCTCTCTTCTTCACTCCCCCAAATCTCTCCATCTCCCCTGCTGCCCCTCCCCCAGCTCACAACACCAACCTCTTTTGTCTGGAGGGTCTAAAAGAGTGCTCACTCCCACTCATCCTGCAGATATTGGCATTGCTTCCTTTTGTGTGTGTGTGTGTGTGTGTGTGTGTGTGTGTGTGTGTGTGTGTGTGACAGAGACAGAGAGAGGGACAGACAGATAGAAAGGGAGAGAGATGAAAAGCATCAACTCTTTGCTGCAGCACCTTAGTTGTTCATTGATTGCTTTCTCATATGTGCCTTGACCAGGGGGCTACAGCAGAGCGTGTGAACCGCTTGCTCAAGCCAGCGATCTTGGGCCTAAGCTGGCGAGCCTTGCTCAAACCAGATGAGCCCACGCTCAAGCTGGCGACCTCGAGGTTTCGAACCTGGGTCTTCCAGGTCCCAGTCCGACAATCTATCCACTGCACCACCACCTGGTCAGGTCCAGCATCGCTTCCTTAAGACAGCCCTTCTTGGCCCTTCCCCACCCCCACCCCAGTCTAGACTGAATCCTTTGTTCTAGGTTCCTATCCACCTGGTTTCATCTTTCAGAGCACCCATGTCCCTTTGCTCTTCCATACTCAGAATGACAAGTGTTTGATTAAAGGTCGTCTCCCTCATTAGTCTACAAGCTGTGCTAGGTTAGAAGTGCCTGTGGAAGCTCACCTGTGTGTCCCTCGAAGCAAGCGCTGAGCTTTGTCCACGGCAGGTACTCCCCTCCCTTGTAACTTATAGCTGTTATTGACAGGGAAGTGAATGCTTTGGAAATTTCCAAAATGTGGTTAATTCCTTTTCCCATGAGGTGACTTTTGAAATGTATTGGGGTAGTTCACATGATGTTGCCACCAGCACCACCAAAAAAAAAAAAAAAAAAAAAAAAATTCTCAGTGACAAAAAGCCTCTGATGAGAGTTCTGGCTTTTCCTCAGAAATAAATTATAGAATGTTGGAGATGCTCATGTGGGGCAGAATTAAGGGGCTCGATGACTTCCCAGCCCATGCCACCTCTTTGATCAGTCCCACTGACCTCACTGACCTCACCTACTCAAGAGAAGGATGTGCTGTCTTCCTCAAGCCCGGGAGCTGCGATTCCAGAGCAGCTGTCGGTGCCTGGCTGCGGAAGAGGTCCCCGAACACTGAGAACCAGCAGGTCATGACAGGCTACAGGCAAGCCTGCTCAGCCATCTGGTTCCCAGGACTGTTGGTCCCCCATGTGCGTCAGCTATTTCTTGTCCAGCTCTCCTGGAAGCAAAACTTTAAGAAATATAGGATCAGGAGGAGAAACAAGACAGTTTTTCTGGACCTCTGGGAGGAAGAGGAAGAGGAGAGCTCCTGGGCAGAGCCCGGGCCTGTGGGGCAGATCGGGGCCTAAGGAGGCCCTTCTTTCCTGCTGGTCAGACCCAGATCAATTCCCAGGGGAAAGCGGACTGACCACAGGCTTTCCAAGCCCCCAGCTCCATGGGAGGAAAAAGAAGGGTTTGCCCCTATATGCAGGCAGCCGGACCAACGACTTCTCTGCTCTGAAGCTCAGAGTCCCTCTAACAGGGAGCAACTCAGAACACTCCAGTCAGGGGGTGTCCGCTGCCCTCATTGGAACAGACCCTTGAGCTGCCTGTGCTCCAGGCTCTGGCTAAACTTGACCATCAAAGATTCTACAAAATAGCTCAAATCACACCACCTCTGGATTCTTGTACCTGCAATCCCACCTAGCTGACTGCCCCACATGCCAAGCACGGGGGGGGGGGGGGCTTAGCTTTATTTATGCTCAGGTTAGTTTATATACTTTTTCTAAGTCATCTTTACTAGGTTTTTAAATTCAAAATGAACATCTTTATCATGAAGAAGTCAAGCATTAGAGAAATAATCTCTGTAGAAAGTGTAAGTCTCCTGTCTTCTCCCCACTTTCCATCAAGGTAAGAGTTGTTAATAGTTGTATGTCTATTCACCCAGATCTTGTTTCTATGCATGTCCTAATAAAAGTGATTTCATGACATTTAACATTTTGAAATCTACCTTTTCTACTTAATATGTATATGGAAACTTTCCATGCCACCGTTATCTATATACCAAATCATCTCAGTATTTTAAACAGCTCCTATGAATAAATTCTGCATTCACTGTCTCTTCTTCTACGATGACAAACCTGGTGTGGTGAGCGTCCTTGCAGCTCTGTGTGTTTGGAGGGACCGTTGGGCTGCTTTTGATTCTTTTTTATCGCTGACACGCAGCGCTAAACAGGCTATTGTCTCTGTACATGCATGTGCGTGCTTCTGTGGGACAAATTTCTTGAAGTAAAAGCTGGGTTAAAGGATAGGTGCATTTCTAGTTTTGAAACATACTGCCAAATTGTGCTCTGAAAAGGTTGTGCCAACTTTCACTCCCACTGGCAGCGTATGAATCACTCAGTTGTGCTTTAATGTTGTCCTTGACCTTATTGAAGGACATGCTAAGACACAACAACACATGGACTCCATTCCTGCACTTGCTGGGGAATCTATGCTCAGCAGACTATGGGCAACATCACTCAGCACCTGCCGTAAAGACCCACTTGAGTTGCATGTGAGCAAGGAGATGATTCAAGGACACTTCTGAGATGGGTTTTATGAGAAGTCCTGAGAAACAGATGGAAGTAGGCAGATAGCTGGTGAGATCCCGTGTCCTCTCTCTTATCCAAGGAGCATATCATTTTTGTTTCTTAATTGAAAGGAGGGGAGATAGTGAGACAGACTCCTGCATGCACCCCATCCAGAATCCACCTGGCAACCCTCATCTGGGGCTGATACTCGAATCAACTGAGCTAATTTTAGTGCCTGAGGCTGATGCGCTTGGACCAACTGAGCCACTAGCTATGGGAGGGGAAGGGGGAGGTAAGGGGGAATGGGTGGGGGAGAGAAGCAGATGATCACTTCTCCTGTGTGCCTGACTGAGAATCAAACCCACAATGTCCACATGCCAGGCCAATGCTCTATCTACTGAGAAACCAGCCAGGGCCTCGTTTTTTTCTTAGTGGCTGTTTTGTATCCCCCCTTCTATCACACCACACCACACACACACACTCACAGTTCCAAGCTTCCTGTGCCCTGGACTCTCGTCCAGATAAATGGTCTCACACTCACTGAAGGTTCCATTACATTCCTGCCTGGCCCTGCAGGTAGACAAACATGCAGTGAGCTTACAGTACAGTGTGGTTGATCAGTTTTGGGAAGAAATAGCATCTTTCATTGGTTAGCTCTCAGCTGTATTATAAATCATTTTGTTTTTAAAATCTTTCACTGCTAGCCCTGGCCAGTTAGCTCATGACTGAGCATTGTACTGAAACACCAAGGTTGCAGGTTCAATCCCTGGTCAGACCACATATGGGAAGCAACAAATGAATGCACAACTAAGTGGAACAACAAGTGAATACTTCTCTCTCTCTCTCTCTCTCTCTCTCTCTCTCCCCCTCACATCCTCTCTCTGTTTCTCTAAAAGCAATCAATAAATTTTTTTTTAATATTGTAAAATTCTTTATTGCTCTGACTACTCAGTCCACCCTTCTTTGCATGATTCAGGACTGCTGTGGGAAGACTGTCCATTTGATCCACATGACCAAATGATTAGAAAAATAAGCAAAGTCCAAGCTCACTCTGGGCCTCTGGCCATAAGCTTGGGTTAGTCACTATAAGGCAAGAAAGCCCTGAATATAACTCATCACAGATAACAGTTAAAACTTATTCAGTACTTACCATACACCTGCTGCCATTTCAAATACCATATATATACATATATAAAATTTTTTTTACTTAATTCTCTCATCAATCTTATGAGGTATGAATTATTGTCTTAGTCTAACCCAAGTTAACCGAGTAGTCTGATTCCTCAGCTCACTCCACTGAGCTCTCCTGTTTGCACAACATCTCTCTTATTTTATAGAACACTACAAATACATCATCTCAGTGGATGGTCAAACAAAGCAATGCTGGGAGGCTGGAAAGACAGATATTAATATACTCATTTGACAGGTGGGGAAACTGAGGCCTGGAGATGTGCCTTGTGCCTTGTTTCCAGCTTCATCCCCATGGCAATAGTGGAGCTGGAACGTAAAGTAAGTCCCTTGACCTTGAGGTTTTTCATATGACACTCCAGTTGAATGTCTATCCTTAGGTCGCTGGTATTTCCTCAAAGCCCAGGGCTTGAAGCACTGGGCACTGAGCCATCACAGGTGGCTCCCAGCCAGGTGACAGAATCTCCATCCAGACAAGTTTACTCCCTGCCTGCAGCCGGGTATTTCTTGGGCAATTATTTTCAGAAGCCACTGACATCGTGGTTGGCTAGAAAGCCTGGCTCTCACCCGTTGCCCAGGACTTGAACTGCTCATTGGTCCATGGGTTTATGAGTGTCAGCTGCTTTTCCTCATTACCACTTTCAATTAACTCATTGTTCTAAGTTCCAGCTAACAGGCCCCCTTGGGAGTCATTTACATTAATGTGGGGGCCCTGGCTTCTTTCCTTTTTTTAGAAGAAAAATTCAGGGTTTGTGAACAATTAGAAACATCAGGGCTAGATCCCTTAGTTGTGGGCCCAGAACAGAAGGGGCACACATTTCCCACAGTGGCCCTGCCAGAATGAGGGGTCCTGGCTACCTAGACAGACTGAACACCTTCTTCAGGGCCCAGATCAACCTTCCTTCTTAGAGGCAGCTCAAAGATGCAGGTCAAAGATGCCAGTGGGAGAGGGAGCAAAGTGCTGTGGGGCTTGCTGAAGGAGGCACCTCCTGCCTCTTGGGACCCACGCCCTAAGGAATGGGTGTATAGCCTCCCATTATAGAAGGAAGAAAAGTGGACAGGAACTGATGCTTATTAAGCATCTACTACATGCTTTGTGGGATATCCTCATTTACATAATCCCTATGGCAACTATATCAAATAAGAACTGTTATCCCTGGCCCTGGCCAATGGCTCAGTGGATAGAGTATCTGCACAGCATATAGACATCCTGGGTTCGATTCCTAGTCAGGGCAAATAAGAGAAGTGACTATCTGCTTCTCTCCCCCCCACTCCTCCCTTTCCCCTTTCTCTCCTTCTTCCTCTCTAGCAGCCAGTGGCTCCATTTAGTTGATTGAGCATGGCCCCGGGTGTGAGGATTGCTCAGTTGATCTGAGCATGTCAGCCTCAAGTGCTAAAAATAGCTTGGTAATTGAGCATCAGTCCCAGACAGGGTTGCCAGGCGGATCTTGGTCAAGGTACATGAAGGAGTCTGTCTCTCTATCTCCCCTCTTCTCGCAAAAAAACAAAAACAAAAAACAAAAAAAGAACTGTTATCCCTAATATAGGTAAGGAAACTGAGGCAACAGAAAGGGGCAGTGACTTGACCAAAGTCACATGTCTCAGAGAGGTAGAATGAGAATTTACATCAGTAAACAGAGATGCATATGGGGATTTACACCAGTAAACACAGAAGCACAGGCCTTTGTGCGGTTAAGTGGTAAGTTCTTGAAATCCCATTTTAAAGGTTTCCTGTGATGGCCCACTTGCTTTTTCATGCATTTATTTGGGAAACAGTTATTCCTCATTGCCTATCCAAGAGTGCTGATTTGAAAACCAGAGTCTTTTCTGGCTATGATTCCTCTTATGTTTTTTTTTAAAAGAAAGGCTTCTGCTTCTCCTTACCCTCTAGGTATTTATGGGATGGCTGATGGACACAGGCAAGAAAAGCCCCATCTATCGCTCTGGCTGCTGCCTCCCACCTGCGGGTTGTGATCACAGTGACCCTGAGAAAGAGACCCAGCCCACCATCCCAGGAACAGAAGGGTGGGAGGCAGAGAGTAGGCAGGCCAAGCCCAGACTTGTGACTATCACTCCCCTTTCCAGAAACATCTCAGGGGAGGTATGAGGAGAGCCAAGAGGGAGTCCTTGAGCTGGGATACCATCAACAAAGGGACCTGGGGTACAAGTCCCTTCCCCTCCAGGCAGAGCCTCAGTTTCTCCACCTGGAAAGGGAAGGAACTGAATGAGCTGGCTGCTTTCTTGAGTTTTCTTCCAGATCTTCTGCTTTGTCTCAAAGATGATCTGGGTCTCTCCTTACTCTGGAAGCTGCACAAGCTGCCTTACCTACTATTTTCCATGGCCAAATACTTTGATAGTAATACAATTTGAGCTCATTTTCCTTAACAGATTATTTTAAATTGTGAATTTAATTATCTCCATCTTTGATCAAGGCCACCTATTGTCCTCTGAATCTGAATTTGGTGACAGACCAAGCGAATCCAAGAGATGAGCCGCTACCCGGCTCAGCTGTACCCTCTGCAGCAGCCACCAGCATCGGGCTTACTGGACAGGGTGTATAAACACTTGGCGTTAGCAGCAGTGTGCAGGCCACCTTTTGTTTCTCATTTGAGGGCACTCATGTGCATGAGTCAAAGGAGATGGAGCATGAAGAAGCTGAAAGATCTAAGGGAGAGAAAAAGCCAGAAGTTTACAGGGAAGATGGCTAATCCTTGCCAATGGGGTGAAAAAGTCAGACATCTGGTTGCTGGTTGGGCTTCCTGCTGAAATTCAGGGCAAAAGGTCTCCTACAAGTTTGGGTCTGGGCGGGAGGAGAAGAAAGGGAGTCTGAGGGTAAATGTGAGACAGAAATCCTGCCACCAGGGGAGGAGGAAGGGGCAGGCGAAAACAACCGTTCTTATATTCCTGCTGCTCAAATCTTCTTCCAAGAGTGGGAAGGAGATTTGGCACAATATTCAAAGCAATCCAGCTTCCGGGGAGTGAGCAGGATCTAAGAGGCCCTTATAGGCTTGCCCTTGGCCCAGTTCCGTGTCTTCAGGAGGAGCTGCAGGCTGTGATCCAAAGTTCTGCCAGATAATAGAAGCTGGGAGGGAACCTGGAAGTCTTCATTAGTGAGAAGGAACATAAACAGAAAGCCGGGTGCTTTCTGTGTACCCCTGGCTGGAATAAGCCCTTACATTGTAACAGCCCTGAGCTTTCACAAAAGGCAGTGTTCTACATCTGACTCCCATCATCCCATCTTGGTGAAGGATGAGTGAGTCAGGCCTGGATATCAATCCCATTTCACAGAAGAAGAAACAGGCTCAAAAAAGAGAACTCCATTTACCCTTAAACAACACAGGTTTTCAAATGTGGAACTGCACGGGTCCACATAGACATGGATTATTTTTTTTCAATAAATATACAGTTGATCCCCCTCTTTATTCCCTGGTTTTGCATCAGTGGATTCAAGCAACGTGGTTCCAGAGATGACCCACATCACAGCCTCAAGTGTGATGAGCCTCCAGGCCCGGACTTTTCCCTCCAACATTGATGCCACCAGGAACTGTGTAGAAGCCAGAGCCCTGTGTGTGGGCTCTCTGTCCACGGTGCTGTTTCTGGGCCACGTGGTGTAGAACCAGCTCTTTGTAACTGAACTCCCAAAGCATTTGGTAGTGATGACTGGTCCAATGCCTATTTGTGCCACAACCAACCAATCCAGCCTTAAATTCAGTTTTCCTTGAAATAAACTTCAACCATTACCTCTTAATTGATGTTAACAATGTTGAATCAACACTACACAATTATTTCAACTTTTTGTATGTTAGAACAGTGTCAGGGGAAGAATAATATCAAAATATCATATCAGGGCAAATAGTTTTATTTTATTTGTACTTTCAAATAAAATGATGAATTGGCCTTCTACTGGGCAAATGAGTTTGTAAAATTTGTATTTCTTTGAGTTTGTTCAATTTTATTGTTTAAAATGGTGCTGGCAGTACCAGTTATGTGATCTGTGAAATTGCAAATTACCTTCCTGCTTGGGAAGGGCTATTGTTAGGCTAATGTTTGCTGGAGGAGAGGATTTTGCACCAGAAAAGTTTTAAAAGAAAGAGAAGGAGAAGGAGAAAGAAAGAGAAGCCAAGATGGCAGGGGAAGAGAAAGCAGCTATGTTGGTAGATGGGGAACCAGAGGTGAGGGGCTTTGAGACTGGTGAGGCCTTTGATTCCAGGAGGAACCAGAGAAGATTCTCCTGGTTGTGGAACCGGATAATGTGTCAATAGCTTTGTCAGCTCTGAATGGAAAGGGAAGTATTTTCCCCTGTGTGTGTTTGCTTTGTTGGCTGGTATGAGACTTGAATAAAGAAATGGCCCACCATTTTTTGGCTCCACTGTCTCTTTACCATCTGCCCGAATCTAATGGAAACCTGCATGTGAATGGCCATGATGGTGGCGACTACT